>NC_090437.1:563464614-563769700 GCF_031143425.1 Pleurodeles waltl | reverse complement strand
CTGTATGTTCTTTCCCCATCCATCAAGCCTGAATAGTGGAATGGGTAGGTCTTCCTCCTTGTGCTCTGCGATCTTTTCTAGGATGCTCGTGCTAATGTATGTCACTAGGCCTCCCTTTGGTCGTCCGGGCCTGTTCGTGTTTGTGGCTGGACTGAAATATTCTATAAATCCTGCGAATGGTATTGATTCCATCGCCCAGGATTCCTGTAGGAGTATGATATCAAAGGTGCTAAAAAACGTTGTTACCCCTGGGTCCTCCATTTTTGCCCGCAGGCAGCCTATGTTCCACGAGCATATGTTCAATATGCCTTGTGGGAATGATTCTTCAGCTGTTTAGCTGTTACCCATCGCTCCCGGGGGAGGAGCAGATGCTACCCATTCCCTTCCGTGGAGGGGTCTCTGACCTCAAACCAGTCTTTTTATGCCTTCTTCCTTCCATATTTCGACTTTCAACGGGGATTTGGGGGGCCTTTTCTCGATAATTGTTTCTTCAGTGGCTCTGCTGTCAGGGGTGGCTGAGCATGCTCCATGCAGGACGGACCACATGCATTTTGGCGTTCCCAGATGTTGAGAGTTTGATAGATGGGGTGGATATCGTTCACCTTTATAGCTGACCACCTCAATACACCAGGCTTTCAATAGGTCCCTTCTTTCCATAATCTGCTTGGGTAGGACCGGCTCTGCAAAGATACTGATTGGGTCCGTGTGTTGGCTACATCTGGCTTGGATACATTTAATTGCAGCTATGTCATCCGAGGCCACGTGCTGTAGATCCAGGAGTGCCTTTGTGAGTCTTAGAATAGTAGAGCGATTGAGAACATCTGTGGGGGATCTTGAGGTGAATTCCGAAACCCAGAGCAGCTTTAGGTTTGGTTCGCCTTTTTGGGTACCTGCATGAGGGGCCTGGATTTGCTCTACGTGCTCAATATGTTCCATGTAGGCCACTTAACCCAGCCTTGTGCCATGGACATTCCTCTTGCTGCTCGAATTTGCATGCAACGGCTGTCTGAAATGTCCAAGCATAGTGGCTTTTGATTTTGTGCTCTTCTGGTCCCTTTGGGGAATTGTACAATTGTCCGTAGGTTTGCCAAGCACGGGGGGCCTCAGCGGGGACTTTGTTGGCTGGATGACCCCTATTGGGTCAGAAGAGGTCTTCACTCCAACTTTTGTGTCAGTGCTAGTACTTGCTGGAACGTGGATATTGCTATTTTGCCTACCACTTGGTGCCATAAGCTACCGACTTTGTTCATCTAAATTAATTTCAGAGGTTTTTGAAATGGATAGTTGAAGTGAACGTGCAGACCTCCTTCCTTTTCTTACCCGTTTGCGTTCTCTTTTTGATAGAACCCGTGTTGAGGGTTTCTCAGAGTTCCCTAGTTTGGCGGTAGCTTGCGATGAAAAGTGATTCTCCAAATTTTCCATTCTGAAGCTTGCTGAATCATTACTTTCTGCCTGAGTTCTTTCCTCTCTTATGGTCAACGGTAGGGGTGTTTGAGGGGAGCGCGGCCTCTCCTCTTGTCTTTGCACCAACGAGGCAGATGGTAGCATGGTAGCAAGGGGAGTTGTTTGTGTGTGTTCATCATTCCGGGTGGAGCCAATTTCTTTAAGTATTCCTTCTAGGATTTGCGGCAGTTAAGATAGTTTATCTACCACCTCCTTGCAGGAGCAGATGGTAAAGTCATTGGCTTGTTTAGCTTGTGCCCTTGTGATTAAGGCGTTTAACTCTTTCAGATTGCTGTCGATACCGGAGACAAATACTGCCATTGTATTTAACAAGTCTACTTGAATATCCATTTTATTTGAGTGGAACTGCAGAACCATAACCTGCATTGAGTTTAGGATTGCCGCCCACATGTCATCTGCCTTTATAACATCCGGGGGTCGTGGTTGTGATTGTGGTTTCAAGTTGGATTTGTAATCCCTGTTGGGGTACTTTCAGTTTCAGTTGCTTTGCGGGCATGGTTCTGAGCGACTATCCCAGTTTCTTCTCTGGGTGATCCAGTTGGACAACCCTGATCCGTATTCCAGAGCTCTAATTCCTCACTTTCACATCCAAATACTGGGAAGGAATGGAGTTTCAGGCTTTGGCACAGGGGTGCGCCTTGCCGGGGGTCTTGTTCTAGGATTTCTGCAGTTGCTACCATCTCTGAGTCCAGAATTGATTGGTTTACTGAGCTGGATGTTCAATGGAGTTTTGCGGGCTCTAAACAGGTGCTCCTTCTGGTTCTCTCTTGCCCGAGAGTGAGGGACGGTCCTGGTGCCAGGGTACGATGCTCCTGCGCTGTGTCCGGATCGTCTAATTTCAGAAGCTGCTTTCTCATGATCACTATTGCTGGCGAAAGAGGGACGGGGACAGGTGAGTTCACTCTAGGACTCTCTCCAAGGATTCCTTGAGTTTGCAGATCTGAATGGGAAGATAGGCCGCCCCTATGGATTGTTTGCTCAGTGTTGGTGATCTGGTACTTTTTCTGTTACCTGAAGTTGTTACAGCAAGGAAGAAATCAGTTATCTTGCGGTGATTGGGTGGAGTGATGCCATCTTCCTGTGCGACTGGGTCTCCCCAGTCTGTTTCTTCCATGCTGTAGAATTTTTCAACTTGCCCTCTGCCTGGGCTGTTGACAAGGGAGTGTCTCCTGCACGAAATGGGGTGATCCAAGTCAAAGTCACTGCTTGCTCTCCTTTTTACTGCTACTTCATCCGTAGCCGGTTCTCTTTTCCTTTTCCTCTTTGATTAATTTGTGGGTCGACTGGCAGCATTACTTCACGCTTTACCTGATCTCATGCTCGGGACAGGCAGGTGTGGAACTGCTAGCCTGTAATGCCGAGGTGCGGGTGGGGTGATTCCGCTACTGAAGCTCACAGTGGTTTGTCGGGCCGCCGGGCCACCTCTCACAGCTTTCTGTTCCTGGTGGGGTTGAGTTGAGTTGAGCTGCGATCGTAGTTTAGGGTTTGTGGTTAGTACACGATCCGTTGGTGGGCTCGAATGTTCTAGGTTAAGCTCCTGCTCCACTGTTCGCTGCTGCTATTGCCAGACACTGAGCAGGTGCCGGCCCACTTCTACGCACCTCTGTGCGCACTAACACGCTCCTCTCTGTGGTTGCGCCGAGGTACCAGTGCAGTGCAGTCTGGGGTTGTTGTGCCTGCACGAGCCTGACGGGCAGCCCTAGGCGTGGGGTTGCCCTTGTCCGGGTCCAGGACCTGGCTAGGTTGCACTGTGCAAGGTTTGAGGGAGGCGTTGCAGAAGTTGCAGGGAGTTGCAGGTAAACAGACGTGGTTGTGATGCTTCAGGAGCCAAGGGTGTTGCTCCCCCCCCACGCTGCCTACTTCCAATGGTGCTTGCGGTGCTGGGGGGCCCACTGGGTGACAGGCAGGATGGATCAGAGCCTTGAACTTGAATTTGACTAGGAGGAGCTTAGTGTTTGGCTTCGGGTGTCAGCCCCTTCAAATTGCCCCCGCAAATTGCCCCCAGGTTAGTGGGTTTTTAGGGTCTTACAATAGGGCCCTGCCCTCCTCACCCCCCGCAAGCTGCACCCGCGGTCAGGCTGCTTCCGCAGGGGTCCGCGGGAGGGTCACAGGGGGTTGCTTGCCTGGCGATGTTGGGGCGTTTGCATCTGGCGCAGGAGTGTCTGGTGAGTCAGTGAGTCGGGCAAAGCGCTCACCTGGAGAGGGGCTGCGGTGGCTCCGGTGTTCCCCTGGTGGGAGCTATCTGGCTGATGGCAGGGTCCTTGCCCTGTTTTCAGGGCTATTGGGTGGTGCTCCAGTGCTCCCCGATGAGCTGCGGTCCGCCGACCAAGGCGGCAGGCGGGTTTGCTGCTGAATACCTAAGTGTGGAGCGCGGAGGAGAAGGAGGGCAGGTGAGCCTCTCCTGGAATGACCCACCGGCCCGTATTCTTTCCGTCAGGGTCAGGAGTCAGGAGCACGTAATGCGTACGAGATCAGGAACTCTGTGCTATGCGTCACCTCAGCAGCGGGAGGAATGTGCCCACTGTTGTAGACTTTACTAGATGAACATGTGCTAAGCATTTCAGAATACAGATATGGACGATAAGTAATTGACACAACGTGAAAGAAATTCAACACCAATTTATAAAAATAAAGAAGATTTTTCTATTGATTTTAGACACCAGAACAAAGTAAGTCAAATACATATACACCGAAGTTATGGGTTCTCAAGTGAAAGACAATTCAATGCAATAGAAGCTATCAAACCTTTATCATTGTAGTCAAAGGGGAAAATCACTAGTGATATTGTCACTTGCAGACTGAGTTTAGAGGAACCCCCTTCTAGTTAAGGTTGTGCTGGCCCTAAAACCAAGCTGTGACAGTCAGCCCAATTTTATAGCTCATGAGGCTCAGTGTAGAGGTGTCCTGAATGTCTTTTGTGCTGAATGCGGGAGCCGCAGGTGCTGAAAAATAAGTCCTGTGACACTCAGTCACTAGCAGGTCAAGTTCATGGGAGCCCAATGGGGGTTAAGCTTGTGTGGGCCCCTGGACCAGGAGTCACCAGGCAAAACAACTTCACCTAGCTCAGGCTTCTTGAGTCCAGAGGTGTGCTTGGCTATCTATGCTTCTGGATGGGGGCTTTGGTTGCTGGACTTGCCACTGTAAAGGTGCAGACAAGGAAATAGATGTAAAAACCCAACAACAGAGCTACTGGTGAGATTGGATGCAGGTGTTGTGGTGTGTAATGGGTTGCAGCTTTGAGTAAAGGTGGTGATTACTGGACTGACCAGCAACAAACTTTGGCAGTGGTAACATGGAGGAAAAGCTATCTGCCCTTGCACAGGTCCTGTGAAACATGGTAGCTGGCTATAACTTAGTGCAGAGATGGACTATACTTCTCACAAGGCACTGCACCACATGCTATTGTGTGATCCCTTGGAGGGCCTGTTCGCCTGCATTCAATTGGTTCCAGTCGGTGCTTTTCACCTGTGGTGGGCAGAGGACTGGTGTCATTATCCTAAGGGAGTCAGGTTTTGCTTTTGGCTTACAAAGGGTTCCCACTTGCTACAGGAATCGGTCTTTGGTCCAGGATGAGCCGCAGTCGAGAAGTTCCAGGAAGGTTGCCAAAGGTTCAAGGAATCACACCTGTGGTTAGTGAAGGTTCCTGTTGTCGATGATTCAGGTTTTTGCTTGTCCTTTTTCACAAGTTGCTGCAGATCTGAGGTTCTGGTGCAAGGGGGTCCCCTTAAATCCTATTTTTGGGGGCATTAGGGGTGTAGGTGCAAGTAGCCCATGGGCTAGTAGCTCTAGCAGTTAATCCAGGGGTGAGCAAATCTGGTGGGCTGTGGCACCTCTCATGCCCAGAAACCTCTATTTTGCCACTTTTCAAGATGGCAGAAGTCTTCCTCAGCTGTACAGACCAGGTAGCCCATACTAGAAGCGTGGCTAGCCTTTTGGGGGCGTATACCTCCTGACTAACACATTTTTCCTCCTGTCTGGATGCAAATATGCCTGCAGGCAAGGGGATATTGTTGTCCTCTACTGGGAGACAGCCTGTTTGCATATCAGCAGTGGAGTGCCCTTTAAAGCTCACGTCATTGATGTGCCACTTCACTAGCCTTCCTGGGAGGATGTAAGGGAGGTGTGACATCCTTCCCATCCAGGCCTTCGTTCTGATTTTTGGGAGTGTTCATATTTCTGCTAAGGAGCTCAGAATTCACCTCTGCCCCACCTAATGACACCATGGGTGCACCGTATTTAGAGAACAGCACACCATGGCACACATAGGCCACTAGCATCAATATTTTTTACGCTATTGTGGTGCTTTTCTGCACTAGCATCAAAGAAGGCCCATTGATTAAAATGAGTGCGTCACTTTAACGCCATTCTTGAGCATTCGTTAAGAATGAAGCCAAAAATGGCAAGGTGAAGATTTCACTGCACCATTTCTGCGGGCCTACTAATGCCTCCTAACGCTAGAACGCTCCCCCTGACGCAGGCATATTGAGACACACCGAGGAGTGGCATGCATTGTGCCACTTTGTAAATATGGCGTGGCAAAAATAGCTTTCTTGAGCATTAACTTTAAAATAATTATGCTAGTGTGGAGCAAGGAGGTGCTAGTGCCTTGTAAATCTGGAACTTGTTTTCAGAGGGGCCTCTCCTGTCACATGCAGTTGGTAGAGGGCACCTGAACGGCCTCAATCCATTCAGTCAGGTTCAAATTCCAGAGGGGAAAGAGTTGCCCCTAGAACTCATTTGAGGTGACCACAACTGAAGGGTGCTTCATTTTCCTGGACATTCCTCTGGGAGGACACACAGCCTCTGCACAAAGGGGCGCAGTGATTTGTTATCTTGGTTTTAGTGGGGCTCTAATGGAATTGTTGGTCATAGATTCCTTGGCTGGATGACTTCTGCCACCCCTTGAAAACTGAATGTAAGAAATTGGGTTGTTGGTTGAGTGGGGTGTTTACCCTGCTGAAGAAAGAGCCAAAATCCCAGTCAATATGATCCACTACAGTCACCAAAATGAACCTTAACTTAGATGCAATGTGTAAAGTATTTATGCAGCTTGCAAACAGATATAAAGTGAAAATATAACACAAGAAAAATCTCACACTAATTTAGAAAAATAGAGTACATCGTAACACATTTGTGACATCGAAACAACAAAAAGCCAATCAGTAGAAACAATGTTACGAATTTTTAAAGTTTAAGTTAAAAATTATACCCAAGAAGGTAAACCCGCCAACTGCTGACATCTAGTCACGCGAGACTGGGTCAAAGTTGGAAAATATGACTGAATGTGGTAAAAGCATAAGTTGGATACAAAGTGTATAGGGCCAGTTTGGCGTTTACCTCAGACTTAAAAGAAATTTGAGGAAAAAGTAATTTGAGAAGGTATACATTTAGTGGGGCAAAGCTGCAGGTGGTGTCTGAGGAGGAAGCATCATCATCAGGGAGCCGATGGATAAAGATGAGCTGATTATTACCATGGTCAGACTGAGGGCCTGATTAGGACTTTGGCAGAGGGGGTTAAACTGTCACAAACCTGATCAATATCCCATCCACTTTATTATAATCCCAGTATAGCCTATGGCGATCATAATATGGCAGACAGGATATCTATCACATTTATGGCAGGGTAACCCATCCGCCAAACCCTAAATCAGGCACAGCGTCTCTTTTCTTCAAGTCAAAAATCCACAGTTGATTGAGGTTGGATGCTGTAGCTGACAAGGACTCCATGATGCCTGGTACCTCTTTTGCAAAAGCCTGCTGTACAGTATTTGCTACTAAAAAGAAAAACAAAGTAGAAGCTCCCACAAAGTCAGGTGCACTAACGATTCAACTGGGATAGATAGACAAGCAGGTTGCTCCTAATCTCCTCTCGGTTCTCAGAATTAAAAAAATGTTAAGTCCCAAGTTTTGGATTTATCCTGTCTGGGCACCTATAGCATCACTTCCAAAAGACCAAGACTGCAGAGGCACCAGTTGCAGAATTAGGATTCCCTCAGGCTGGATCCAGGTGCTGGCTTAAGATGGCTGGAGCCTTTTTCTCTACCTGAGAATCTTATCAGAAGTCTTGGAGTCACTCTGGTAAAGTGGGGTTCAATGGAACAAGACTCAAGCAGCATGGCAGGCCCCAAAGGGTCCAAGGCAGGCTTCAGGCAGTAGAGTATTCCTTCCTGGAGCAGCAAAACAGCCCTCTGAACTACACAGCAGGCCACAGCAGCATGGAGTCCTCTGAGAGTCCTCCTGCAGATCCAGAAAGTAAATTAAAGACTAAGGGCCTCATTACAACCCTGGGGTAAATTCTGCTTTCCACTGTGCTGACGGCCGCCAAGATACCGTACACACGGCGGTAAGCCGGCACGGGTACTATGACCCACACAGAGAATACCACCACAATACAAACACACACACAAGTCAGCCACACCAAAGGTCAGTGATAAACTGGCGATAGCAAAACCCACACCGGCACGCCAACAGGAATACGCCCACAGTATCACAACCCAGGAATCAACTTGGCGGTCTTTCAACCACGATAAACCATTGGCGGTACACACCTCTGTGCTCAAAATACACACACATTTACAAAGCAAAACCACATTGGACAATTTAAAATACACACACCACACCCACACACTCACACCACTATAAAACACACACCCACAATACCCACAACCCCTTACAACCCAAAAAAAATGAGACCAAGCACAGAGAGACAAGCAAAGAGCACACCCAATCAGAGGTACAAAACGCCATCACTCATACACCATCCACGCACATCACAGTATACATCACAACACATCACCCCACACATTACCACACACATATCACTCACAGCACATCCATGGCACCTCAAAGACACCCCAGGTTTTCTGAGGAGGAGCTAAGGGTCATGGTGGAGGAAATCATCCGGGTAGAGCTATTCGGATCACAAGTGCAGCAGATGCCCATTGCAAGGAAGATGGAGCTATGGCGGAGAATCGTCGACAGGGTCAACGCGGTGGGATAGCATCCAAGAACCAGGGATGACATCAGGAAGAGGTGGAATGAACTACAGGGGAAGGTGTGTTCCTTGGTTTCAAGACACCAGATTGCTGTACAGAGGACTGGCGGTGGACTCCCACCTCCCCCACCACAACTAATAACATGGAGGATCAAGTCTTGGCGATCATGCATCCTGAGGGCCTCGCAGGAGTAGCAGGAGGACTGGACTCTGGTAAGTCAAATTTTTTACTACTTTATCCCCCCCACCTGCATGCCATTATATACCCCCACGCGTACCCTCACTCCCATCACTCCATCACCTCACATCTACCCCACCATCACAACCCACACACCCCAACACCAAGCCCTGAATGCAACCACAATGCATGTACACCCATCACCACAGCATTCCTAGTCGAGAGACTCACCCAGCCCACACAATCATCAATCACACAAGGCCAATGCGACAGCAAAAAACACAATTATATAAGGGAAACACACCCATTGCACAAGATGGCACACACAGATACAATAACAATGCATTTGCATTCCAACAGGACCCCTACCCAACATCACCAGTCTCCCCACAGGAGATGCCCACAGTGATGACAGCAGCTCTGCACGCCTGGATCACGATGACCAACCTGGCCCATCAGGGACAACTGGACAGTTGGTTATCCTGCCACAGTCCCAATCCACCACAGAGCCCCCCCCTCAGGAAACACCACCCAGTGGGCACATGCCACTGTCCCCAGGACACGTCAATCAGCAGTGCGTCCACCACTACAGGGACCCCAGGCAACCGCACAAACACAGGATGATCAGGGACCTGGGGTCAGTGGCAGTGGGCACACAGTTCAGGAGATAGAGGCACAGGACAACAGAGAAGCTGGGAGGACTGCTGTGTGACAGGGGGAGGACAGGCCAAGGGAACCGACCCTCCACGAGGCACTCTCAAACATCATGGGAGCATACCACCATTCCCAGGAGACCATGGGCACGGTACTGGCCAAGTTGCTGGAGACCCAGCGGCTACAGGAGACACAGTACCTGGGGATCAGGGAGGACTTCACAAAAATCTACACCATCCTGGTCACCATAGCAAGGGTGCTGGCTGACATGGGCAAGACCATGAGGGAGGCAGGGGCACCACAAAGGGCCCCTGACACTAGCCAAACCGATGAACAGCCTTCCACCTCCACCAGCGCTAGTGGACAGGAGGCCCTGCCACAGGACAAACAGGCCACTTGCACCCCACCCCCTGCAGAAGGAGAACCACCCCACAAACGGTCCCTGCAATCCAGGCAGAAGACAGAGAACATTGCCAAGACCCTGTCAGGAAATAGGACTCTCCTGATTGTCACCCCTCTGTCCCACTCTGTCACCCTGTCCACCTTGAACTGCCATTACTCCCCTTTCTATGCCAAATTGGACAATGCACCTGTGATACCAAGAGACTGGACTCTAACTGGACATTCCTCCACCATCACCCCAGCCCCTTGCACGTACCCCCATACTATTTACCACAACAAAATAAACACCATTGAAATATAAACCAAACTGGAGTCAGTGTAATGATTCGAAAGAAGTATTCTTACTACATTCCCAAAGCATTGCAACGTCTATGTTCATTGTATTATACCAATGTATGACAGTTGGTGAGCAGCAGTACACATAGCAGAAGCCAGAATGAGGTAAACAGATCTGAAAAAAGGAAACCCAAAGGGAACAGTCAGTGGCCATACACAGAGGGTAAGAGGCGGCCATGCACAATGTCCTAAAGTATACTGAAACGTGAAGAGGAGTTACAGTCTCTTACCTGTGTGTCACTGGAAGTGCTGCTGTATAATATTTGTTCTGTTGTCCACATCTTCTTCATCTGCCTCCTCTTCCTCACTGTCCACAGGATCCACCGCTGCCACAAGACCATCACCAGGCTCATCCTACAGCAGGAAAGGCACCTGGCATCTCAATGCCAGGTTGTGCAACATACAGCATGTCACGATGATCTGGCACACCTTCTTGGGTGAGTAGTACAGGGATCCACCTGTCAGATGGAGGCACCGGAACCTTGCCTTCAGGAGGCCGAAGGTCCTCTCAATAATCCTCCTTGTTCGCCCATGTGCCTCATTGTAACGTTACTCTACCCTTGTCCTGGGATTCCTCACTGGGGTAAGTAGCCATGACAGGTTGGGGTAACCAGAGTCACCGGTAAATATCGAGGGACAATTGTGAGACACACACTAACCCTTAGGGACAACCCCATACCCAGACACCTACATATACTGTGTGGGGACCGTGGAATCACCTATAAGCCACACCCTGTGCCTCTGTAGTTGGCCCATCACATAAGGGATACTGCTATTTCTCAAGATATAGGTGTCATGCACAGAGCCAGGATATTTGGCATTCACATGGGAGATGTACTGGTCTGCCAAACACACCATTTGCACATTCATCGAATGATAGCTTTTTCTATTCCTGTAGACCTGTTCATTTCTGCAGGGGGGACAAATGTTGGGGATATGTCCAAGGGCATAGAAGTCAGCTTTCACTGTGGCCAAATCCTCCACCTGGGGGAACACGATGTAGCTGCGCATGTGTTTCAGCAGGGTAGACAAAACTCTGGTCAACACATTGGAGAACAGTGGCTGAGACATCCCTGATGCCATGGCCACTGGAGCTTGAAAGGAGCCACTTGCCAGGAAATGGAGCACTGACAGGACCTGCACTAGATGGGCTATTCCTGTGGGCTGGTGAATAGCTGACATCAGGTCTGGCTCCAGTTAGGCACACTTCTTGGATTGTGGCACAATGAAGTCTGTATGTGATTATAATGTGTCTGTCCTCCATTGTCGACAGGTCCACCAGGGGTCTGTATGCCAGAGGATACCGGATCTCATATGCTGTCTCAGCGGTTGTAGCCTATGGAGGAGAACCATGAGCAGAAGGTCATTTACCACATAGATAGCACAACTGTGTTTGCATTTACATTAATGTCACAGAAGCAGTGTGTGTAATTGAGAGTCAGTATATGTGCCAATATGTGCTGTGACGCAGTTAGGTGCCATGCCATATGCCCCCCTGAAATGGCGTCTGCTTGACCTGTGAGGAGGGACAAAGGTAAATGAGGTAACTGTGCTGGTGTTGTGTAGAGTCATGGTAGGCGGTCGAAGACCGCCGCGCAACTCCGCATTGGTTATCATTGGGACCTATGGGTTCCAGGAGCCAATGGCGATGTACACCAGCGGTGATGGTACGCACCACCGCGGACATCACCACCATTTTCTACCTATTCACTCACTTGCTACCTGACCATCAACAGGAGAGGACCTACACTGCAAGTTCTGCTGTCACCTGAGTCTGGAAGCTACAATGGCTAGAGTGTCTGGGGAAAGGGCCCCTGCCCGCACTGCGGAGGAGTTGGAGAAACTGGTGGATGGGGTTCTCCCCTAGTACACGTTACTCTATGGTCCTCCAGACAAACAGGTGTGTACACTGTGAGCATGATGCGTGGACAATGCCTGTTTGGAGTGGTGTGGATATAAGCCACATGTTGGAGGGTGCTAAGGTGTCCTGGCCTGAATGCTGCATGAGAGGTGGTCAGTGTATGTGCGTCAGGGCATGGAACTGGTGGGCAATGAGTATGACGGTCCAGACAGGTGAGTAATTACAGTTCCCGCTGTCTTTTCCCTCTAGGTCAGCGCCCACCAGAAGAAGGGTATTTTGCGTGCCACCGCCAAGGAGGTGCGGACCCTGGGGGTCTATCACAGGCGGAGCACCCACTGCCACAAGAGATGGGAGGACCTGCGCCGCTGGACCAAGAAGGCGGTGGAGGCCCAGCTGGGGATGGCCTCCAAACGTGGAAGGGGTGCCCGTCGCACCATGACCCTCCTGATGTTCTGCATCCTGGTGGTGGCATATCTGGAGTTGGATGGGATGTTGAGGGCATCACATCAGCCACAAGGCGGTGAGTACAGTTTCAGAAAGCTGACTTTGCGTGCTTTAGGAACTAGCTGGGTGGGGGATGTGGGCTGTGGGTGCCCCTAGGCCACGGCGATCATGCCAGGGTAGGTCCCTAGTTTGCAGGCTCTGAAGCACCCCTACCCCAATGGTACAAGTGTACTACTACTGGACAGGGTCCTGTGGATTTCAGGTGTGCAGGTGCTGGAGTTAGGCATTGCACCCCATGGGCTGGTGACTACATTAATGAGTGGTTGGGCATGGCCTAGTGCATAGGGCAGCTCAGTGTGTGTTGTGTACGCCAACGTTAGTGGAGTTGCTGGCATTGACCATGTGTATCCTCTGTCTAAACGCCCACTTCTTGTTTTGTCACCCTATCCTTGTGTGCATTAGCATTGTCTGGAGGAGGAGGAGAGGCACCGGCGACGGAGGGAGCTGCATCCCACATGGCCCATGAGGGTGAATCCACTGAGGGTGAAGGCACCAGTGGGACGGAGGGTGAGGTGAGCTCCACGACGGGGACAGTATGGAATACCAGTAACAGTGACTCCTCCTCTGATGAAAGCTCCCTGGCGGTGGAGGACACCTCTGTGCCAACCCCAACAACAGGTACAGCCGCCACCCCCTCTACCAGCACCGCCCTCCCAGCAGCCCCTCAGCATGTTTCCCATGCCCGCTCACCCAGGAGGGTGGGCATCTCCTTCGCCCCAGGCACCTCAAGCCCTGCCCCAGTCAGCCCTGCTGCCCTCAGTGAGGAGGCTATTGACCACCTGAGATCTCTCACTGTTGGGCAGTCAACCATTCTGAATGCCATCCAGGGTGTTGAGAGGCATTTGCAACAAACAAATGAATACCTGGGGGGCATTCATTCTGGCGTGGTGGCCCAACAGAGAGCAACATCATCAGACCAACATCATCAGCCACTGCCTCCATCACCAGAAGGCCCATCACAACACACACCTCATGAGCAATCACCACCCCACAACCATGCACACGTCCACTGTGTCCTCTCCCAGTGTGTCTGTTAGCCCTCCTCCCAAAGTATGCAAACGCAGCACACACCCACTCAACAGCCATCCACCTCACAACAGCCTCCAGCCCATGCACCTTCACCCAAACTCAGCAGATGTACACCTCCTACAACCACTACCTTTTCCTCCACTCCCACACCCCCTCCATCTTTCCGTCCCAAGGTGTCAAAAAAACTTTTCCTGGCTAACGTTGACCTCTTCCCTACACCTCCCCCCGTCCTTCTCCTAGAGCCAGGATGTCTATATCCCAGGTCAGCACCTCAGCCACAAAATCGGCATCTACTGTGGTCCCTGCAAGTCCTAGAAGATCGAAGAGGGCACCCGTCAGGGCTGCCAGTGTGTCACCTACCAATGCTAAGGACCACCCGATTCCGCCACCTGCCCTGGTAAAGACGGGGCCGGCATGCAGCAGGGAAAAGCCACACGACCCACCCAGCAAGACCTCATCCAAAATCAAAGAGGACAGTGCCAAGGTCCCAGCAGCGACTACCAACGTGGGGAAGGGTTCACAAAACTAAGGGCAAGTCACCTCAGGGCGCCGAGCCTCCTGGTGAGGGACTGGTGACCGCAATTTTTCATGAAAGGGCAGCAACCTGTAGCACAGTACGCACCACACAATGACGCCACTTGCACCGCCACCTGCACAGCCACCTGCCCCCCATCTGCCCCACCCCCTGCACTGCTGCTGCTACAACGACAGTCACCAACATCCTCCCCAGTGGTCAGCCGTCCGAGGCTGCTGGAGACGGCCTGGTGTCTTCCTCCACCACTACGGACACCTGCACCACGGGCAGCACCGGCAGCAACTCCGCTGCAGACCCCCCCGCAGCTACCGCCACCTGCACAGCCATATGCACAACCACGTGCCCAGCCGGTGCCACTACATCAGACATCATCAGCATCAGCCAGGGGCAGCCGTCCGAGGCTGCAGGAGACGTCCTATACCTTGCACACACCACATGAGGCACCACCACCAGAACTGACACTACCAGCAGTTTGCATCTAAGTCGCCACAGGATGGAGTGTGGCTCTGCCTCCATGGAGTATCATGCTACCTGTTCCCTGTACATCTCGTGCCTCAGACACCCAGGTGAGGGAATGGGAACTGCCACACCCCAGGTGCAGCATCACTGGGCACAAGGCCCTCTCCAGAACCAGTGGAGAGATGCATCCACTCACCCAATCCTTGGCAGGATGAAGCAGACTGGGCACAAAGCCCCCTCCAGGACCAGTGGAGAGATACATCCACTCACCGAATCCTTGGCAGGATGAAACACACTGGGGAGATGCATCCACTCACCCAATCCTTGGCAGGATGAAACACACTAGGCACAAAGCCCACTCCAGAACCAGTGGAGAAGCCATCCACTTGAGAGACTGTAGCCTTACACTGCCCAGGAGCAAGCAGTGGGCAAATCACCCACTTGAAAGACTGCGGCTTTGCACTCCCCAGGACCAAGCAGTGGGCAAACCACCCACTTGAGAGACTTGAGAGACTGTGGCTTTGCACTCCCCAGGACGTCGCTGTGGGCATGTTGCCCACTCGAGGAGCAGTGGCGTAGTACCATCTTCTGGCTGAGGTGCTCCCCTCCCCTTCCCCCTGAGGTGCCTGTGTTTTTTTGACTTGATGCCCTTGCAGTGTTCTCTCCATTTTGAGGCAGGAGTCAAGTGTGGGCTTTGCCCATGATGTTTGGGGCCACTGGTCCACAGACATTTACAAGGGACAGTAGTCTACAGCCTTCTGTTCATAATGTAAATATTTGTGTATACTGATTTTTTAAAATTTGTTTGCTATATCTGCATATTCCAAAATATCACTGATTGAACTCAATTCCTTTTGTCCTTGCGTTCTTCCAGGGGGTAACGGGGTGTATCTGTAATGTTGCTGGATGTGTTAGTGTGTATAGTGTTGTGGGTGAGGGTGGGGGGTGGGGGTGTCGCGTGTGTGTGTCACTCTCTTTTACCTCTCCCCCTCCCCTGTTTGCTAGGTGCAGTACTCACTGTCGTCATCGCTGCCGCCTTCTTTCTATTTCCTGGTGTATTAGTAGATACACCAACATGGGGAGGACCTGCAGTTCGGGCTCCATGGCGTCCTGGTTTTTCGTTGAGTGTCGAAAGGCGAGTGGTTCCCCTTCACTGTACTGTTTCCACTGTGCATTTGATGCCGTTGGTTCCACCCCAGAAAAGCTGACGGATTGACCTCTCACAATACAGTGGGTGGTACATTGTCTTCCGCCTGTCTGTTAGAGGTGACCACTGCGGTGTTTGTTGCTACCTTCCTGGCGATCGGAGTGTTAAAGTGGCTGTCTATGTTGGCGGTTTCCGCCATGGTCTTGATTCCATTTTTTTTACCGCCGGCCTGTTGGCGGTGTTACAGCTGCTTTAATACCAACCGCCAGGGTTGTAATGAGGGCCTAAGTCTGATGGTCCTATTTTTTTACCATCTGCCTTCTTTGAAGTAGGAGAAGTTTCTGGAGAAATGCCTTTGAAGTGCTTGGAATTTCTTGCCTCACATGCCTTGGCTCCAGGCTGGCTTGGCTTCATGAACAATGAAGTGGTTTCATGTACTTTGTGTGAAGGCAGGCACGGCCTCTAGCTACAGTCAGTCATGTGACCCAGGAACAGGCTGCAGGCATTAAATAGGGCAAGAAAATGCCAACTTTCTGAATGTGGCATTCTCATAAGTATAACTTAATATCCAATGTTACCAGTCAAGATATTTTTTAATTACAGTTTCTAAGATACCAAACATGAAATTATGACTTGTTTTCTATCAGTAGTTAGCACATTTTAAATGTAGCATGGCAACCCAGTGTTACCCTTTAGGAGGGGCAGGCCTCACAGTAGTGAAAAATGAATTTGAGAGTTTTCCACTAGCAGACAGGTAAAACTTAAAAGTACCTCTCTAACATTTTAGGTACAATGCACCCTGCCATTTGGGGTCCTAGGGCATAACTCAGAGGTGACATACGTAATTAAAAGGATGTTTAGGGCTTGAAAAGGGGGTCATTTTACCAAGTCAAATTTACATCTTAAAACTGCATTCAGGATGCAATGGCAGTCCTGGGACATATGTTAAGGGGTTACCTCAGTTGGTAGAGCAATACGTGCTTCTGTAGCATTTCGTTTACAGGCCATGGATATATGGTAGACCACTTTACTAAGGACTGATAAGTAAATATAATATGGCAATTGGGTGTAAGCAATTTTACCACGTTTTAGGGCATCAGCACAAGCAGGTTTACACTTTTGAGCAGTGGTAAAGTACACAGAGTACAAATTCCGGCAAAAAAAATATTAAAAAGTAGGAGGATGAAGGCAAAAAGTTTGGTTGATGACCAGCTTAAAGCTGACAGGTCTAACACCTGAAATTAGAAACATTTTTGCTCCAAAGACCTAGGGAGGACAAGGGCAAACCTGTGAAGCCAATTGAAGTGTTGCAGCTGGGCTGAAGATCCAGATTGCTCCCATTCAGGTGTTTTTAAGAGCAGAAAATCTGCCTTCTTCGGCTTCAGCCTGCAGCCTTTTCCCACTGAAGAAATCTAGGCTCTAAAAAGGGGACCAAGTGCAAACAGAGATATTTTGACCTGAAGAAAACTATAAAAGTATTTAACAAGCAAAAGGGCATTCCTTGAACTTGAGCTTGAAGTTTGAATTTCTACCACTCAGAGCATCCCACTGAAAATCATCAGCTTTACTGAGATTGCATCCAATGGCTATCCAGTCTCGGGGAACCCTCCTTCGCTACTGCTTGCTGCCTTAACACAATGAAGATTTTGGAAATCCAGGGCATCATTTACGAGGTCCTAGCAAGCACACTGCGTCACTGAAGCGTCATTATTTTAACACTCCTGTAGTGTAGTGTGCCAGCCCTTTCTTACAAGGCCATGCAAAGCCACCTTGCTTGACTTGTAAATATGAACCCCTTCCATGCATAACACTTGTGAAAGCGGTGTTCCATGGTTGTTGCTTGAGGTGTTCCCATGCAACATTCATGGAACCCAGAGGAATCTTATGCATTTCTATAGTTACAAGTCTGGGAATGTGTCAGATTCCTATGCCACCTTGTGTTATGTAAGATTAATGCAACAGGGAGAAATATATTTATTTCTCATGGTTTTTCCTCTTTCTAAATGTGCTGCATCCTGCAAATCCCCAAACTGAGATGGTGTGGTGGGCAAAAAAACTATGGATTTCACCCAGATCTTTGTGACTGCAAGAGAATAATTGGATTGTGCAGCATTCTGTCCATCATCTGTTCTTTTTGATTTTGTCATCCTAATTGGGAAGGGTATGCCCAGACGTGGGGCCCGTGCTCACTGCACCACTGGATTCAAGCTAGCATGGCTGATGAAGGGCGATACCCTGAAACTGGACCCAAGATGCTTGTTTCCAGTCCAGGGAGGGCTTGGCTTGGCAGTTTGGGCTGGAATTTTCCCATGGGGAACAGGGTCAAGACTGATTTGCATATGGCTGGGCCCGAACTGGGTGGGGTGGTGAGCAAAAAAAAACATTGGCTTAAACCCAGATGTTTGTGACTGGGAGAGAATGCATTGTCCAGCATTCCGTCCATCATCTGTTCTTTTTGCTTTTGTAGAAACCAAGAAAGCACGCTCAAATCTCCTGTTCATTTTGATGTGGCTGACACTTTGCTTGCACAGAGCTTCTCAGTAGTTCAGTATCCAAAAACTGCTAAAATCAGACCGCTCTACAGTGTAAGGAACTCAAAAACTACTACAAAGGAGTTACACTACACAGCAGAAAATGTCTAGTCTTTGTAAAGATTTGGCATAATTCCATTTAATGTTGTGGAGAGCCAAGTGTCCTGTAGTACTTAGATGGATATTTCTAAATTTAAGAATGTGCCAAGAGACTATTGGGACCACCTTCCTCAGCAAATTAAAAAAGGAATAAAGTAATTTCATATAAAAAGTGTCAAATGACCCTGTGAGAGCCTTTGTTGCCAGGCACTGTGCCCAACCTCTACTATGAAAGCCCAAATATTGTACACAACTGTGTTTGACAAACTCCTATTGTCCTATTGTGGCCCGACTGCACATAACCAGAGGCTGTACTCTGCAAAGACTGGCCAACCCATGTGATGGGTCACAGCACAGCCTGGACAAGGTTTAGGAGAGGCACCCAGCCCCCATTCTGCATAACTGAAAGTTGAGTGCAGGTGGGCTTTAGTGGTCCTCCAAAAGTTGAGAGCAGGGCCTGAACATCGTTGACACCTCCATTCCCGCCAGACCGATACTTAATAAGGGCTTGCGCTTACCCTGCATCATACAAGGTGACACAAGGCCACGCAAGCCCTTAAGTAGGATTTATCAAGCAACACAAAGCCACCTTCCATGGCTATGCATGGTTCAGTAAATCTAAGGTAACGCAAGGCAGCACATTATACTGCCTTGCGCTACCTTGCGGTAGGGAGGCATTTCAATGGTGGAATGTGAGAGTTACTGCGCATCCATTCATCGGTTTTACAAAGTGTTGTGAACCTGAGAATGTCAAAATGGTATGCCTCCTAGATACAGGCGTAACAAGAAATATCTTTATTTTACATTAATTCCTTTTTTATGTGTGGTGAATTCTGCATCACACATAGCAAAAACAAAATGGTTTAAGGAGTGTTTTTATGCAGGTAGGTGTCCCTTCCTGCACAGAAAACACGTTGGCCTGTAGCACAAGGTTGGCTGTGTTGGTGCAAGGCAGCACACAGTGCTCTGGTGCAAGGAGGCAGCAGAAACGGGTCATATCTTTGTAAATATTATGCATTTCTGATGTCTCCCTTTCATGCAATGCAGTGCAACAAGTTGCTTTGCTGCTGTGTGTTCGTTTGAAATGTTAGTAAATCTCCCCCCCCTCCCCCCCCCGGCCCCTGATGTTTACAGCTTTTAGGTCCAAAAGCAACCTCATCTTTGGCATGAAGAAGCTGGATCAATGTTAAAGTGCCAACGTTGTATACAACTATACGAATGGCTAGTTCGTGTAAGTGACACCTGTGGCAATTAGTTTTTTCTTGCCACTTGGAATTTAAAAAGTTCCTTACAAATAATTCTGAAGATGATTTTCGAATAACCTGCACTCACTTTTACACAACCATCCCTCTCATGAACACCACATGAAATCCTGTGCCTTGGTGTGAGCAGGCACCACATAGATGTTGATGGGCTTGTGCTCTGAAGAAGGTATTTTGTTTCTGGCTGCACAATTTACTGGAAACGTGGGAAAAAGTTATGAAATAAATGGCCTATGGTGTTTCCACAGTGAAATAGCAAAGCATTAATGAGAGCTGCAATGAATTGCAATAAGAGTAAAGGAATGATGTACTAAGGAAGAAGAAACGTATATTGTAACTGAGGAAGAAGAAATGTATGTTGTAACTAAGGAAGATGAAACGTATGTTGTAACCTGTGATAACAGTGGTTTAATTGTACACGTTTTAGATCCTTTTCTTGGCTTGCCATTGTACACACAGTTAGGGACAAGTCTTCGTGTTTTTCTTGTACGCTGGCTCGCCTTTACAGGATTTCAGAGTCCACCCATACATACGTAACGTTTTAATTTACAAAACCATCTGCATTGCTCATATTGTCTGAGTGCTGTTATGTCTGGAGTCGCATTGACAATTACATGGTTTGTAGCCCACAAACCGCAAAAACAAAGTTCTACTTTAAAATGGCAAAAGTGCGGTAGAACTCCTTCTGGGTCTGTTGGCTTAACAAATATTACAAAATAATTGTGATATGTGTAAGCGCATGCAGGGGCATATTTATACTCCGTTTGCGCCGGAATTGCGTAGTTTTTTTGACGCAATTCTGACGCAAAACTAACTCCATATTTAAACTTTGGCGTTAGACGCGTCTAGCGCCAAAGTCCATGGAGTTTGCGTCATTTTTTAGCGTGGACACCTACTTTGCGTTAATTATATGCAAGGTAGGCGTTCCCGTCTAAAAAATCGACTCCGAGGCATGTGCGTCGGATTTATACTCCCGGGCAAAATTCACGCCTGGGAGTGGGCGGGTCAAAAAAAATGACGTACGGCCGTTTTTGCGCCGTTTTTTAGCGCCTGCAAAAGGCAGGCGTTAAGGGACCTGTGGGCTCTGTAGGAGCCCAGAGGTGCCCTCCCATGCCCCCAGGGACACCACCTGTCACCCTTGCCCACCCCAGGAGGACACCCAAGGCTGGAGGGACCCATCCCAGGGACATAAAGGTAAGTTCAGGTAAGTGTTTTAAAAAAAAAAAAATTGTGGCATAGGGGGGCCTGATTTGTGCCCCCCTACATGCCACTATGCCCAATGACCATGCCCAGGGGACAGAAGTCCCCTGGGCATGGCCATTGGGCAAGGGGGCATGACTCCTGTCTTTGCTAAGACAGGAGTCATTTCTATGGGGGTTGGGAGTGAAACAAAATGGCGCAAATCGGGTTGAGGCGAAAAAATTGCCTCAACCTGACTTGCCCCATTTCTTGACGCCCAAGCCCCATATCCCCCTACGCCGGCGCTGCCTGGTGTACGTCGTTTTTTTTAACGCACACCAGACGGCGCCGGCGGCTAACGCCGGCTAACGTCATTCAATAAATACGGCGCCCGCATGGCGCTTCAGAATGGCGTTAGCCGGCGCTAATTTTTTTTACGCAAAACTGCGTTAGCGCAGTTTTGCATCAAAAAGTATAAATATGGGCCGCAGTACTCAGTAATACTTGATGATTATGTGACACATAGGGTTAAACTGCATATATAATGAACACATCTGTGATAATAAGCCCTACAATGAAATATAATCAGAGTAGAAGGTATTAACATGGAGGCTCAGAACTTCCGGGGCCAATGGCATCATCCAAATTTGAGAACAATCAGAAGCTTTAGATTGGTAGAATTTTTAAAGAAAAACATCTGCCTGCTTCAGAATAAAGTTCAAGCTAAGGTGCACAGAGAACTTTTCATACAGAATGGTTCCTAAAACGGTAATCGTGTCTTCACTGCAATATTTTTGGCACTTATATTTTTTTCAGAATATTTTCATGAAATCTTGTGAAATGTAATTTAAAAATGTGTTGCTTTGCGCTCTTCCAAATGTTTGCTTCCCTCTGTTTTAGTTGGGGTAGTAGAGATGTTTATGTGCATTTGTTTTTAGTAAAAGCCTGCACAAAATCTCAATCGTTCGTCTTCATTTAAACAAATGTAATACCGTTTTCTTGAGTCAAAATAGGCATCAGGTGAAAATAGCTTTAAGGAGGTTTTCTATCAATTCTTATATTTTCACATTTTCATTTTCATCAGGTTTACACCCAGTGGATAGATTTGGAATCTGGCACAAAGAACTTGATAACATAATGTCAATGATTGCAGTAAAATTAAATCAGGCGTATTGGGTTTTCAAAGTGTAAATCAGTCCTTAGAGTTTTACTTGGCAGAGTGCATTAATTACATACCTTGTTCAAGGACGCTTTGAGATTTGACTAGACAACAAAACATTCATGCAGTTTAGATTCTTTTCTCAAAAGATAACTTTTACTTAAATTATATAAATGCCTTCTTAATAGAAGGTCTGAGAAAATGTTAACATGCAGGAAGAAAACAATATATTTAACCCTCTCGTCTATCACCTTATACAACCACGTCCTACCTGCTACATAGTGCTAGTCCTAACTTTAACCTTCTGGCACCTATTCAACATCTATTCTGTAATATATACCTGTTCGAGTGACTGCAGCAATATTCGTGCTTACTGCAATTCATACCAGTTGTATGTCCCCAATGTGTCGAAAGCAGATTGGGAAAGTATATTCAATCAGTCAGAAATCTCTTAACAACCCAAATCAACTGTAGAAAGTATTCAATAAAATATTTAATGTTATAAATAGTTGTACATCTATGCTTCAATAAATGCATCTTCAATCGAATCAGAGGTATTTTCATTAACTCTTTTAATGTAGAGCAGTGGTTCTCAACCTTTTGACTTCTGTGGATCTCCTGTGAATCATTACTTGAATCTGAGGACCCCCATTGAGTCATTATTGAAAGGTGGGGGACCCCTGGCCTGAGCAATTTCTGTGGGTTAGACCACAGAACAATACACAAAAATACAAAGACAAGGGGCATATTTGTAGTGCCCTAGTGCCACCTTGAGCCACATTAACGTTATTGTTTTTGATGTTAATTTGGCCCAATGAGGCCGAAAATCCCAGCGTCTTATTTACAGGGCGGAGTACATCAACAGCGTCATGAAAAATGACACTATTGCCCCCTATCCTGGCCATGGTGCACTGTATTTTGAATACAAAAACAGATAATAGACGGAATGCAGAGCAAATCAAACATTCACCACCAGTTACAGATCTGGGTTTAATCCATGAGTTTTATTGCCTGCTATGCCATTCCAGTTTTGATCCACCCATGTGCAAATCAGTCTTGACCCTGTTCCCCATGGGGACAGTCCACCCGAACTGCCAGGTCAGGTCCTCCTTGAACCAGAAACAAGCATCCTGGGACCGGTTTCAGGGTATCACCATTCATCAGCAAGGCTAGCTTCGACGTGAGCTGTGCGCAAAGGTGCAGTTGGAAGCAGGATATTGGTCTGTTTGAGGGTTGCTTGCATGTCAGCAGGGGGCACTCTGGTGGGAGGTCCTTGAGGTTTCCAAAGTCACTTGACTTGGGCTTCCTCCTGGTCCTTTTACAGTCTGGAATAGAATGTCCTTCTCGGTGTCCGATATGAGGTAACCAGTACCTAGGACTACTGCACTGCTTCACCACTAAAGGGTGCAGTGTCAGCAAGCCTGGCCCACTTTAACGGTTTGTCCTCATGGTCCTTTCATTGAAGTTTGGTCTGGCTTCAGCACCCAGTTCATTGGTCAGCAGACGGTCAGTGAAGTAGCCTTCACTGGACCTTTGGTCTTGGGTTGCAGGAGAGTGATGCCTTCTCTCTAGAGGGAGATTTGTGGTGATTTTTGAAGAGTGGAGGTACTCTGGGCGTGTATAGAGTCCATCCTGTGTCCCAGCAACCCCTCAGCAGCAATTGTCAAGTTCTGGGTGCAGCAGGAAGGTTTTGGCACATTTTATTTGTGCAGCAGGACCTCAGTTCTCGAGCCTTGGGTCTTTGTTGCTGGTCTTTTGTCCTTGGAATCTGATTTCTTGGTCTATAGATGCCCAGTAAATACAGTATTTAGTGGGCATTTAGGAAAATACCTAGTAGTGACCAATGGGTTATTGTAGTAGGCTGGTCTGGTGTGTAGTGGGTACCTACAGTACTTACATCTTATACCACGTCCTATTATCCCTTAATAGTGAAATGTAGGCAGTGTCTAGAAGCCAGGCTCTCTAGAGGTAGCTGTGGATGAGCAACCAAGGCTTATCTAAGAGACATACAAAGTCACTGTAGTCACACAGTACTCACACACATGAAGCAAAATACTCAGTGTTACAAAAATTAAGGTAGTTTATATTTTGGTGACACAATTACCAAAAATATCATAGAGACTATACTCCCTTAGGAGGTAAGTAATATACAAATTGTATACACTAGTAGGCAGAAATAGGCATACAAACAGTTAGAAAACAGTGGAATTAGTGAAAATCACAATAGTTAGAAATAGGCCTGGGGAGAGCATAAACCATACACTAAGAAAGTGTAATGCGAAAATCGGTCTCCCACCTAGGCAAGTGTAGTGTGTAGAGGGAGCTGGGAGTACTAGAAAACTCCAAAGATAAGTACCAGGTCACCCCAGTGCCCAGGAAAGCAGGAGTAAAACATAGTAAATTTCCCAGAACACACACAGAAATGAGAAGAAGAATTATGCAAAACCCAGAAGAGAGTGCAAGACACCAATAGTGGATTTCTGGACAAGAAGACCTGTGAAAGAAGGGAAGCAAGTCCAAGAAGCACAGAAGAGTCCAGGAAGAACAGGAGCCCCTGATAACCTAGATGAAGGTGCAAAAGAAGAACCACCAGTGAAGAAGGCAAGTCAGTACTGCACCCAAGAAGACGAAGTCGGGTTCCTGGAGGGTGCAAGAGATATTACACGCTGGATGGAGGGTTGCAGTTGGGTTTGCGTTGTTGGAGTCCGCTAAAAAGCCTCGGCACACGCAAAGATTGCAGTTAGCGGAAAATGACATTGCCCGGGACCAGGAAGGAACAGGTGACTCTACCCAGGAGAGGGAGTCAGAGGGGGCCCTCAGCAACTCAGAGAGCCCACAGAAGACCAGGCAGCACACCCAGGAGTCCCACAGCATGGGGACAAGAAAGGTGCAAAAGAGGCCCATGCAGCACTACAACTAAAGCTCCCACACCACTGAAGAAGCACCCTGGAAGCTGTGTGTCACAGCTAGGGAGTTGAGGGCCGGAGCTATAAGATGCATGAAGGACTTGGAGGAATTATGCCAACAGCCTTGGCAGCTGCAAAACACGCAGTGCACGGGGGTACTGTCTTGTTTGGGAATGCAAGCTCTTACCTCCGCAAAAGTTGGACAGTTGGACGAGAGGACCATCGGGACCACTTCAGTCTGCTACCCGTGATGCAGGATCCATGCAGTTCAGCAGGAGAGGGCATCCACGCAGCCGGTCGTCATTGCAGATGGTGCCGACAGAAGCAGTTGAGTGACTCCTTCACCCCAAGGGAGATTCCTTCAGTCTTCTGATGCAGGCTCAAGACGAACTGTCTTCAGAGGATGCACGACCGGGAAACAGTTGCAGTTGCTGGCACGAGCCAGAGATACAATGTTGCAGAAGACATCTAGCTTCTTTGTTGTAGCTTGTAGAGTTCCTGGAGGTTCCAGATGCAGTTTCTTTAGTGAGAAGTTGAAGTGGAGGATGCTCAGGATTCCTGCCGGAGTCTTGCAATCCGAATCTGAGGAACCACCCAAAGGAGAGACCCTAAATAGTCGTGAAAGTGGGATTGGTCACCTAACCAGGTAAGCCCCTATCAGTGGAGGGCTCTGACATCACCTGCTGGCACTGGCCACTGAGATGCTCCTAGGGTTCCCTGCCAACCTTGAATTCAAGATGGCAAAACCCAGGGACCTTCTGGAGGAGCTCTGAGCACCACCCCTGAGGTGGTGGTGGACAGGGGAGTGGTCACTCCCCTTTCCTTTGTCCAGTTTCATGCCACAACAGGGACTGGTGGTCTCTGAACTGGTGTAGACTGGTTTATGCAAGGAGGGCACCAAATGTGCCCTTCAAAGCATTTCCAGTGGCTTGGGGAGGATACCCCTCTCAAGCCTGTAATTCCTATTTCCAAAGGAAGAGGGTGTGACACCTCTCTCACCCAAAGGAAAACCTCAGAATGCTGAAATGGCAATACTGGGGGGGGGCCCTGAGGAGCCCCCAGAGTGCATGGAATCATACAACCAATGCTTGCAAAAGCCTTGGGGCATGATTCCAACATGTTTGATACCAAACATGCCTATGTTCATAGTGACCTCGGTCAAGTACACGCGTACAATGTCATCCCCACACTCACAAAGCCCAGGAAAATGGTCCTGGGGTTCATGGGGACTCCTCTGCAAGTGCAGGGGTACCCTCACATACAGATACTTTGCACCCTGTCCTCAGGGCTGAAGGGTCTGCTATAGGGGCAACTTATAAGTGACCTGGTGCAGTGTAAATGTCAGTGAAAGGGTGCTTGCACCTTTGCACGTAGGCTGCAATATCATGGGGTCCCTATGGGTGGCAAAATATATGCTGCAGCCCATAGGCATCCCCTGGAACCTTAATGCATTGGGTACCTAGGTACCATATACTTGGGACTTTTAAGGGGGCACCAGTATGGCAATTGTGGGTGAAATACTATGTTAACAGTAAGTAACAACCAAATTTGGGGCAGAAAGTGCATAATCACCGGGGTCCTGATTAGCAGGATCCCAGTGAACACAATCAAGCCCACTGACATCAGGCAGAAAATGGCGATAACCATGCCAAGAAAGAGGGTACTTTCCTACAGTTCTATGCTTTTATTTTAAGTTTTTTTATTGACTAATAAACTAAATTTCAAAGCCGTGCAATGATTCTCCAGAAACACAAGTACAAACAACAAAAAGTAGTAAGTAACTGAAAGTATTCAAACTTGCAACCTGAAACAAATCATCTTCAAAGGCCATACATAAAATAAATGTGACATTTCAACTTCCAACCAAAAAATATTAAATTGATTGATATATATTGGTATATATATTATTATTATATATATATATATGTATGTATATCTATATATATATATATAAATTGCACACTTCTCTTCCGTGGATATAGGAAAAAGGCAGCACTCCACAGCCATAACGTCAATCATGTTTATTCACCTACAGGCTGTAGGAAGAGAAGTGTGCAATATAATACGCGATGGCGTGCGTATGAGGAATAGCACCGTTGACGTTCAGGTGCCGAAAGGGAACGCCACAAGTGGAGTGTTTTATATATATATATATATATATATATATATATATACACCTATATATATATATATATATATATATATATATATACAAAGGTTACAGGTACATTATAGTTAGGAAATAGAATAAAAAAACATAAAAATTCACTTAGAAAAACCAAAGGTTACAGGGACATTATAGTAAGGCACAGATTGTAACCATTTCAAGCCATAGACTTGCCTCAAGTAACTATAACTTGTGCCCTGAGGTAACTATAACTCCAGCCCCCCTTCCATGAACAGTTTTTTCATCAAAAATCATACTTCATAATAACATTGACATTATCAAGGATATTATGAAAGATGGTATGATTGCCGTAATTTGTGGTAATTTGCAGTACATGGTGAGGGAGCGAGTCATAGTTACCATAGGGAATGAGTTATAGTTACTTGGGTAACTCCAACTATAACTGGTGAATTTCTATGGTTTGGTACGGTTGAAACTATACCGTCCCTGTAACATTTGCACACATGCAGCGGACAGAGATGAAAGCTCTGCTGTTTGACAGTGGGACCTGCTTTAAAGGTCCTGCTGTTAAACAGCAGAGTGTTTGCTGTGGCTTGGCGTGCTTTCTACCAAAGATCTGGAATGTTATTGTGTGAAGTAAACGGCAATTACTCAGCATAACGCATTATGGAATTAAGTGAACCAGCCCTTTATTATTGGCGGCACTGAAATGAACATTTCACGGTGGTGCTACATGTTGCTATTTTTCATGGACTTCCTAACCCACAATGCAACATGAAAAAACTACAAATGACACAGGAATAAAGCACTTGTTAGGTGTTCTTGTCATACATATGTAATATCAAGGACATGAGCTGGCATGGTTCGTCATGAAGGTGGTTAATAAACAACATCATAATATGTTTGTGCTTTGAAATGATAAGATCGGACTAATAATATCATGGAATGCTGATCACAGACGGGGCACGAGTGTAGATAAACAGTAACTAAGTGTGAATCACGTGCCTAATTGAAAGGGGAGGGTTATTTACCAGCTGATATGACTTTACAATATTTATCTCTGAATACCGTTATAAATTCAAACACGAGGAGAGACTCAATGAGACAGAGGAAATCACCTTGAGAAAGACGTAATGTCGAAATGCATCGGTGTTATCTGTGAGACTTCATGCTTTTTTGGAAAATAAAAGGAGAGTTGAGTCTAAAGACTCCAGGAGTGTGACGTCCGTTTAAGTGTTTGTTATATGAGGGTTGCTGTTCTTTGCCCTAACATCTGCACCAGCAGTGAGGCGTGTTGCTTATCAGACCAGACATCATGGATTGGATATATATATATGTATATATTTACATTTACAAACAAATGATAAACACAGCAAACACGTCTGGTGAAACCATAAATAAAGAATTCAAGAAACAACAACGGAATTAGCAACAACACTGAAGTCTTTGATGTCCCTGAGACTTCAGAACAGTAGACAAGACAGTAAGCCTATAAAGTCATTTTTGTTCTGGGGATGTGGAAATGCAGGCCCATTCCTTTTCTCTCCCAGGCAAGGAGGGCAGCAGGCAGCAGGGGAGGCACAACAAGCACAAATTCAGCAAAGTCCAGCAGAGTTCATGCAGAGTGACAGTCCCTTCAGCAGCACATCAGTCCTTCTTTCTAGCAGAATGTCCTCAGGTCCAGAAGTGTATTGACTTGTTAGGGTCAGAAGTCCAGTTCTTAGGGAAATGTGGGAGTCTTCAAAGAGAGGCCTTTTAAGTACACCCAGTCCATGCCCTTGCTGCCCTGGCTTCAGACAGACTACAAAGAGTTATGTTGCCTTTTGTGAGGGATCAGGACACAGCCCATTTAGGTGTAAGTGACAGCTCCTCCCTCCCATTCTGCCCAGGATGGGCAATCAACAAGCAGATGGCCACTCATTCACAACTAAACTCCCTTTGTGTCTGGCTGTCGGAAGGGAATGCACCAGAGCCTAGCAGTCACCCACCCAGGCATATCTTCAGAGACAGGCAGAGGCACTCGATGATTTACAGTAAGAAAATGCCAATTTTCTAAAAATGGCATTGTCGGAATTACAATTTAAAATCTGAGTTCACCATAAGGTGTGAACTTGAATTGTGATTCCAGAAACAACACATTGGTGGGTCCCATCTCTACCCAATTGGACGATACACATAAAATGTAATAAGGCAATGCCAATGGGAGGGATGGGCCTTGCAGTAGTGAAAACAATTGAGAGTTTTGCACTACCTAAAAGTACATGTCAAACTTTTTAAAATACATTTTAATCTGCCCTTGGAGCTGTTCAGGGCCTACCTTAGGGGTGACATACATGATTTAAAAAGTAGGGCTTAGGCCTGGCAAGAGGTTTAACTTGCCAGGTCGGCATAGCAGTTAAATAGTATACACACGGGGTCTGCCATAGCAGGGCTGAGTCATGTTTAAAGGGCTACCGAGGTGGATGATACAATCACTGCTGTAGGCCCACTAGTAGCATTTAATTTACAGGCCCGGGGGACATGTAGTGCACTTTATTAGGGAAAATTAAATATGCCAATTGTTTATAAGCCAATGGTGTTTTAGGGAATATCACATTCTCTACAGCACTGATCAGAAGTGATCTAGGGCCAGATGTATGAATCTGGCCCATTGCGATTCGGTAATTGCGATTTTTAAGAAATCGCAATTACCGAATCGCAAAGGGCCATGTATCACATTTGCGATTCGGTAATTGCGATTTCTTAAAAATCGCAAATGCAATTACCGAATCGCAAATTGAGATACTGGCCCCATTCGCAGCTATGGGCCTGTTGGCCCATAGCTGAAATTTTTTTGCATTTCCTAAATTGCGATTTCTGAAACAGAAATTGCAATTTGGGAAATGCAAAAGGCCAGGGTGCTGGGAGCCTAAGGTAAAGGTGTAAAAGTTCCAGTAAAAGGTTCCAAGTAAAGTACACACATGCCAAAAGGGCATGTGTGCTTTACATATTAAATAAAAAAATGCAGTTTTACTGCATTTTTAAATTTTGCACCAGGTTACCACCTGGTTGCAGACAATGGTATTTTGCATGTGCAAAATACCATTCTTCGAAAAAATCGCAATTTGCGATTTTTTGCAGAATTGCCTTGCGACCTGGATTTTGCGAATCGCAAATTGCGATTCGCAAAATCCAGGTCGCAACGCAGAAAATCGCAATTTTTGCGATTTTCATTTTGTGGTCTGCAAATGCCTTTGATGCATTGCAGACCACGATTTTTCACTCGCAAACGGCCGATTTCGCAGTTTGCGAGTGCAAAATCATTTGATACATCTGGCCCAAAGTGTGCAGAGTCCTAAACTCAGAAAAAAGAAAGTCAGCAAACAGGAAGTCAGAAGGCAAAAAGTAAGGGGAAAATGCACCAAGGATGCCAGGTATAACACGTGTACTTCCCAGCTGAAAGTGGAGGTAGAGCTACCCAACACCTCAGGAGTTCTCTTCACTAAGGCGAAAGAGCCTGTAGAGACCATCAGCAATGGCATGGTCTTTCCAGGATAATTTTCCACCTTGTAGTTCATTTCCTGTAGGTAGATAGACCACCTCAACAGTTTGGGGATCTCATTTCTCATCATTTCTCATCTGCATGAATCATCTGAGGGGCCTGTGGTCTATCTGAACCTTTAAGTGAGTGCCAAACAAGTATGACATTCGCTTCTTCAGTGCCAAGAACACAGCAAAGGCTTCCGTTTCAACTGCACTCCACCTCTTTTCCCTGGGAAGTAGCCTCCTACTGATGAAGGCTGCAGGTTGATCAAGGCCCTTTTCATCTAGCTGTGAGAGTAGTAACCCTAAACCATGCCCTGAGGTGTCTGTTTGGACAATAAATTCTTAGGAGAAGTCAGGAGCCTTGAGCAAGAGTGTCATGCACATGGCCTCCTTCAAGGTATCAAAAGCTTTATGACATGCCTCTATCGAAATCACCTGATGTGACAGCTTCCTGGAAGTCAGCTTTGTCAAAGGGGCAACAATGGAGCTATACCCCCTTGATAAAGCTCCTGTTATAACCAGTGAGGCCTAGGAAGGGTCACATTTCTGTCTGGGTTTTGGGGGAGGTTTCCAACTGGAGTAGTCTTAATTATGGCCTGGAGGGGTTGCACTTTGCACCCTACTACTTGTTGACCCAAGTAGACCAGAGAACCCTGCCCCATCTGGCACCTACTGGCTTTAATACTCAGGCCTGCCCCTTAAAGAACGTGAAGCACTTACTTAAGATGGAATCAATGGTCCTCCAGCTAGAACTAAAGACAGCAATGCCATCTAGGTAGGAAGCATCGATGCTTTCCAATCCAGCTAGAACCTGGTTAACCATCTGCTGGAAGGGGGCATGGGCATTTAGTAATCTGTAAGTCATGACCGGGAACTGGAAGTTCCCTTCTGGTATACAGAATGCAGACCTTACTTTTGCCCCCTCAGTCAAGGCAATCTGCCATTACCCAGACGGTAAGTGAAATGTGCTGAGGAACATGGCAGCCCAAATCCATTCTATGAGCGCATCAGCTCTGGGGATGGGGTGTGCGACAGTCTTGGTGACCTCAATGAGTCCATGTAGTCTAAACTCAGGTGTGACACCTGGAGGGGCAGCCTTGGGGATAAACACCACTCGGATGGAACAAGACCTGTGAGAGGGCTCAATTACCTCTAAAGCCAGCATCTTGGAGACTTCCTTCTTAACTCTGGCTCTCATCTTATCAGACAATCTGTGCATTTTATTCTTTACAGGTGTGCTGTCCCCAGTATTGATATCATTGGTACACCTTGTAGTGAGTCCTGAGGTAGGGGAGAAAAAATAGGAAAACTTCCCCAGCAACTGGTTGGTCTATGTCAGTGTATGGGTGAGATTGGCACTCTCTACTGACCCATCCTGCTCTTCTGGAAGACAAGAGGTCGGGGAGAGGTTAATTGTCCTCTTCTACCCCATCATCTGCAACCAGGAGCATGGTAATCTCAGACTTCTCACAGTGGGGTTTGAGGCGATTAACATGCAGAACCCTCAAAGGGGTTCCTAGAAGTCTTGAGGTCTACGAAGTAGATGACATTGCTCTTGCATTCCTTTACCTCATAGACCCCAGACCAGAGGTCTTGCAGAGATCGGTGATTCCATGGACTCAATCACCAATACGTTTTTGGCCAGGCTGAAACTCAACCAGATTATCATTCTGTCATACCTGTGCTTCATGTGCTACTGGCTAGCTACCAAATCTTCCTGGGTGAGTTTCTGAAAGTGGGCTGTTTGGTTGCAAAAAGCTAGCACATAGCTGACCATATCCTGGGGGGGCTCTCCTAGAAGCTTGTCCAGCCCTCCTTGACCAAACTGAGGTCCTCTCACAGGTTGCCCATACAGAAGTGCAAAGGGCCAACCCCCTTCTGCTGGAACCTCAATGTTTACAAACAACAGGCATGGCAGGAGTATTTCCCACTCATGCCTCATGGGTTCAGGGAGATTCAAAATAATGCCTTTGAAGGTTTAGTTGAACATTTCAACCAACTCAATGGCCTGGGGTGGTGAGAAGTGGAGAACTTGTAGATTACCCCTCACTCCTTCCACATGGCCTTCATGTAATTAGTTATGAAGTTGATATCCCAGTCAGATACCACCTCCTTTGGGAATCCCACATGGATAAAGATCCCTGTCAGTGCCAAGTCCATAGCTGGCCAGTCACTATCCTATGACAAGACCAGAATGAATCTGTTGCACATGGTTTTCTTGGGATCCAGAGGCTGAATGATGTTGATGCTCACCTTTTCAAAGAGGGTGCCAATGACAGGAAATAAATTGCAGAGGGACCTTTCCCTTCCCCCCTGTCTTGCCACTTGCCTAGCAGTTAAGACAGGACCCGCCGATTGCATCAGACGCCTTACTCATTTGAAGCCAATAAAAGTGAGTTACAAGCCTGTCAAAGGTCTTGTCTTGCCCCAAATGACCTATCAGTGGCACATTATGACCCAGACCCAGTAGGAAGTCCCTGTAGCACTGCGGAAGCACCAATACACATGTTGCACGAAGCTCATGAGCCTTAGGCTCACTATACAGGAGACATGTCTCCCAGTAAATCAGGTGCTTGCTAGAGGCATCACCAGCTGCCTGGGTCTCAGTCTACTGCTGAAGACTCACAAGAGTATGGCATTCCCTCTCCACCTGTAGAATTCCTCCCTAGTGGGAACACCTTCCTGCTGCCAGTTGGGCAGCTCAGGCAGGTTCTCCAGTTCGGCCACCTCCTGCCCTGTAGGTTACAGGGCATCCCCCTCTGGTTCAGTCTCCTCCCAGACTGTGGGAGTTTAGCAGTGGGATTCCTGCACACCTTGCCCTTCCTATTGTTGGCAGGACCCTGGGCCATACTTCCAGGCTCGCGGTTCTTCACAGTAGCCTCTTGAGCTACCATGGACTGTGGTCAGGAACGGCCATTCAGTCTACCCCAACACTCCAAAGTATGACCGGGGCTCCACCTCCTCCCTGACAGGATGATTCAGATTGTTACCAAGCATACAATCCACAGGCATGGATGGACTCACAGCTACACTAAAGGAACCAAAGACTTGCCATTTAAAGGGAACCAGAGGCACTGGGTATTTGCTCATGTGGTTGTCAGCAGCAACAACTTGGATAGATCCCATTAGGGAATACCTGCTCTGAAGACACCAGATTACACCTGACTGTTGTCATACTGGCTCCTGTGTCTCCCTCCTAGTATTGTCAGGCATGTGGGTCCTGTGTACCATCTGTTCATCTCCCAGAAACTGTTGGGTAAACTCTACGCTGTCCCCCAATCTGTCTGGGGCAATCTCCTCCTCAAGAGCTACAATAGGGAACCCCAGTGACTACCCACTATAGGGGGGTTGGGCAAGCTTGTTGTACTTTGCACCACCTTTGTAGTATCCTTTCCACTGGCACTCATAACCCTTAGTGGGTACCTTCCCTACAGGCTTACTCTCAGGCAACCATTTCTTTTTCTTTTCAGTCGAGGGATGGAAGCCCTGAAAAACAGAACTAGTTTGGGGCATGTTGGACCTGGCCTTTTTGACAGGGTCATCCCCAAACTTTTTGCCTCCTTCCTCCTATTTTTTGTGACCTGTTGTTGTTGGCTTTTGAACTCTGGGCACTTCACCACTGCTAACCAGTGCTAAAGTGCATATGCTCTCTGTGTAAATTGTACTGTTGATTGGTTTATCCCTGATTGGCTATTTGATTTACTTGTAAGACCCTAGTAGAGTGCACTATATGTGCCTAGGGCCTGTATATTAAATGCTACTAGTGGGCCTGCAGCACTGGTTGTGCCACCCACTTAAGTAGCCCCTTCACCTTGTCTCAGGCCTGCCATTGCAAGGCCTGTGTGTGCAGTTTCACTGCCACTTCGACTCGGCATTTAAAAGTACTTGCCAAGCCTAAAACTCCCCTTTTTCTACATATAAGTCACCCTTAATGTGTGCCCTAGGTAACCCCTAGAGCAGGGTGCTGTGTGGGTAAAAGGCAGGACATGTACCTGTGTAGTTTACATCTCCTGGCAGTGCAAAACTCCTAAATTTGTTTTTACACTACTTTGAGGCCTGCTCCCTTCATAGGCTAACATTGGGGCTGCCCTCATACATTGTTGAAGGGGTAGCTGCTGATCTGAAGGGAGTAGGACTGTCATATTTAGTATGGCCAGAATGGTAATACAAAATCCTGCTGACTGTTGAAGTTGGATTTAATATTACTATTCTAGAAATGCCACTTTTAGAAATTGAGCATTTCCTTGCACTTAAATCTTTCTGTGCCTTACAATCCACGTCTGGCTGGGGTAGTTGACAGCTCCTCGTGGATTCACTCAGACACACTCCAAACACAGGGTACTCAGCCTCACTTGCCTACATCTGCATTTTGAATGGGTCTTCCTGGGCTGGGAGGGTGGAGGACCTGCCCTCACACAAAGGACTGCCACACCCCCTACTGGGACTCTGGCAGACAGGATTGAACTGAAAGGGGACCTGGTGCACTTCTTAGACACTCTTTGAAGTCTCCCCCACTTCAAAGGCACATTTTAGTATAAAACAGGGCCTCTGCCCTACCACCTGAGACACTTTCTGGAGAAGAAACCTGAACCAGAACCTGCATCCTGCCAAGAAGAACTGCCTGGCTGCCTAAAGGACTCACCTGACTACTTTCTACAAAGGACTGCTGCCTTGCTGTTGCCCTGCTGCCTTGCTGAACTCTTGCCTTGCTGCAGAAGTGTTCTCCAAGGGCTTGAATAGAGCTTGCCTCCTGTTCCCTGAAGTCTCAGGCCCAAAAAGACTTCTGTTTTTCAACTGGACGCCTTGTGCACCCGAAAATTCGACGCACAGCTTACTCCGCGGTGAAAAATTCACCACACGCTGATCCGGAAAGACGTCGCTCAATGCCACGCCTGCGGTGCCACCGGAACTTCGACGCACGGCCTCGCCTGGACAATGCCGCCCGACTTCCAGAGAGGAAATCTACGCGATGCCTGCCGTGAGCGAGAAGATTCCACGCACAGCCCACCGGAATGACAAGCCTTGGATTCCACGCACAGACCCCACGACATCTGGTAATACCGCGAACCACAGAAGGAGAATGTCCGCGCACCGGAAAACGATGCACGACTTCCCCACGAGAAAAATAACGATGCAAGTCCATGTGTGAGGGGGCGAAGCCGACGCACACACCAATTTTCCACGTATCTCCTCCTCTGCCGCCCTTTGCGGAGATTTTCGACTTTAAACCAGGTACTTTGTGCTTGAAAGAGACTTTGGGGGTTATTCTAACTTTGGAGGAGGTGTTAATCCGTCCCAAAAGTGACGGAAAAGTGACGGATTTACCACCAGCCGTATTACGAGTCCATTACATCCTATGGAACTCGTAATACGGCTGGTGGTATATCCGTCACTTTACCGTCACTTTTGGGACGGATTAACACTCCTCCAAAGTTAGAATAACCCCCTTTGATTGCTTTTTAAAGACTTAAGACACTTTGGGGGTTATTCCAACTTTGGAGGAAGTGGTAATCCGTCCCAAAAGTGACGGTAAAGTGACGGATATACCACCAGCCGTATTACGAGTCCATTATATTCTATGGAACTCGTAATACGGCTGGTGGTAAATCCATCACATTTGGGACGGATTACCACCTCCTCCAAAGTTGGAATAACCCCCTTTATATCACTTTTCAGTGATATCTTTACAAATTCATATTGCATCTTTGATCGCTTTGACCTGCAACTACCCAGATAAATATTATATTTTTTTCTAAACACTGTGTGGTGTATTTTTGTGGTGCTATATTGTGTTATTATATGATTTATTGCACAAATGCTTTACACCTTGCCTTCTAAGTTAAGACTGACTGCTCAGTGCCAAGCTACCAGAGGGTGGGCACAGGATAATTTGGATTGTGTGTGACTTACCCTGACTAGAGTAAGGGTTCTTGCTTGGACAGGGGGTAACCTGACTGCCAACCAAAAAACCCATTTCTAACAGGGCCCTTTAGAGAACTACTTGGTGTTGTTTTTATCCCCCTTCATTCTTCTAGTGTTGACCCTGCCCACCCTTGTGGTTATTTCCTCCCTTCTTGTGGGCCATGGGGGTGACCTAGTGGTCCTACTCCTTAGCAAGCTCCCTGGGGTTAGAGAGATTACCGTCAACAAGGTCTTCGCGCAGATCTGGAAAACAAACACTGAACAGGTGCTCTTTTCCAATCAAGCTATACAGCCTCTGGTAATCCTTTACCTCACTGCCCTTCACCCAACCATCCACTGCTTTGCAAAAGGAATCTGCAAATCCATCCAGATCTGTTGGGATAGCTTCTGACTGTCCATGAACTTCTGTCTGTACTTTTCTGGGGTCAGACCAAACTTCATGATTAGGAAGTTCTTCATGGAGGGATACCTCATCCTGTCTCTTCCTTCTAGAGCCAGTAGAATGTGTCTCCCTTCAATAGGAATGTGCCTTCACAGATTAGCTCTCCATTCCTCCCAGGTACCTTGTACATCTGTAAAGCCATCTCATGCGCCTCAAACCTCATAGGCCTCAAGGTCTATTTAGTCTCCCACTACAAAATCAGACACCAAACTCTTTAGTATGTGGACCAACCTGTCAGGAGGCACTGAAGAAATGCTGCCACCATTTTCGCTGGACTTGGACACTGTAGCATTCAGGTCCAGCTCTTTCAGGCTCAACTCCTGTGCCAAGATCATTTCCCTCTCCTCCATGACAAATCATTTCTCCTCCAAGTCTTTCTTCTCCGGTCTGAGCTTCAACAGCTGAAATTGAATTTCCTCTCCTCCATGCTGTCCTTCAGCTCCTCTGGGGACAGGCTTATAGATGAAACACTGCTCCCTTTACTGAGGGAACCTCCACTGCATTGGTTCCCTGCTCCAGTAAATCCTGGTCTAGCTTTTCATAAGTTGTCGTCCTCCTCCTCTGGGGTCACAAGTACATCCCTGGCTCATAACCAGGCCCTTAGCAACTTTTGAAGGTCCATGTTCCTGGTGTTCCTTGAGCAGGGCCATAGCCTAACTATCCAGCTTGGCCAGCTCACAGTCTATGTATGCAAGTGTAGGTTGATATGAAGAACCTCCAGCCAGATACATGAGTTTAGAAAAAAGCAAAATTGCCAAATGAGGGAGAATAGAATATTAAAAATACCAATCAGAATCAGAGTGAGTAGGAAAAAATGCCAAAGGGGAGCAGAGACAATCCTAGTCAGGGCAAGTCAGGTACTCACCATAAAGTAACATGTCCCCACCCTTTGGTAGCTTGTCACAAAGCAGGCAGGCTTAACTTAGGAGGCAATGTGTAAAGTATTTGTGCAACACTTAAAATGGTAAAATGTTGAAAACACCCCACGAAAATAACCTCTACCAGGTTAGAGAAATTGAGTTCAATTTAATGAATGAAACAAGACAATAACAATAAAAATCCAATGAGGGGAAGTTGAGATATGTATATTCAAGGAATATCTGCAGATATAGGCCCTCATTACAACCCTGGCAGTCGGTTGAGAAATGGCGGTAATACCGCCAACAGGCTGGCAGAAAAAAAATGGCATTCCAAGCATGGTGGTGACCGCCATGGTAAACCACCACTTCTCCACTCCGACCGCCAGGGTGGTAACGACCGCTGGCCTGGAGACTTCGGTCTCCAGACCAGCGTCTGTCACTACACTGCCGGCGGTATCACGACCCCGCATACCGCCATGGATTTAGTGGGGTTCTGTACTGCCACCAAATCCATGGCAGTAGGCACTATCAATGCCAGGGAATTCCTTCCCTGGCACTGATCGGGGTCTCCCTCACCACCCGCCCCCACCCCGAGTCCTCCCCCCACACCCCTGACCCCCCTACCACCCCCAAAGGTGGCAGGACCCTCCTCCCCACCTCCCCAACATCGACACACACACCCCCACACGCACACAGACACCACGACTACACATACCTGCACACATACTAACAAACATTCCAACAGACACACACACAGTCATACACGCACACATACATACAGACATACACGCACATATACTCACAGACATACAAACAGACACGCACACATTTACAAAACACACAACACCCCGCATGCATATACGCATTCACACACACCCTTTACACACTCACACTCACACAACCATTCACGCACACAACACACAACATCCACCTGCCCCCTCCCCTAACGGACAATCACCTTACCTTGTCCAGTGATCCTCCAGGAGGGAACGGGATCCATGGGGGCTGCTCCACCACCAGCACCCTGTCACCAGAACACTGCAACACCGAATCATGGGACGTGATTCGGTGGGCGGTGTTCTGATGACATGGCGGTGGAGGTGGAGCAGCCTCCATTTCCCCACCGACCGCCAGTATGGCTGCTGGCGGCTCTCCGTCTGGAAAAGGACGGAGGGCTGCCAGCAGTCACAATACGCTGTGCGGAAAATCACCTGCACTGGCGGTCTTCAGCACGGCGGGTCCTCAGCGGTCTTCCAAACAGACCACTGAGGTAAAAATGAGGGCCATAGTGCTTAAAACTTAAAGTGCCAACCAGGGCTATCTGGTTGCGCAAGACAGGGGTTAATTCAAAAGTTAAGGCCGACCACGATGTAGCATGGGCTGGTTAAAGGGACCACCCTTGTCCCACTGTAACTCTACCTTGTTTGGAGGACTGCATCAAAGTCGAAGATCCGACACAAGGAGCGGGGAGACAATGCGAAGGTGATGCGTCAGTCCCAACCTACACAGTCAGGGATAAATTATTGTCAAGCTGTGCAGTCGTCAATGCAATGTCCTTGAGCAGCAGTACAGCATCAAACCCTTTGTGATGAAGGTGATGAGTCATCATTGAGCTGCACAGTTGGTGATGCACTGGGCCTTTGGGCGATTCTCTAGTTCTGACCCATGTAGCTGGTGCTCCAAAGTTTTGCCCTTGAAGTCATTTTTGTTCTGGGGATGGAGAGATGTAGGTCTTGTTCTTCTCACTCCCAGGCAGAAAGGGTAGCAGGGCAGGCATTGCAAAGCAGAGTCCAACAATGTCAAGCAGAGGTCCAGCAGAGTGACAGTCACTTCACCAGCACAGCAGTCTTTTTTTTGGCAGAATATCTGCAGGTCCTGAAGTGTACTGACTTGGTAGGATGAGAATTTCAATTTGTATTCCCAGTGGTGCCTTTGAACGTGGGGAAACTTTGAAGAGATGCCTTTGAAGTGAACAAGGTAGCTGTCCTTCATGCCATGGCTCCAAACAAACTACAGGGGGTTATTCAGCCCTTTTTAAGGTCTCAGGACACAGCCCATTCAGGAGCAAATGTCAGTTCTTAATGTGGTGCTATTCTTATTCTGGCTCTCAGCTGGAGTACTTTGCTACTCTTTCGGGTCCCTTTTTTGGCTGTATTAACTGTAGAAGTGCATTTATGAATAACTATGGGATTACTCTTTTGTGGGTTGGTTGACATTCCTCCTGCTACTCACCTTTATCAAGCACTAAAAACCTAAAACCTTTAGACTACTAGAAACAGGCAACCTGAAGAATGAAAATTGTAGCTCAAGAAAGATCATAGAACCACAGACAATTAATTAAACTGACTTTTTGCAACAGGAATATATCTTTTAAAACTACTGATTGTTGACTGAATTGGTACCAAGTGAGATTTAAAGAGAGTGTGCTAACTTGCAGTGTTGGTGATTCTGCAGATCAGTGTCCTGAATGACCAACCAAAGAAGTATTTGGTCTCAGGTCAACCACCAACCAAAAGAGAGTGAGTCTGCCCAACACTCTACTTCAGAATAGGAATACCCGAAGTAGATTGAATCACACTTGTCTTTGTTATCTCCCACCCACCTTTCCCCATGAGATGCACCCATACATTGTTTTTCCAATTGTTGAGTATACCTTTGCATGGATTAGCACAATCCATGTTACTCCTACAACTATCTGTAAGATACGGGAAAACTCAGGTCAGTGTCTTGACAGGTCAGGCTCTGTGTGATACCTTTAGATTTGGCACAAGGCTATATGCAGGACCTGTCACAAGTTGTCAACCTCCACTACACACAGTCATCATCCATGTGTAGTATGGGTTGGCTGCTGAGCCTGGCATGAGCTAATAACTTAGAAGCAAAGATTTATGAATTCATTAAAAAAATAAAGATACCCCATCGAACTAGGGAGCTTTTTCTCCCATTGTCCAATTTGTTTTTGGGACTCTGGCATCATGTTCTTAAATCTACTGCATTCTGATTGGATTGCCATCACAAAAACATATCTGTCGCTCCTGCCTTTGCTCAACACAGTGCACTGAGCTCCCTACTGGGAAAAATAAAACTTAAAAAGGGAATAGGGGGTAGAGTGAACCTACCCTGATCCCTGGGCTCATAACAAGGGGCCACAAATGGGCCCCTGGCAATATAATATTAGTCCAAAAAAGTTATTTTTATTGTGGAATTTGGTATCCCATGTTGTCTTTACCCTCCCCAGGTCCCACAGAAACTCCTAGACCCTTTTGGATTCACCAATGCAATATGTGTCTAAATCCTAAGAAAATAATGAAAACACATTATTGACTGTACTACTGTTGTGAATGGTGCTGAACATGTGAATAGGGTGACCGCATGCTGTGGGGTGAAATAATTTCCTGAGCATAGTCCAGGTCCTGCAGCCAAAACTCTCTGCAAGGGCTGTGCACTGCTGGGACTGGTTACCATTGAAGGGTTAGGTGCAGGCATGTTGGTGGCTACACCCTGCGGCAAACTCCCGCTGAAGGGTAAGTGCAGGTGCCATCTCCCTATCCCCCTGTGAATTACAGATTGCAATGATAATTGGTAATTGCCCATCTTCAAAGGTTCAGGTACAGGACCTACAGAAAAAGCCTTGCAATCAACCTTGCTGTGCATGGCCAAAGGCTGTACACAATAGGGGCTGCCCCCCTGGAGACTGGGAAACCGTATTTAACTAGAGGCCAGACCCTGACTATAACCCCTGCTATGGATTTCCATATGTTGTGTACTGAGCGTGTTGACCGTCTTCAGGAATTTGGGTTTGGCAGCAGGGTCTGGACAGAGACTTTGGTGGTGAATACTGTAAAGACGTGTGAGTTAAAAAAAAGTGTTTTCATGCAATACATTTACGAGAGGGCATGTAGAAGAAACATGTGCTCTATGCCAGGCAGTGAGCTCCTTCTTCCCTTTTATGATTGCCACAATTTTCAGAGTTAATGGGTTAAAGCTCTTATGGAGACTCACTTGCCTTTTGGGAGTGGAACTGAATCCTAAGAAGATGTTGAGCAGTTTTTCCAAGCACCTCCAAATGCATGTATTGCTCTCTGCTGAAGGAGGAAAACATGCCTGATGCCCATGTATGCTGAGCACTGGCTGTGCCAACAATGATGAAACTGTAAAGACTTCTGAGTTCAAATAAAGTGAGTGTGTCATGCACTGATCTTACCACAGTTTATCTAGCAGAAATGTGTGCAGGTGTGCCAGGCAGTGGACTACCTTCTCCCTTAAAACATCCGACTGGAGACTAAGCCCTACGGCAAACTTGCACTAAGGGTTGAGGAAAGGCCTCGGTCAGAATTCAGGCCCATGGAGAACCCTCCAACGCATGGCTGAAGGCTGGCTTTGCATATCAGGGTTTCAACACCTATAGAGGGTCCGAACAGGTCAAGGAGACCAGGCCTCTGAACTATTACTGCTGTGCAGGACAAAAAGCCTGACATATTAGAGGTGAGCGAGCCGCAAAGTGTGAAGTGCATGGTCGATTGGGGGCCAGGTCTTATCATGTGATCCCTGTTGTGCGTAACCAAAAGCAGTGCTCTACTGATGTTGGATACCCCAGAGGGTTGATCACAAAGTCGATTCTTGATTTAGGCCCTGTGGACAACCCCACTGATGTGCACAGCTGAAAGTCCTGCACAAGGAGGGTTAGCTGCCCAGAGAGAGAGAGTTAAGTGGAGAGCTTGGCCGGTGGGTGTTGGCCACCTCTTGCCAGGCCCTACGGCCCATCCGGCTGCACACAGCCAAGGGCCCTATGCAGTAGTAGTTGGCTGCCAGAGGAGGGATAAGCAAAGGGCCTAGAGGCAGCCACATTGTGCACTTCCAGAGGGTTGGTGCAGGGAATGTTTTAATGTGCTATGGGAAAAAAACAACCTTTCACTGTGACGTCATGGTTTGATTGGGGTTCTAACATTTAGGCGGTCATTCTGACCTTGGCGGACGGCGGAGGCCGTCCGCCAAGGTACCGCCGCGGACGGCAAGGTAAGACCGCGGCGGTGATTCTGACATTTGCCCTGGGCTGGCGGGCGGCCGCCAAAAGGCCGCCCGCCAGCCCAGGGCAAATCAACCTTCCCACTAGGATGCCGGCTCATAATTAAGCCGGCGGAGTGGGAAGGTGCGACGGGTGCAGTTGCACCCGTCGCGTATTTCAGTGTCTGCAAAGCAGACACTGAAATACTTTTTGGGGCCCTCTTACGGGGGCCCCTGCTGTGCCCATGCCATTGGCATGGGCACGGCAGGGGCCCCCAGGGGCCCCGCGGCACCCCCTACCGCCATCCTGTTCATGGCGGGAGAGCCGCCATGAACAGGATGGCGGTAGGGGGTGTCTGAATCCCCATGGCGGCGGAGCACGCTCCGCCGCCATGGAGGATTCAGATGGGCAGCGGAAAGTCAGCGGTAGCCCGCCGGCTTTCCGCTTCTGGCCGCGGCTGTACCGCCGCGGTCAGAATGCCCGGCGGAGCACCGCCAGCCTGTTGCCGGTGCTACCGCCGACCTCCGCCCTGGCGGTAATTACCGCCAGGGTGAGAATGAGCCCCTTAATCTTATATTTAAAATATTCAGATATTAATCTTCAAAATAACCGTGAAATGCATTTATGGCTACAAATTAAAGCCAAAAAACTACTAAATTTGCAAATAGTAACTAGGAACACAATCAAGAATTCACACAACAGCCTTGTAAACCATAACTCACATACCAAATGCAATGCACATGACCTCACAACATGTGTAGCAATAAATAACACCTAAAACTGAAATGTAACTAACCAAAAATATATAGGCCCTCATTACAACCTTGGCGGTCCTTCAAAAAGACCGCTGAGGCTGCAGGAGATAGAATACCGCCAGTGCCGGCGGTATTTCTGGCTCCCTTTTATGACTTTTCCACCTGGCCAGCGGACGCTAAAAGTGTTACCGTCCGCTGGCCCAGGGGAAAAGTCACATCAACATTGCTGCCGGCTCGTAAGAGAGCCGGTGGCAATGCTGATGTGCAGTGAGTGCAGTAGCACCCGTCATGCATTTCACTGCCCGAAATTCGGGCAGTAAGATGCGCGACAGGGCTATGCCTGGGAGCCCCTGCACTGCCCATGCCAAGTGCATGGGCAGTGCAGGTGCCCCCAGGGGCATCCTAAGTCCCCCTTACCGTCAGCCTTTCCATGGCGGTGTTTACTGCCGTGGCCAGGCTGGCGGTTGGGGCCTCATAATCCCCAGGGCAGCAGTGCTTGCACCGCTGCCCTGGTGATTATGACCGCCAGGCGAAAGCCTGGCGGTATAGTGGAGGGCCGTGGCTATTGCGCCACGGTCATAATAGCTGGAGTAACACCGCCAGCCTGTTGGCGGTGTTACCGCCAGCTTACAGCGGCCGCCAGTGTCGTAATGAGGCCGATAATGTATTGCTGTCTATGACAAAGAATCTCCTGTAAACTTAGGCTGTTCTTGCATAGACCTCTTTGTACCCCAGCGGAATGCGATGTGTCTAATGTTTCTATTAAATTCTAGTATAAGAAGGTACAAATAATACATGCACTTTCATTGCAATAACCAGGTGATCTCTTTATGTCTTTACTTCCTTCCCATAAGGGCTGAGTATCCTTCAAATGTACATAAGGTGTGGGTTGATGTTCAATCTTATAATTAAATTTTGGATGACAATTTCATGCTTGCTCTGTGTCAGGGAGAAGTGTTCTTTTTTATAACCTCGTATATCCCCATGCTGCATCAGTCTCTAGGGCTTTTGGCCGCCCACTACTGCACAGTAGCAGCATGACTCATAAAACTGTAGGCCTGAAATGGTGGGTTTCATAGCTATGGAGACTTTAACTGTTTTGTGCAAGAATCCTCTTGCTGTACTAATATTGAAAAGAATGGCATTGGTAGTGTGACAGCGTGGCGTTGGTCTATGCAAACCAAGGACTAATAAATCCTGTAAGGAACTAGGGCCCGGATTTACTATGCTTCTGAGCTACAGTATTTTTGTGCCACAACTTGGATGCAAGTTTTTTTGGTGTTTAAAAAGCCTCACAAAGTCAACTTGTGTAGCTTTGCCTACTTTAGTACATACAAAGTAAAACAACACAGTGCATAGTTCTGTCTGGTGTTACATTGCTTGCGGTAGGAATTACATTGTGCACTTACCTGACAGAGGTGTAACAAGGAGAAAAATATTTTTTTTTCTGCATTACTTCATTTTTCCATGCCTGCTGCACAGAAAGAAGAATTCATCCGTAAGGATTATTGTTTTACAGGAAGATATTCCCACCCTGCACAAAAACAATAGTACCCATAATTCAGGTACCCTCGCACTATGGATTGACTGCCTACGACATGGCGACGTCATGTACACCAGCGCAAGTAGAGATCTGTAGAACATCAGATCTTATTAGCTATGGCACTCTTCTGCTCAATCCTGTTCATGAAATACAGAGCAGCAACTTTGCTTGATGCCCTCATTGTGTGAACTTTTAATACATATGCCCCCTACATGTCTAGTTCAGTTTGGGGTGCAAACCCCCAATTGCCTTGGACACAGGATTTCAAGTTGGGCCATATTTGTCCATATCTAATTACAAATATGTTTTGTGCCCATGAAAGTCATTTAGGGGTCACCAGGGTTAGCAACTGTGACTCCTGCATGCACCTTGCAACCCCTAGCTCTAACTTTGTGACTGCTGGTCTCGGAGGTAGCAAAGGTAATGCCAAGAACAGAACAGAACAGAACAGAAGATAGAGTGCTGTAATGTGCACTGTGTACTTTCTGAAGCTTGGCTGGGAACGGACGGACTGGTGCTGTAAGGAATGTTTCAGCTGGTGCTTAAACAACCTTAGATGTCCTGGTGACATTTCAGCAAAGGAATGGTCAATTTTAAGGTAATTTAAACTGCCTTGTCTTGGTCTTTCATTTGAATTCAGAGTGAACGTTTTTTTTTTTTCATTTAAAACCAGAAAGACACTGACTTTTAAAATTAAATACTTATTCTTCTTTTCACGTTCATGTTTATCTGTGCCTGGGTGTAAAAGTAAAGAAATATTCTTAAACTGAACAATAGTGACAACTGCTGGAATTGAATGAAAAAAGCTATCAATCTTTAGAATTGTTCAATACAGCACCAGTGCTGGAAATGAAAATAATGTGCAATTCACTGTAATGCTAAGAGTGAATGGTGCAAGTATTTTGTGTACTTTTATAACAAAAATATCACATTGACATAAATGTTTTATTGTTCAATTTTTAAATACCTGCGTCAAATTTGAAAATGCCGCTACTGCAAATAAACACATCAGTTAATTTAATCTATGACTACACTGAGCTCTGGTCAGCGCTTATAATGATCCCCCTGCACAGCACCACCTATTGCTGCTGCTTTTCCTTGTGTCCTGTGAGCCTGCTTGGCTCTCAGTTTTTGAGGCCATCCTCCATACACAGACACCCACCTGCGACTCATCCCTGGTGGTCAGTGGTGGCTTTTCTGTCTTCTCTTAGTTGGCTTTCTGCTCCCTTTTCTGCCTTTTGCTTTTTCACTTTCCCCCTCTTTTTTATCTCCTTCTTTCCTTTTTTCTTGCCCCTTTTCCTGTGCCTCCCCCTGCTGCTGGTTCCCCTGTGACCCCTCCCCCTCCTAGCACCGTGTTTCCCACTGTTCCACCTCCCAGCCAAGCAACCCCTCCCACGGTCCCTTCCCTTCCTAATGGCAGTTGCTTCATAGCGAAGGGAGAAATTCACTGACCGCTGTTCAGCACTCGCATGGCTCCCCCACGCAGCACCATGTGTTGCTGCTTCTGCCCTGTGTCACGTGATTCTGCCTGCCTCAAGGTGTCCGAGGCCCTCCTTCACCTGCAGGCTCCCGTCTGTGCCTCATTCCTGATGGTCAGTGATGGGCTTTCTGTCTTCCCTTTGATGCCTTTCTGCTTTTCTGCTCCTTTTTTACTTGTTTTGCTTTTTATGTTTCTCCCTCTTTTTTGCCTCCTTCTTTTGTTTTTTTCTTGACCTTTTTCCCATGTTTCTCCCTGCTGCTGCTGCCCCTGTGGCCCTGCCTCCTACTAGCACTGTGTTTCCCGCCCTCCCTTCTCCCACCTGAGCGACCCCTCCCTTCTCCCTCCTCCCTCCACTTCCTAATGCCTCACAGCAGCACGTACCCTGGTTCTCACACCATCCATCAATATGGTGCCAACACCCTGCACGTCCTCAAAACTGGGGGCTCCACCACATGCCACAATGCCTCGTTGAAGGACACCCACAGCCATTCTTCTGCCACATCTGCACCTTCATCTGCCATTGCACATCAAACCTCCCCTCAACTAGATCACCTGGACACCTCAGATGCATACTACTCAACACTGGCTCCCTCGTCAAACATACAATGGAAGTATGGGATCTACTTGACTCCATCACCCCTGAACTTACCTTCTTCAATGAGACCTGGATTACCACCACCTAAGCACCGGACATCGTCACTGCCAACCCCAACGGAAACAAGATCATTCATAAAGACTGTGCCTACCAACCAGGAGGAGGCGTCACCATTGTACACTAAAATGGACTCTGTCTCATGACCAGCATTGATATCCAAACCCCGTCGCCGAACACCTGCACTTTTAGATTCAGACAAATCTGAACACCACCCTCCAGGGCACCCTCATCTACAGAAACCCCAGACCCTGCCACCCCTACAGCAAAGCACTGACTGACCTTATCGCTCCCCATGTCCTCTCCTCAACACACTATATCCTCCTCAGCAACCTCAATTTTCACCTCAACAACCACAGCGACTCAAAAACATCAACCCTCATGAACAACCTCTCCAAACAACTGATCAACCTCCCCACTTACTCAGCAGGACACACCCTCGACCCTGTCTTCTCCACTGGAAACCACATTTCCTTCTCACACACCTCTGAACGCTACTGGACTGACCACCACTGCATCCATGTTTCCTTCACCAAGATCACAGAACTGCACCACACCTACTGCGCCCCCCAGAATCTGTACAAAGGTTACTGAATCCCAGCTCACCACAGATCTCCGTTTTTCCCCACCAAAAGTCACTACGGACGGCAATGCCTTGGCCCACAAACTCCACCAATGGATTGCTAACTGTGCCAACACTCTACCCACCCCAGGGGACCCCCCCACCCCTGCAATCAGCACCACAGGAGACCCAGCTGGATCTTCCCTGACCTCCAAGAATCCAAGAGCACCTGCAGTCGACTCAAGAGAAATCAGAGAAGCAGTAAGAGCAAGACAGACCACAAAGCCTTCAGAGACGCCATCACATCGCACCCCTGGCTCATCAGATCAGCCAGAAAATAAGCCATTCAGGAATGCATCAATGCTAACGCACACAAGAAGGAACTCTTCACCATAGTCAAAGAATTGTCCGAACCAGGCACTTGACACCTATGACATCCCCCCTCCTAAGACCTCTGCGACAACCTCGCCACCTTCTTCAACTGAAAAATCGAGGACATCTACGAAGCACTCACTAGCAAAGACTCTCACCCTCTGTACACCAGCACCACTACCGCAGACACCAACCTTGGACCACTGGACCCTCCTCATCCCAGAAGTCACCCGGTAGCATCCACTCAGGGGCACCTTCGGACCCATGTCCCTACCACATCTTCAACCGAGCCAGCGCCATCATCGCACCGGAACTATGCAGTACCATCAACCGCTCCATTGAGACTGCCACTTTCCAGGATGAATAGAAACATGCAGAGATAAACCCACTACTGAAGAACTCTTCTGCAGACCCAACAAAGCTGAAGAACTACAGACCGATCTCACTGCTCCCCTTTCCAATCAAAAAAAGTGATCACTGCACAGCTCATTGAGTTTGACAAGACAAACCACATCCTAGATCCCTCCCAATCTGGATTCAGGAGAAACTACAGCACTGTAACCGCACTCCTAGCAGACACGAATGACATCCGTGCCCTACTGGACCACAGTGAAACAGCTTCTCTCATCCTCCTCGACCTCTCCACAACTATCTACACCATCTCCCACACCGCCTTGTGCACAAGACTACATGACGCTGGCATCCATGGAAAAGCCCTGGAATGGATCTGCTCCTTCCTCACCGGACAAACCCAGAAAGCCAGGCTCCTATCTTTCAAATCAAAACCAATGGAAACCAGCTGCGGAGTATCCCAGGGCTCCTCTGAGTCCCACCCTATTCGATGTCTACATGACCCCACTTGCCAAGCTCGTCAGACACCACGGGCTCAACTATGTCCTCTATCCTGAAGTCACACAGCTAATTCTCCCCCTTACAGATGAACCATTGACAGTCAAACGCAAATTTTGAAACGGAATAAAGGCAGTCACCGACTGGGGGAAAGACAGCTGCCTCAAGTTCAACTTCGATAAGATGGAGATCCTCATCCCGGGGCCCACCACCTGGGACAACTACTGGTGGCCCACTGCCCTCGGAACTACCCCATCTCCCACCGACCATGCACGCAACCTCAGCAAGATTTTCAAGTGGATCCCCATTGACGCAAGAAGATCAGTCACCCATGCACTCATCAGCAGCAAACTCGACTACAGCAATGCACTCTATGCCAGAATCAACAAGAAATGCCAGACAATACAGAACATTGTGGCCAGACTTATCCTGGACATCCGCCACCATGGCCATATCTCTGCTCACCTGAGAGACCTACACTGGCTCCCCATCAACAAACACCTCCTTTCAACCTCCTGATACATACAAGGCTCTTCACAAAATCGGAACTGCCTACCTTAACCACTGCCTCTCCTTCTAGAAACTCCGCTCTGCTCAACTGGCAACTCTGCTCTGCTCCAGTGGCCCCTGCCACCATACCTAGGATCCGTAAGAACATGGCTGGAGGAAGATCCTTCTCCTACCTCACCGCACAGACCTGGAACATGCTGCCGCTTCACCTGAGGCAGTCACCCTGGCTGGCTCAGTTCTGGAAGGACTGCAAGGCATGACTCTTTGATTCACCCGAATCTCTTTCCATCACCTTGAGACCTCCTGGGTGATACGTTGTGCTCTACAACTATCTGATTGATTGATTGGTTTATGACATTATAGGCAGACTTAGGGCCTGATTTCAATCTTGGCAGGGCTTCCATTCTCCCTCTGTGGTGGAGGCTTCAAGTACTCTGTCATGCTGATGGATTTCTGCCAACTGTATGTAGATGTATGGTGGCTGAATCTTTGCCTGCAATTGAGTATATTCTGTCACTTTACTGGTTTCCTGCTCTCTGTGGTTTCCTCGGCTACCTGGGCATTCCCTGAGGCTCCCTCCTCACTGCCAGACCTCAAAGGACTGTGTCCTCTTTCCTCACTCTCAGTAGCAATCTTACTGTCTAAGATCACTTTGAACCTCCCTTTTACTAGGGCTCGCTCCCCACATCTAATGGGGGTGCCTTTCCTCTGGGCCACTGGGTCATGGAGCATTGACCATGACGATGAGGGGGTTGAGTTTGGGGGTGCCCTAGTGCTAGACTGGGATGGCGTAGGGAGTATTGGGGCCTGCTGGCCTGATACTCTGGTTGCCTGTTGTCCAGTGGGGTCCCCTTGGGCTCCCTCAATGGGTGGGTTAATGCATCCCAATGCAGGGATAGCAGGCATTGGGGAAAGCACCACCATGCTTACATATAGTGGGGAAGGTGTGAATGCCTTTTTTTCTGAAAATGGGTCAAGCTTATCTGCCTGAGCCTTCTCAAAGATGGCCTAAAGTTCCAATAATGCTTCGTGTTTATCCTTCTTCAGTCTTATATACTTTGTCAGTATGTAGTTTTTGGTGTGCTCAATTATGTTGATGTTGAAACTTTCCTCTTTAGGCCAAGGGTATGTGTGTGCCTTGGTATGCATGTACAACTCATGGCAGAACTTGCTAAGTTTTCTTGTCTGAGTCTCCACTGTGGGAGTTGAAAAGTCTCTTTTTCTTCAGGTGCTCTGTTACTCTTTCACTTTTATGTCTTTAGGGGATCTAGTTACGCATGCTCTATCTTTCTATGTTTATAAGATTTCTATCTCTAAATAGTTAGCTTTTCTTTTTGTATTGGCTTTAAAAAAAAAAAAATTATCCAGTGGCAGGTAATATCTACATGCACTAAATCTACTCCGGTAGTGGGAAATCTTTACAACGGGTTTTACTGACTCTAATCTGATGGGAAAGGATAGGCACACACGAGGATTCACTAAGCTCAAGTACTTTTAATGTTTTTCACAGATGCATCTAAGTTGTCCTGTGTGCGTGTTTGGCTGTTGGATACATGTCATCCCACTTGTGACTTGTCAGTTGTTAACTTTCAGCCCTCAGTCACAGAGCCTGGCTGACCAAATACCTTCATGCTTGGGTTGACGGAAAGTTCATAATGGGGGAATCTAACAGTGGTGATGCGATTTCATTTGAGTATGAAAATATATCGCTCATATACAAAGAAACCTTATTTCAGCGTGCATCAACATTTCCATCATTCATTTTAAAATGCAAAAAAATAAAAGATTATAATTTTAAAAAATCCATGTAGGTAATGTTTCTCACAATTTCTTAAATGTTAAACAATAACAGAGACAACAAATTTTAAACTGATATTATCAGACAGTTGTAATAAATAATTTTATCATAGTTTTCAAGGAAATTACAATCCATGCATAACTCAAATGCTCTGTGCCATTTTCACATTTACAGGTCCAGACCTTGACACCCTGAAAGAATGGGATATATTTCAAAAACTCAGATTCAATAGGCAAACTATCATTGTTTCATGTCATCAGCCAAAGCCAAACCTCCTGCCTCACAGCAGGAATCCCACATCAATGACACCAATAGTCAAAATCATGAAAGTACTATATTTCAAGGCCACATGATCATTCCAATACAATGTGGCAGTATCTGGTGGAATAACTTTTTTCCCACAAAAGGAATCCATGCCAAATTTGCAAGCTTTGTTTCCAACATCCTGGAGGGTTTGTGGATTCTGCTGGAGGGGATAGAGAAAATAGGCAACATATATCAACATTTCGAGTCTTTTGAGAAAAATAGAGAAATAGGCTCCAGATAAAATTACCATTGTTTCCCTAAAAGAGGCATTCAAAAATGGTTCAGTGTACTAGAGTCACCATCTTTCCAGCTTTCAGGAGCATTTCAAACTGAATCGAAAAACCTAATTTTGTACCACAGTTTTGGCACTTTCCTGAGAGGTAGCCTATTTTCCCTTTTTTGTGTACTCATCGTGCTTCCAGATTAGGGAGATCGGATCTTTTTTATTCCCCGGAATCAATAACTGTTAAAGATATTGGATTGATTAAAAGCATGATGAAAGATCTGTTATGTTTAGAAAGAGAACAAGTTGAATATGAGAAACCATTGGTGCGGGCCAGTATCATTTTGAGTACTTATGTGGGCCCTGAATTATATTTGTCTATTGTAAATCAACCCTTGCACCGGTTTCTACTCACACGCTTTCGGTTTAACCTGATCCATCTAACTCTTGGCCATTTTCAAACCTGGTCTCTTCCGGAAAAAGGAACGCCGTGTAATTGTGATAATTTTTCGATCCAGAATACAATGCATTTTATGTTATTCTGTGATCATTACGCGGCCTTAAGAAATACATTTTTGTTCCCAATTTTAAAGGAGGAGGGGTTTATACAGGTTAAACCTGCCCTCTTGTTCTTACAGTTATTGCAGACCCCTAGGATTATGTTCCATGTTGCTAGTTTTTTAGTGGGAGCTGTTAGGGTTAAGAAAAAGAAGTTCGCCATCAATCTGATTATTTTATTGTAATGAATTGAGTGATTAATTAACTTCTTATAGGAAATGTAATTTCTGCGAATTTGGGAGAATATTAATGATTCACGTTAAATGATGTTTTTAGGATGTTTTACTTTATTGACCCTCCTCTTAAACATTGTAGATAATATGAATTGTTGATTGCTTGTAATTCTTGATTGTTCTGTTTTTATGCCTTTTTATGATATTTATTTATCGAAATAAAGTACTTTGACTGACTGACTGTGTACTCATCGTGCTTCCAGTTGGTGGTGGAAATCAGTATGAAACCCATTGGTGATTCAAATGAATAGGTAAAGAACTGGCACTAGTGACAACATTTTCATCTGTAACTTTTTGTCACAATGGCAAATTTACAAAAGGAGTATACCATTATGTCCGCTATACCATTCTGACTGTGAGGATACATAGGGTTTGTAGTTGTCTAAGAACACAAGCTACCCAGAAACAACAATTTAGCTGCACTGTACAATGTTTTTTCATTGAGTACCAAGGATAAACCAATTCTTATAGTCAAAGAAGCAGAATGAAAAATGGGTATGAAGGAAACTTATGTATTTCTGAAATGGGCACAAGATGAAGAGTTTAGGTGCAGTGGGGTATGATTGGGAGGGTATTTTTAAAAATGTAATTTTTCTCAAACACTGGCTTACATTTGAAAGGCACAAGTGCTGTGAAATTTAATAGGTAATAACAAATGTTCTACTATTCTTTGCTACTACAAGTATCCCGATAAAAATAGTACCTCACTTGTGTGAGTAGGCCAAGTGCCCACAACAGGAAATGGCCCACAACACAGCATGGACTCAGTGCATTTTTTCTCCGAAAACTGGCATTATTCCAATGTGGAAAGCTCGAGATTCTAGATCTTAACTTAGCCGGCACCTAGGAAAATGTAGCCAATCTGTACATTTTTTAATACTAGACACCTATGGGTATCAAGGGTGGGCTGGCATGCTTGGCTCTCTCCACATTGTTTTTAACCAAAATCACTGGCAAACTTCAAACTTTGACTAAAGAAACACATTTTCCTCACATTTCTGTGATGGCAAAACATGAAATGTGCATGGGGGGCATAAAGTTCCTCCCACCTGACAAGTCCCCAGGTCTCAGAATAAACATGGTACCTCACTTGTGAGGGTAGGCCTTGTTCCCAGCACAGGAAATGGCCCAAAATGCAATATGGATGCAGCACATATTTCCACTGAAAACTGTTCCTTTTCCTACAAGGTGGGTAGCTCGTGATTTTGGACCCTAGATCAGCCGAGCACCTAGAGAAACCTAGCAAACCCATACTACACACCTACCGATATCCAGGGTGGGCTGAAACATGTGGCTCTCACCTCGTTTTTTCACCAAGAATCACTTGCAAACCTCAAACTTTGACTACTTTTTTTTTCTCATATTTATTTGATGGAAAGTTCTGGAATCTATGGGAAGCCACAAACTGCCTTCCACCCAGCTTTCACCCAGGTTTCCTGATAAAAATGGTGCTTCACTTGTTAGGGTAGGTCTAGTGTCCATGACACTAAACTCCTCAAAACACTCATGGACACATCACAGTTTTACTCTGAAAACGTGTTTTGCAAAGTACCTAGCTGTGGATTTTGGGCTCTAGCTCAGCCAGCACTTAGGGAAACCTTGTAAACCTGTACAATTTTAGAAAACTAGACACCTAGTGAAATCCAGAATTGGGTGACTTGTGGGGCTCTCAACAGGTTCTGCCACATAGAATCCTTTGCAAACTTCAAACTTTTACGACAAAAAAAAAAAATTTCTCACACTTCAGTGAAGTAAAGTTCTGGAATCTGAGGCAACCACAAAATTCCATCTACCCAGTACTCCCCCAAGTCTCCCAATTAAAATGGCACCTTACTGTGTGGGTAGGCCTAGTGCCCACAGCAGGAAACACCTTAAAATGCAACGTGGAGTCATCACATTTTTACACTGAAAACTGACATGTTTTTTGCAAAGTGCCTAGCTGTGGATTTTGGGCTTTAGCTCAGCCAGCACTTAGGGAAACCTCACAAACCTGTACATTTTTTAAAACTAGACACCTTGGGGTATCCAGGGTGGGCTGGCTTGCATTGCACTCACCACGTTTTCTACCCATACTTACTTACAAACCTCAAACTTTGACAAAACAAATGCCGGAAAGTTCTAGAATCTGCAGAGAGCCACAAACTTCCTTCTTCCCGGCATTCCACCAGGTCTCTCAATAAAAGTGATGCCTTACTTGTGTGGGTAGGCCAATTGTCCGTGACAGAAAAGGACCCAAAACGTATTGTGGTGATAATGATAACAATGGTGGGATGTACTAATTAGTCCTTGGATTGCCAACCATGTAGAGAAACCTGTCAAACGTATACATTTCTGAAAAGTAGACATCAAGGAGAGTCCAGGGAGGTGTGGCTTGTGTGGATCCCCCAAAGCTTTTTTACCCAGAATACCCGGCAAATGTGGTAGGAATTTTGTGGATCCCTGAACATTCCTGTAGTTTATGTCACAGAATGTCACAGAATGGCAAGGAAAAATTGTGTTTTTATTCAATGTTTCACATTTAGAGGGTATTTTGGGTAAGAAAACATTGGGGAATCTACACAAGCCACACCTCCTGTTGCTCCCCCTGGGTGTATCGGTTTCAGAAATGTCTGGGTTTGGTAGGTTTCCCTAGATGGCTATTGAACCTGGGACAAAAAATGCAGGTTCACCCCTTACAAAACTAGGTGGTTTTGTGATAGATAATTTTGATATTTCTACAATATGTTTTTGGGCCCTTCCCTGCCACTGGTAGTTGGCCTATACACACAAGTGAAGCACCAGTGTTCTTGGGGGACTTGGTAAAATTCTGGGTGGTATGAAATTTGTTGCTGCCGGCAGATTTTCTCGTGGAGTTGCAAGGAAAAATTAGTTTTTAAGGCAAAGTTTGAGCTTTGCCGGGGATTCTTGGTAAAAACAAATGGTGAGAGCCATGCAAGTCATACACCCCTGGGCTACCTTGGTTTACTAGTTTTAAAAAATGTGCAGGTTTGCCGAAGTGTCAACTGAGCTAGGTCCCAAAATCCAGAGCTAACAAAAATGACAAAAGAAAATAATCGAAGGAGTTCTTAGTAAGGGCCATCTTACCACCACATATACTGTATAAATCTGGTACTAATTCATTAAAATTATTGGTTTTAGACCTTCAGAAATTCGGGTTTCACAGCAAAAAAATGTATCAAAGTATCTGAAAATTAAAACCAAGCTTTCTAAGTTTGGGGTATAAAGCTCCATCACTGCACCAACGGCTTATGGTCCATTCACATGCCATTCGCACACCACAGACAAGACTTTCATACCGCCTGCCACGGACCAATCCAACTGATCAGTGCACTCACATCAACTTACCGTCAACAGGCAAGGGTCCATCTCATTCATACGCCAGAGGATGAAGTAAGTTTGACTACATTTTACCACTTGTCAAGTAACCTCCTCCTTTTTTTCTGAAAATTACCAAACGCATGCGTGAACCTTTACTAATGGCTTCCATGACACTCACTGTGCTACATCTAACTCCTTTCAGTTTGTGGATGCAAGTTGGGGGTGTCCGAGGATGCCATGAGATGCCTATTCCTTGAACTGAGGGAGAATATCTACCTTTGAAACCAAGGCAACATTATAGAACATTGTGTAAAGTTCCCTAGAGAACTACAAACTATGAAGAACAGTTTTTAAACACACGGTAGTCCGTAAGAACGTAGCTGTTGGAAAGTGGATTTTTTGGAAAGGACAGGTAAATACCTACATTTAGCAAAAGGCCACTAACCCCCCACTAGGTCGAGTAAGCTCTCAATAAATTATCCCCAGCTCAACCCTTGTTAGCTTGGCAATGAGCATCAAGGGTTAACTTAAGAGACAGGTGTGTAAAACATTTAAAAATCACAAAAAAATAAAACACAATAAAAATCCAACACCAAGTTATAAAAATAGATTATATATTTTTTAAATGACACCAAAACGATTAGAATTGGATAAGGGGATCCGAAGATATGAATTTTTAAAGAATTAATGTTTTCTTACACATAGAAATTAAAAGCACCAATCTCGCCATCTTGTCGCACCGGGGCAAAGTCAAAGTTTGAGGCTGACCGCGATGGAGCCCTGCTCGGCTACAGCAAACGGGAGGCCTCGGTCCAAAGTTTACCTTCTGACTTAGACTTTTTCTTGAAGATTTTCTAGCAGTTTGCAAGAAATGGGGGAGGTCCTGAGCTGCTCCAAATGTCCTTCCCTCTTGTGAAATCCAGTATGGCTGCTCTCGCCCAATCCTGTTTTCCCCATATGTTGAGGCAGATCTCCTCCCCCAGGCACATTCTTTGTCTTCAGCCCAGGCCATTTCACACCTCATCAAGGCAGCCAGGCCAGGCTGCCAGAGGCTGATCAAACAGAGAAGGTCACTACAGAGCTGAAGTTGGCAACTTTAAGTTGTAAAACACTTTTCCTGAGCTAGTTATATTAAATTCAACAATGGCAAGTTGTTGGATTTATTATAACAATAGGTTTGATACCAAACTTGACATATGTAGCTCCTTTTGGGAATGTATTAATTAAAATAAAGTCTCTCCATTGTACCGTATAAAACCCATTCACTACAGTGAAGGAAAAAGACTTTGGCTATTTTTCCTAACCAGGGTTTATAAAACATTTTCCTGATTATGGTTACATAGCACCCAGCCCTATGGGGCACTTAGGGCACACCTTAAGGGTGACTCATATGTAAAAATAAGGTAGTGAAAGACTTTGGAAGTACTTTTAATTCCAAAGTCGAATTTGCATATAACTTTAGTTGGGCACTTCAGCAGTGCACCTATAGGTGCACCACCTATGCTGGGGTCCTAAACCTACATGCCCTACCATATACTATTGACTTATAGGTAGGTTGATACAGCCAATTATAATTAGCCTAATTTGCAAACTCATTTTACACAGAGCACAGGCCCTGGGACTGGTTAGCAGTACCCAGGACACTATCAGAGTCAGGAGAACACCAGCAAAAAGTGAAAATGGGGGCAAAAAGTTAGGTGTGCTTTTGCAATCACCCCAGTTTTCTCACAGTAACATATGTCTGATCCACTGTTATGTGTAGTGCTGTGACTGTAAGGCACTGATCAGATAGCAAACTAAACATCTACCAAGTTCTGAGGGAGGATGAACATGGCAAGCAGGTCAAGGATTGACCCATATGTGCCATAGTAATTCAGTGCAAGTGCAGTACTAATTGGTTTGAATCTATAAGTGAAGATGAAATCATGGCATGTGTACCTGTATTACCTTTACTCGCTGCTTTCTACCTATGCAATATCCCTGAAAAAGCACCCCTAATGTGAAATGTTCTTACCAGTTCATGTCTCCGTCCTTATGAGAGTCCTGACTACTCCTGTAGAATTGTCATGTGAACCGATACTAATGCCTCCCGTCCCCACCTACATTAAGCTCAAGAAAACATATCTTTCAAGAACCATTAACACACTAAAGGCCCATATTTATACAATTATATTTCGTATGTTTGCGCCACTTTTGTGTCAAAAAATTATGGAAATGTAGCACAAAAAAGTATAAATATGGGCCTTAATATGCTTAATCCAACTCATTCCAGTTTTTGGATGCACATTGGGGATGTCCGTGATGCCGTGTGGGTCCTATTCCTTGAACTGAGCAAGCTTTTCTAACATTGAAACTAAAGCAAACAAATATAGTAAGCCAAACAAATGTCTGGTGGGACTCCTTCACTGACGCTTCTACTTTTGCTTTGACAGTGTGAAAAGCCAATTGCTAACTTTTATCATATCCAATGTTATTGCAAACGAGTACAGGACATAAAATCTTGTATGTTGATTGTTTTCCCATCTAATTCTAAAGATGTGTGAACAATTATCATACAAGATATTTTGTTCTGTATCCCTTTTCAATAACATTGGTTATGATAAAAGTATGTAATTGAGTTTGTACACTTTCAACGCAAGTAGAAATGTTGGTGAATAAGTCCCACTGGACACTTGTTTGACTTATTACATTTACTCTGGTTCTTATGGGCAATCAGGGTGGTGCTTACGTAGCATACATAAGTTCCCTAACAAGGACTCTAAAATTCAGTCATGCCTTTAACATTTGGCCACACAGGGTACTCCTTGACAACGTGGAATAAGTTCTGTCTATCGGTATGTGCAGTGTGAAGACTATAATGCACTTGTTAATCAGTGAACAGGACACCTACCACGTTCTGACGGTGGATAAAGGTGTCAAGCACACCGTAAAAAAGACTATGATTTCCTGAAGAAGACGATCTAAAATTCTCCTGATGCTTGCCTAGTGAAGAAGTGGCCCATGGATGGTAGGTACCCATGCACAGCCATTGGAAGGTTTACATAATGGCAGCTCCACCTCAGACAGTTTCCCAGTAGTTTGCTTTAGTATGATATAACATAAAACAAGTAGGAAAACACAGGCCTGGCTGAGGTGGGCACTGGGGACGGTAAACAGGACTCTCCGTCCTCTTTCTCTGCTTCGAGTGCACTTTAAAAATGACAACATGACCAATCCGTTTTGGTTGTTTTTGGAATGTGATCAGCAAAATGTCACTCCTCTAGCCTTGCCACATCCTCCAGAACATATAAAGAGGAAGGTTACTGCTTCTATAGAAGTGAGATTTTCACAGACAACTGAAAGTCAAGAAAAAGACATGAGTCTTCCTGTGGTTGTCTGACAATAAACAACATAATCATTGTATGCTGCCATCTAGATCAGGTGGGTGTTTGAAAGTGGATCATTATTTGTGTGGCTTGCACAAGTAATGGGTCCAACACAACCACCACTGGGAACCAAACATCCATTGTAGCGCTTGACTCCCATTGGCATTACAAAGTTGTCCCAGGCTTACTCAAGGCAATTGGTGTGGGCTAGTAATCTCCATTCACGAGCACACATGCATGACACTCTATAAATGATTGTCCAGTCTGTGCTTTTTCTTTTGAGAAAGGAAAAGTACATTTACTACACAGACACTATTCAGTACTATGCAACAATTTACAAATGTACACAAATTGATGTAATTGCTCCTGGATGACATGGGGTAATCATTCTTGTCTCCCATAACCGGAAATGTAATCCAACAACCCACTTGGTAAAACCTTTCCTTGTATCCCAATGCAATCGTTGACTGTAAATTGGAGTGAGAGCACCTAAATCCTGCAATCAAGTACAGCTATGTGAATAAGATATGCCTGTCAGTCTCATTACTCAAATCAGCTTCAACAAGGAACATGTAAAAACATATTGGAATAATTTGGAGATGATGATAACTTTTAGATTACTCTCAGATTATTTTTGGATTACTCCTAATTAAAATTGTGTAATACCCTCCTCAACCCCTAGAGTGTGCAGTCCCACAAGCAAAGAACAAAAGTTCAAACAAGCTTATGCTTCACCTTTTGTTCCAACCCTTGGAGGTTTATAATTCTTTTGTCTCACCCAACCTAGGATAGGGACACAAACTGCATTGGTGGGAGGCTGAGCTGCTCCTGCAGCTCCCCCTGTCCATGTCGACTTGGGTAGTGGTGGCTTTATCTTCCTGGGGCCACCACAAGCTGGTGAGGAGCCAAAAGTCATAGTGGTGTGGAGCAAAGCATTGTGGGGCATGGTACATATGAGATGAGCTGCTCTCCCGCAGCGCTGGGGGAGCTGCGATTCTGCCGAATTGTATGTGTCCCTCCTGGGGGTGCCCGGTCCCACCCGGACACCCCCAAAGTAGGTATGTGGTCTCATGTAGGGGAGCGGCGCAGGAAGCCTACCCCTGGCCACCCTCACTGGCTTCCCGCATGGCTAGCACCTCCAGGTGCTGCTGCAGGAGCCAGCCCTTTCTTTGGTGTCTGCCCGTTCCTGCGGGCAGATGTGGGCAGTGGCTGTGGCCGGACGGGCCACCTGGAGAAGTGTGACAGCAGTCCTCTCTCCTCCTCTGAATCCTTAGTACCCCGGGATGGGTCTGGGGCCTCCCTTCAACTTCGCGGAGAGAACAACAGCACTCCCTCACTTCCTGTGCTTCATGGGGCCCCATGATGGGGTCTGGAGCCCCTTAGTCAATTTTTACTGAGGGTCAATTGTGTCCCCAACTATGCTTCTGGTGGGGTCCCTGGACTGATCTTCATGGGGAGCACAACAGTGCTCCCTGGCTTCTTTTTTGGCTGCCAGCCCCTTCCACAGCTGATTGCCATGTTTGCCTGAGGCACAATGGTGGCCCCCGACCATCCTTCTTGGCGGGGCCCTGGGATGGGGTCTGGGGCCCCTTCGCCATTGTGGTGTGGGGGGTGTGCAACGCCCCCCCCCTTGTCTCCATGAACGGGCCAGGATATGCCCCCTCATCTGCCACAGGGCCCTCCTTTTGTTCTGGGCAGCTCACTCTCCTTACGCTAGCTCAGCCTTTCTCCCAATTAGCCCTTACGGGGGCTAAGGGGGCCAGTTTACCTGGCCCTGGCATGCGCCTCACTGAGCCTGAAGTCCTTCAGGGGCAGAGTCCCTGTCCCAGGGGACAGTCAGGTGGTTCTTCCTTCTAGTTGCCCATGATGCCCCTCTGCAGTCCCAGTGTCCAGCAGTGAAAAACAACCAAGAGAGAGCTCTCCCTTTACGGGACCTTTTAAGTGGGGACAGAAGTGTCCAGCAGGCCTGCACCTCTGGAATATCCAGATGTGCGACATCTCTACCTTGCCCCTGTCCCTATCTTCCTGCACAGTCTTCTGGGATAGCTCAAAATGTCATCATCCAGGAGTTAGTTGCTAACATTCCTTCCAGGGCCTCTCCAGCCTGCTCCTGGCACGGAATTACAGCTGGCTGATTGATACAAGGCCCTGCTTAGGCAGCTGGAAAGAGCAGTAATTGGCCCTAATCTTCAGCTGAGTCAGAGAAAGATGACACCCCTGGATGACTCATAAGTTGCATCACTATGCTTTTGTAACCTACTGCATCATTCTTGTCAAACAGGTTACAGTGTTCTTTGGTGTGACTCTGGTCTCTGGGGGCCCTACTGGATCTGGGTCACACCCCAGGCCACCCTTTCCAATTGACATTAAATGCAGTGCCCCTACAGAGAAAAGACAGTAAGCACATTGATTATCCCTCACAGGTGTACACCAATCTCATGAGGCCTACTGCAGGCTACCACCCATTCTGCATAGTTCCTTCTGATCCAGGCTATCTAAGCGTAGTTCTGGGACTGTTCATGCCAGGAATCCTCACCACTCAGCCCTCACATGTGGGCCTATGATCATGTTTAACCAGCCAGGGGCATCCTACTCTTGCTGTGCCCTTAGCAAGGCTGCACCGGTGGTAAACACACACAGTTCATTTTACCATGAGTTTTCTATGAGTGAGTCTCCGACTCGTAGGCTCCCTCACAGTGAAAGGTAAAAAACCAGGTGGTCCAAAAGCACAAATTCCAGCCAGGAAAACCAGATAGTCAGAACAATCCTTTTACAGTGGGTGAACAGTTTCTTGTACCACATGCAAGTTTTATGACTCGCATTGCATGGCTGAAGAACCTGTTTGTGCTTGTCCACTCTGCCCATGTATTTGTAATCAAGCATGCAGGTGGGCATGTGGACTTTGGCCATTAGACCCCAAGCCATGACAGGGGAAGTGCTCTCATCATGAATTGTAGTGAGCATATACACCTCATGCGTATCTGAGACCTTGACAGCTAGTAGTTCATTAGAACTCAACAGAGTGCTCTGGGGTTTCTGGAGCCTCTTGCAGACAAGCTCCTGTGGGAATCCCTTATGCAACAACAAACTGTACCACAGGCCACCATGGCAGATTTGTGGAGCTCACTGAATAGATCTACTCCTGGATAGAATTTGTCCACATAAAGTTCATAACCGTGTGAAGAAGTAGCTAGACAAGCTCCCATTCAATCTTTTCTGGGACCCCTAGTGTGGGTGGACAACCTGCAGGGGTTAGGGTTGAGTCTTTCCCTGTATAAACTATCAAGCTGTAGACATAGCCAGCAGAACTCTCACACAGCATGTGCGGCTTGATGTCATAGCGAGATCTTTGATCACAATGTATTGCCTGAACAGCACCTGCCCTTTGTACAGGATCACAGCCTAATTGATGGCTACATTATTAAAAGGAGTCTAAATCACTGGAAACCTGGCAGACAAATGTTACACGACAGGCCAAATTTTGAACAACTTATCATGGCTAAATGGTCTTGAGACAATGCAGAAGAATTGTCATTAAAATGCATCATGCGCTGCAACAGCAAAAAACAATCTGTGCTCATCTAGGGTGTGTGTGTAAGTCATGTGTACAACAGTAAATAATGTTGGTCACCTTACCTTCTCTTCTTCCTTCGATCACCAGGTTCTCCAAAGTCACTGGCAAAAACAAAAAGACACACTATTATTTCACCTTGTCACATACTTGTGGCGCCCAGTGCAACAATCTTTTTTGGTAATCCTCTCCCATGACTTCTTCATTGGGTTCCCTCACTATCATCCATTAAAAGTGCCCCTCATCTCTCCATAGCCCCTCTCTCAATGGTAACAGCTGGCTTTACTAATCCACTCAGCTAGCCACACAAGATAGAGGTTTGTTCTTTGCAGCAGACATATTAACCTTCTGCTCTACTTGACAGCATCAAAACTGCTACCAGACAAAAGACTGATCTCTCTCTCTAGCAGGAACATAATCACAAGAGTGATCTTGACATTTTTATTGTTGCCTGAAAGATATATATATATATATATATATACATATATATATATATATATATATATATATATATATATATATATATATGTATGTGTGTGTATATATGTATATATATGTGTATATAGGGACACAACACAAATATAAGACAAAGTCAATTTACATATATATATATATATATATACACATATATATATATATAGAGAGAGAGAGATAGACAGATTTCTCTCTATATACATATGTAGAGATAGTTTCTCTCTCTCTCTCGCTATATATATATATATATATATATATGTATATATAAAGAGAGAGCACTTTTTAAAAAACATATGTGGCTTTCCTGGGAGCTGATCGCGACCCTCAGGGAAACCACACATGTTTAAAATAAATTATTCCCCCACAAGGAGTTGGCAGTGTCAGAAGGGCTGACCCCATGAGTTTCACTTTAATTCTTTACTTTTATTATTTTTCACCCCATTAATTTATTTAAAAAATCCTCCCACTTACTCAAGGGCTGACCCTCCCCATACATAATCCCTTGTGGTCTATTGCCATTTCTTGGCCATGGATCACAGTCGCTCCATGATCCAAGGCCAGGAAACTGTGCCAGGAAGGCATCGATGAAAAGGGGAGACTCCCTTCAGGCCTTTTTTTCTCCACTGGAGTTGGGAGAGAGTGCTCCTCCTATCCTCTGATGGGGAAAACTGTGACATGAGTGTATCTTGTGTGACACTGGTGTCACAGATGGGTCAAAAGGGGTCAGGGAGAGTTAGTGAAAGTGCATCTGCATCTCCCCCGGGTGGGGGGTAATTGGAGAATTCTTTTAAGACCTCCAATGGCCGTCAAATGCACCTGGGAGGGTGTGAAAGCTATATGACTTCAGACACACTTATTAGGTTTAAAAAAAATTGTAGCATTTGCACTTGTACATGTAAACAAACTAGCCACTATTTTGAGTGATGATGATGATGCACTTAACAGTCAAAAATACATCGTTTTACTAGATAAAATGGAGTGTGTCTGACCTTGCCTTCAGAACAGTTGCAATCAGCAGGCCGTCAGTGGAAATTGATCACGCAGTGGATGTAAAATTCCATGACGAACACGGCTATAGGCAAATGTGTGTGACAGCAACATACGGAAGTCAGTGGATATGCTTGTATCCATTGCTGACCGTGTATGTCACTTACATGTATGCGATATATCAAAAAAAGTTCACTTGCCTCCTAACACTGCAGCCAACAATATCTCCTCTATGATTGCTGCTGTTTCCAACCTCTGGGAGCCATGGGGGGTGATTCTGATTCTGGCGGGCGGCGGAGGCCGCCCGCCAGAATTCCGCCCTCCAAAATACCGCGCCGCGGTCAAAAGACCGCGGCGGGTATTTCAAGTTTTCCCCTGGGCTGGCGGGCGGCCGCCAAAAGGCCGCCCGCCAGCCCAGGGGAAAACGACCTTCCCACGAGGATGCCGGCTCGTAATCGAGCCGGCGGAGTGGGAAGGTGCGACGGGTGCATTTGCACCCGTCGCGTATTTCACTGTCTGCCAAGCAGACAATGAAATACTTGTAGGGGCCCTCTTACGGGGGCCCCTGCAGTGCCCATGCCAGTGGCATGGGCACTGCAGGGGCCCCCAGGGGCCCCGCGACCCCCCCTACCGCCATCCGGTTCCCGGCGGGCGGACCGCCGGGAACTGGATGGCGGTAGGGGGGGTCGGAATCCCCTCGGCGGCGCAGCTAGCTGCGCCGCCTTGGAGGATTCAACAGGGCAGCGGTACACTGGCGGGAGACCGCCAGTGTTGCCGGTCTGACCGCGGCTTTACCGCCGCGGTCAGAATGCCCTGCGGGGCACCGCCGGCCTGTCGGCGGTGCTCCCGCCGACCCTGGCCCCGGCGGTCTAAGACCGCCGGGGTAAGAATCACCCCCATGATGCCTGGAAAAGAAGATGACAGGGCCCAACGTCTCAGCAGAAGAGCTTAATTTGCTGACTATGGAGGTCCTGTCCCTGTAAAGCCAGCTGTTTCACTCACCTCAGAAACAGATACATTTTTAAAAAGAAAACATATCACTCACTAACTTGTTTTTTTCAAAACACAGGCTAAAATGCCCATTTTTGTTCCTGAGTGAAGTGTAGTGATTGGAATTAAGTCAATTCAATTCTTTAGCTGTAAGCAAAATGATGCTTCTGAATGATTTTAAGTGTCACAACATTTAAATTAAAAGTTACCTTGATGACAAAGGTAACTCTTCATTTCAGTTTACTCACATTTCAAAGATTTGCATTTACAAACTGCTTGGCGCTTACCGCCCAGTGGCCAGTAGACACTATGCTGTAAGTATTTGTGTTAAACACAGCCATTTGTTCGAATTAGAGAAATGTAAGGTGCAGAAAAATTAATCATGTTATGCAGCCATGCCAAGTTTCCTACAATTACGCTTGATGTGCTCCACCATTCCATTTTTAATATTTGACTTCTGGAACATGTAGGCTTGTATATTCAATTATAAGACAAGACTACAAGTCCAAGAATTCAAAGGAAAAAATCTGGACTGGAGCAGTACATCACGCATGGACCTGGGAAACTTGGCAGGTATGGATATGAACTTGTTTGCAGAATAATTTATTGCATCTTCCAAATAATGAGTGTATGTTTCTGTTATACATGTGACAGTGCCCCTATGGGGAAAACGTATGTCCAGTGTTGCAAGTCCATGTGACAGAGCTTTCAGTCACCCATACAAATATATCCCACTCCTTTGAACACATGTAATCACATCACCAAAGCCAGCACTCCCACACATATACATGACAGACCATTAATCGTGTCCTTAGCCATAATATGAAGCTTGGCCTGGGGTGTGTGGGAACAATGTGCAACTTGTTTACCCTTCAGTAGCTCAAATGTTTTTGACTGATAAGAAGTAGCTCTCACTACAGAAAATGTTTAAGACCCCTGACCTAGATTATGTTAGTGGTCTGGATTTGTAAAATAACCACATGAAAAGAGATAAGGGTACTCAACAAGTCACTACAAATGTTTGGTTTTGTGTAAAAAGATTAATTAAATAAAATATGGTGTACTAACTTTTTAGAAATTATTGTGATAGATTTGCCAAACTTGTGTTACATCAATGCAAAGAAAGAAAAACCTTACCATTTTTATCTTTCATTTTATGTATCTATGCAGGTCAATGCCTATCAGAAAAAAGAAAAAAAAAATCTTGAAGGCCATCACAAAGAAGGTGTGAACCCTGGGGGGTCTACAAGTGGTGCAGCATTCATTGCAGGAAGAGGTGGGTGACCACAACGCTGGAACAAGAAGTCATGGGAAATGCAGGCACTGCACCCTGACTACCCTAATGGCCTGCATATTTGCAGTGGCCTATCCCCAGCTTGATGGGCTGTTGAGAGCCCAAAAACAGCAACAAGGGTGTAAATAATTTTTTGAGTTATTATTGTTAGATACATTTTTTTTTGTCACAGCAACAAATTATGGCATCGACATGTAGGCTGAGACACGTCGAACCCACTAGAATAGTTCTGAAGGGTGTACTTTTTGAACAAGGTGTATAATGATGTATTCTGTATATTTTGTAAACATTATACCATTATGTTTCTGATCACTACCAAAGAACTGCTTTGAGCAAACACATAAAAAAGGTACATTCATTTATTTTATGTTATAATGTAGGAAAGTGGCCTCTTGCTAGCTTGGTTACCCCCACTTTTGCCTTGTTTGTCAGTGTGTTTGACTGTGTCTACTGGGATCCTGCTAATCAGGACACCAGTAGTAATGCTCTCTCACTGCATACTGGCAACCCAGTATTTCACCCACAATTGACATACTGGTACCCCTTATAAATCCCTAGTATATGGTACCTAGGTACCTAGGGCATTGGGGTTCCAGGGGATCCCTATAGGCTGCAGAATTTCTTTTGCCACCCATGGGGAGCCCATGCAAAGGCTTCTGCAGGACTGCCTTTGCAGCCTGCATGAAAAGGTACATGCACCCTTTCACTGCCATTTACACTCTACCGGGTCACGTATAATTCACCCCTATAGCAGGTCCTTCAACCCTGAGGGCAGGGTGCAGAGTACCTGTGCGTGAGGGCACCCCTGCACTAGCAGAGGTGCCCCCAGGGCCTTCAGGACCATTTTCCCAGACTTGTGAGTGTGGGGAAGCCTTTTTACATGTGTACTGGACATAGGTCACCACCTATGTCCAGCTACATAAAGGTAACTCCGAACATAGGCATGTTTGGTATCAAACATGTTTGAATCATACCCCAATGTTTTTGAAAACATTGTTTGTATGATTCCATGCACTCTGGCTCCTAAGAGTACCCCCAGTATTACCATTCTAGACTTCTGAGGATTTCCAGGCAGCCCAGCTGCTGCAACCTCACAAACAGATTTCTGCCACTGGTAGCTTGAGCAGCTCAAGCCCAGGGATGCAGAACAAAGGATTTGCTCTGGAAGAGGGGTGTTACACCCTCTCCCTTTGGAAATAGGTGTTAAAGACTTGGGGGGGTAGCCTCCCAAAGCCTCTGGAAATTCTTTGAAGGGCAGAGATGGTGCCCTCCTTGCATAATCCAGTCAACATTGGTTCCCCAGTCCCTGTTCTGGTACGAAACTGGACAAAGGAAAGGGGAGTGACCACTGCCCTGTCCATCACCACCCAGGAGTGGTGTTCAGAGCTCCTCAAGAAAGCCCCTGGGTTTTGCCATCTTGGATTCCAAGTTGGCAAGGGACTCTGGGAGCATCTGAGTGGCCAGTGCCAGCAAGTGACGTCAGAGCCCTCCCCTGATAGTGTTTACCTGTTTAGCGGACCAATCCCCCTTTCGGGGCTATTTAGGGGATCTATCTCTTGGTGGGCTCTTCAGATTCGGATTGCAAGACTCCAGCAGGACTCTTCTGCATCCTTTAATTCACCTTCTTACCGAATAAACTCAATCTGGACCCTCCAGGAACTCTACAACTGCAACAAAGAAGCAAAGATGACTTCTGCAACATTGTATCTTCAGCTCCTGCCAGCAACTGCAACTGTTTCCTGGGCATGCATCCTCAGAGGACAGCTTGTCTTCAGCCTGCACCAGAAGAATGAAGGAAACTCCCACTAAGTGAAGGAGTCCCTCACCTGCTTCAGCAGGCACATCTCTGCAACGATGACCGGTTGTGTGGGACCCCTCTGTCGACAAGCTGCGTGGATCCTACATCACAGGTGGTGGAGTGAAGTGATCCCTATGGTCCTGACATCCATCTGTCTTACTTTGATGGAGGTAAGAGCTTGCCTCCCCATGCAAGACAGTACCTCTGTGCACTGTGTATTTTTGCAGTTGCCAAGGCTTGTTGCCTTCCTTCCACAAAGTTCTTCATGCACCATGCAGATCCAGTCTCCCGCAATCCTTCCTGCTATGCACAGCTTCCTGTGTGGTTCCACGTTGGCATGGGACCCTTTGTTGTAGTGCTGCATGGACCTCCTTTTGCACCTTCTTTGTCCCCATGCTGTGGGAGTCCTGTGCATGCTGCCTGGTCTTCTGAGGTCTCTCTGAGTTGCTGAGAGCCCCCTCTGACCCCCACCTCCTGGTTAGAGTCCACTAAGTCTCTCCTGCTCCCGGACAGTGCCATTTCCTGCTAAGCACGAGCTCTGCGTGTGCCAAGGATTGTTGACGGAATCCAGCAACGCAAACCAGACTGCAGTCATCCATCCGGTGTGGGACATCTTCAGCACCAACCAGGCACCTGTATCCGTCTTCTAGGCTGCAGTATTGACTGTTGTTCTTCACCAGGGGTTCTTCTTTTGCACCTTCATCTGGGTTAGCAGGGGCTCCTGTTCTCCCTGCACTCTTCAGTGCTTCTTGGACTTCGTTCCCTTCTTCCACAAGTCTTCAGGTCCAGGATCAATCACTGGTGTCCTGCAGTCTCTTCTGGTGCTTGCAATATCTTCTTTCTCGTGTTCTTGTGTGTTCAAGGAAAGTTACTGTGATTTACTCCTTTCCTGGGCTCTGGGGTGGGTTCTATTACTTACCTTTAGTGTTTTCTAATACTTCCAGCGTCCCTCCACACAGTACACTTGCCTAGGTGAGAAATTGAATTTTGCATTCCACTTTCTTAGTATGTTTTGTGTTCCCCCAGGCCCATTTTTAACTATTGTGACTTTCACTATTTGCACTGTTTTCTAACCGTTTTCACAACTATTTCTGCATACTAGTGTATATAGTCTGTATGGTATTTTTGGTATTTGTGTCACCAAAATAAAGTACCTTTATTTTTGTAACACTGAGTATTTTCTTTCATGTGTGTGAGCACTGTGTGACTACAGTGGTATTGCATGAGCTTTGCATGCCTCCTAGAAAAGCTCTGGCTGCTCAGCTACAGCTACCTTGAGAGAGCCTGGCTTCTAGACAATGCCTACATTTCACTAATAAGAGATAACTGGGCCTGGTATAAGGTGTTGAGTACTTGAGGTACCCACTACAAACCAAGCCAGCCTCTTAAATATAATGAACAGTTTACTTAAACACACCACAGTTTGTGATGGTGTTGGGTGTGATGCTCAATCATAATTGTGAAGGAGGTCCCACTGGCCCAATTACAGGTGACATAGAATAAAATGGACTTGTGATACAGTGGATGTTCCTAACATCTCCTTGCTGTGTTGGTATCATAGACACAAAATGGTGAGCATGTGATCCAAAATGACTAGACAGATGAGAACAATGTCATCATTTTTTTAGTAAAGACATGTAACAAATATGTTTTCACTAAATAGTACTACAGTATATTAAAAGTGGCATATCAGTATGATGCCTTACTCATTCACAAATGTACATGACAGCCAATCTGATTTTACAAACATGATTTTGATAGACATACCTTTCTGAACAAAATAGACAGGAATGTGTACACATTGGTGGCAGAGTAACACATACCCCAAACCAACATTTTAAGTCCTTTGTTATGTCTAGAAGATAAATCAATATTGAAGAGAAGGGTTTTAGTTAGAGGATTTTTTGCAGATGGACAACATACAATGGATTTGTTTGCTAGATATTGTTTTTTGTAGCATGAGTTCATTATTCACATCAAATAATCTGTACCATTCAGAGGTGTGAAACAATTGCTGGAGAATATTCTAAATGATTAAGGGAAATTATAAAAAATTAAATTGGAGTAATAATGGGAAATTACTAAACTGTGAGCCAATGGGCCCTGAAGCGGTTCCCCACATGCATGAGGCAATGGCAAAGTATGCCTATATCTGAACGCCTTGAATCAGGTGAAATATGAACATTAGGAATTATTTCTTGATCAAACCTCATGATCAGTTTTATATATACAGATACAATAAAAATGCTGTTTATGACTATTCAGCATCTTCAGGAGCAGGCAAAGGAGACATTGGCCACAATGGGGGGGAAGCAGCTAGCCACTGTGTGTCGGATGGTGGGACATCAGACACCAAAGGACACAGTGACATGCAGGGTGAGGGGACTGGATCAGAGGCCTCCAGCTCATCATCGTCTTCTGAATCCTCCACAAGCGATCAGTCCCTAGTGGTGGCAGCCTCTATAGGGCCTGTACCATCTGCATCCTTGTCCACAACCTAGATTCCCTTCTTCACCCTCCCTCTTTCTTGCCCTCCAATTGGCCAATCCCGTACTCCTAAAAGGGCTGGGTTTTCCTTTATCGCAGTCACCTCCCTGCTGCCCCAGCCGCACTCAGTGAACAGGCTATTGACCTGTTACACAGCATCTCTTTAGGCCAGACTGCACTTGTGAATGGCATCCAGGGTCTTAGTTGCCAAATGCAACAAATGGTTGCATTTCTGGATACCATTCATAATTGAATGTTTGGCATGCAGAGGCCGCTTGCGAAAATAGCCTCTGCACTAACCAAAGTTCCCCAGCCAGTCCAAACTTGTGCCCCAACTCCAGTTCCTTCCTCATCCCAAATCCCAAGCCTCATCCCTATCCCAAGCACACTCACTTCGTTACAGGTATCTAGTTCAACAGACAGAAGCAGCACACTCACAGATAAACACAAACACACAAAGAAACACCAATGCAACTGACACACTCTACTGACATAACACCCACAGACACCACACCCACCACCAAAATCACAATAGTCACCAGCAAAGACATGAGCCCCAGCAACCATCACCACAACCTCATCCACCACCACACCAACAACCACCAGCACACCCAAAATCACCACAACAACCAACACACCCACAACCACCATCACACCCAAAAGCACCACAGCCACAACACCCATCTCAACAGCACACTCATCCAAACAAACACACTTACACAAACACAATCCTACATGCAAAACAACACCCATCAAACCCAAACGCATACACTCACCAGAATACCAAACATCTGTTGAACCACCCACATCTAAACATACACCAGACACACATGCAGCTGCTTAAGATACAGACATGTGTTACAACCACATCAACAGCACACTCATCCAAAGACACTAAAAGAAAAGCACACTCACAACACCAACCACACCCAAATGCACACACTCGCCTGAACACCAAACATCTTCCAAGATATACACACCCAAATATACACCAAAAACACCAAACCCACATGCACCTGAAAAACAGACACACACACACATATATCACCCACTCCAGCTCCCTCTACCTCCCAAACCCATTCCTCTGTCACTCCTCCTACCCATGCTCCTCCACCCAAATTTACTTCTCACCTGTCCCTTACCCCTGTGAAAGCCAAGCCCACCCCTGACAAAAGGATCCTTGAGGTGCTTTCTCTGTGCCTACTAGATGTGCCTTCCTAAGGAGGTTACCCCTTGGCAATGTACTTAGGAGTCAAGTTCTGGAACAAAACCCCACAAGTCGATGATGTGCATCCTGTTTGTTTTCTGGTTTTTTTTTTCACTTATAATAAAGATTTGAGAGATGTATCTCATTGCTTAATAAAAATGGTTTTCTTTCCACAAAATTTGTCCTAACATTATTATTTCTTTAAAAATAAATTACTGGCAATGTTAATTTTGAAAATGTGTGATATATGAAATTCCTTTCATTTATTACATTTTTGAAATAGCATATTTGTACAGTGCATACATTAGTGATTCATGTTTGCCATGTACAGGGTAATTTTGAATTCATTGTGATAATAGAAACTTACACCAAACTTAAAGTTTTTATATTTTTCACATGATAATGCAGGTGTGTTTATTTTAAATTGATCAGTGGTAAAAATTAACATGTCTGAATTTTACATGAAAAAATGTAGTTCATCAAAATGTAATGATACACCAAAAATGCACTAGACAATGGGAAATGTGACACTTATACATATATAAGGAGTTTTGATTTTCAATTAATCAATCACTCAATCTTTTATAAAGCGTGCTACTCACCCGCTAGGGTCTCAAGGGCATGACAGGAGGGGGGGGGAGAAGTGCTACTACTTAACAGCCAAGTCTTGAGGCGTTTCCTGAAGGTCGGCAGGTCCTTGGTCTGTCATAGGTGGGTGGTGAGGGAGTTCCAGGTTTTGGCGGCAAAGTAGGAGAAAGATCTGCCGCCGGCTGTAGTACGGTGGATGCGAGGGACGGTGGCGAGAGCAAGGTTGGCAGAGCAGAGTTGACGGTTGGGGGTGTGGAAGGAGGGTAGCGTGTTGAGGTTGGCAGGGCCAGCGTTGTGGAGTGCTTTGTGAGCGTGGATGAGGAGTTTAAAGGTGATCCTCTTGTTGATGGGGAGCCAGTGTAGGTCTCTCAGGTGGGCTGAGATGTGGTTGCGGTTTGGGACATCAAGGATGAGGCGTGCAGAGGTGTTCTGTATATGCTGCCGCTTTTTCTGGAGCTTGGTTGTAGTTCCCGCGTAGAGTGCATTGCCGCAGTCGAGTCTGCTGAATATATTGTGGAGCATGAGGAGGGTGTTAAAGCAGGAGGCTGTGACGGCATTGACTTGCTGGGTCATGGTGAGCTCTGAGTCTAGGATGAAACCTAATTTGCGTGCGTGGTTGGTGGGCGCTGGTGCGGTTCCAAGGTGGCTGGCCACCAGGAGTTGTCCTATGCAGAGTGGTTGGAGCCGAGGATGAGGATCTCCATCTTGCCTGAGTTCAGTTTTAGGCGGCTCTTCTCCATCCAGTTGCCGATGGCCTTTATTCCGTCGTGGAGGTTGATTATGGTGGTGGCAGGGTCCTTGGTGAGTGAGAGGATTAGCTGGGTGTTATCGGCGTAGGAGATGATGTTGAGGTTGTGGGGTCAAACGGTGTTGGCGAGCGGTGTCATGTAGATGTTAAAAAGGGTTGGGCTGAGCGAGTATCCTTGTGGAGTGCTGCAGATGGTCTTGGTTGCTTCAGAGAGGAAAAGGAGAGAGACAGACTCTCTGGTGATCCAGTCCAGGGATTTGTGGCAGATCCTGCATTGTGGAGGCATGTGCAAAGGGTTTGGAGGGTGTGGTGAAAGATGGTGTCGAAGGTGGCCGGGAGGTCTAGGAGGATGAGGGCCGCGGCTTCGCCTTTGTTGAGCATGGTCCTGATGTCGTCGGTTGTGGCGATGAGGGCAGACTCGGTGCTGTGGTTCTTCCTGAATCCAGATTGAGAGGTGTGCATAGTATTGTTGAAGTGACATTGATTTTACCATTCTAGTGAACAAACTTTTTGCCTGTCCTAGTGCAATTTCTACATTTTACTAAATTTATGTTGTTCCCAAAATGTGTAATGCATATGTATTTGATTTGATAGTGTAGGAAAAATTATTAAACACGCTTGTATGGACACATTTTAACTTTTGGATTAATGTGATATTTTGTGTTGGGGTCCAGCAGCATGAAGGCTGCTTGCACCACATTTGTAAATGTAAATAAAATATACAGGTGTGTTTCCTTAAATGTCTTAAACAAACACATCACATACATATGAATTGCACATTATCACACTATTGCTAGTAAGTGTGACTTATGAAAAAAGTCCAGATCTACTGTATTAAACAATCCAGATGGCAACATGTAAAAAGGACACTTAGGGGGTTATTCTAACTTTGGAGGAGTGTTAATCCGTCCCAAAAGTGACGGTAAAGTGACGGATATACCACCAGCCGTATTACGAGTTCCATAGGATATAATGGACTCGTAATACGGCTGGTGGTAAATCCGTCACTTTTCCGTCACTTTTGGGACGGATTAACACCTCCTCCAAAGTTAGAATAACCCCCTTAATTTTGATTCTGGGCAATGACAGGGTTCATTTGTGTCATGGTCAAGTAGCAGCAGCAAATGAAGGACTTGGACGATCAGGTTCATGTTGGAAAATGTAAGTTTTGAGCTTATATCCCTTCCAATCTGCCAACTCAGGTGTGGAGGTTTTCCCGCCACAGTTATGTCAGCGGAAAGGCACATTGGCCCTCATTCTGACCTCGGCGGTAAAAGGCGCCTACCGCCGGTCAGAAATCCTCCATAATCCCGCCGCGGTCGCGGAAACCCGCCACGGTCATTCTGACCCGCAGAAGGCAAACCTCCGAAAATCCAACCGCCACAACAGACCGCCAGACCAGCGGTCGGCGGAAAGGTGGAGGTGACCAAACCTCCACCGCCACGCCAACAGAAATACGCCCATCCCATTACGACCCACGAATCCACGCGGCGGTCATTCAAACGCGGTATTCCATTGGCGGGACACACCGGCGCGGTCAGAATACCCACCAACGAACAAAACTCACCCACATTGGACGATTTGAATCCCACACACCTGATACACATACACACACCACTCCCACACACACAATACAATATAAAACACCCACCCACATCACCCACAAACCCCTACGCTTACAAAATCGTAAAGAAGGCAAGAGCGAGACACCAGCATCCAAAACATAACAGCCACAGCCACTCAACACCATCACCCACACACTATCCACACACAAAACAACACACACCACCACACTCAACTCACTTAAATACACATACTCCACCCCACACATCATACACACCACCCCATGGCACCCCAAAGACAACCCCGCTTCACAGACGAAGAACTCAGGGTTATGGTGGAGGAAATCGTTCGTGTAGAGCCCCAGCTGTTCGGCACACAGGTCCAATACACCAGCATTGCCCGGAGGACGGAGCTATGGCAGAGGATTGTCGACAGGGTGAACGCAGTGGGACAGCACCCCAGAAATCGGGAAGACATCAGGAAGCGATGGAACGACCTACGGGGGAAGGTGCGTTCCATGGTATCCAGGCACAACATCGCCGTGCAGAAGACTGGCGGAGGACCCCCACCTCAACCCCCACAATTCACATCATGGGAGGAGGAAGTCTTGAACATCCTGCATCCTGACGGCCTCGCAGGAGTCGGCGGAGGAATGGATACTGGTAAGTTGAAGCTTCAATACTGCTTCCCCCCCACCTGCATGCCAAATCAGACCCCAACCCTCACCCCCATCCTCGAACCCCACCCTCACCCCCACCCCCATCCTCACCCCCACCCTCACCCCCACCACCATCCTCACCCCCACCCTCACCCCCACCACCATCCTCACCCCCACCACCATCCTCACCCCCACCCCCAGCACACCTATTCCCCGCCAATGTCTCACCATCACAACCCACACATCCCAAAACCTAGGCCTGCATGCGTCCACTAAGCATGGACACCCATCACCAAAGCATGCCCAAAGCATATACACATCCCCCCCACAAGCCACCCTCACCAAAGCCCCCACACACGAATGCCAGCACTTGGGGACACGGGAACCCACAGATACACCCATATGCCACACATTGAAACTATAACCATACCTCTATACCCCTGCAGGACCCGACCGTCAACACACCGCGGCGGAGGGGCCAGAATTATCCACACCCCCCACCCAAGAGGCCGTCAGCGATGACAGCAGCTCTGTCGATCTGGACACCGATGACCAGCCCGGACCATCGGGGACCTCTGGACAGTCGGTTCCCCTCACACAGGCACAGGCCACTATAGACCCTAACCCCTCTGGGAACACCAGCACAGCTCCCACCCAGCGGGCCCATGCCTCTGTCTCCAGGGCGCGTCAATCTGCGGTGTGTCTACCACTACAGGGCACCCAGGATAACCCACCACCCCAACAACAACAGGGACCTGGGGGCAGTGGTAGTGGGCACACCGGCCAGGGGGCAGAGGCCCAGGGAAACAGGGCAACTCGGCGGGCAGCTGTGCGACAGGGGGGGGAGGAGAGGCCCAGGGAACCCACTCTCCACGAGGTCCTCACCACCATCATGGGAGCATACAACCGCTCCCAGGAGACGATGGCGACGGTACTGGCCCGGTTCCAGGAGATCCAGGTGCTGCAGGAGGAACACTATCGGGGGTACAGGGAGGACATCCGAGCCATCAACACCACCCTGGTTACCATGGTAGGGCTGCTGCAGGACCTCGTAAACAGCAGGGCGGACACTGAACAACACCCAAGGGCCCCTGCCACTAGCCGGGACCAAGAACAGCCATCCACCTCCGCCGGCGCTAGTGGACAGGAGGCCCCCGCACAGCAGCAGCCCACCAGACCCCCACCTCCTGCAGGAGAAGAACCACCCCGCAAGAGGGCCCTGAGATCTCGCAAGACAGAGTAGGATGTCAAGACCCCCGCCAGCAATGGATACCACCTGATGTCATCCCACTGTCCCACATTGTCACCCTGTCCATCCTCGAACTGCCCATGCTCCATCTCTCCACAGGCCTCTGGACAATGCACCTGTGTGACTGTTACTCTGGACTCTGCCATGGACATTCCTTCACCATAGCCCCCACCCACTTGAAACCACCCATCCCATTTTGAGCACTTCAATAAACACCTATTTTGCACCAAAATATCAGGAGTCTGGCTGTGATTTCAATAGATTGTAATTGACATGACAGTGCAAATATGTCCTTGTACATGGTGAAGTCAACAAACAGCTGCCACAAAGCTGTAGTCCATGGGGAAACGAAGCACAGGACTCGTAGTGGGGACCCCAGATCTGAAATAGGGAGGGAAAAGCCAAAACTCAGTCATCATACACTGGGGCAAATAGACAGGCAGCAGAGATGCTGCAGAGTAGTTAACTTTTACTAAATTATCTTTGAAATGTTACCTGTGTCCTATTGGAAGTACTGTTCAATGATTCTGTCCCTGTTGTCTGTTTCAGCCCCGTGGTCTTCCTCCTCGTCACTCTCCTCAGGTTCCACCGCTGCCACAACACCACCGTCTCGACCATCCTCCTGCAGGAAAGGCACCTGGCGGCGCAAAGCCAGGTTGTGAAGCATGCAGCAGGCCACGATGATGTGACACACCTTCTTAGGTGAGTACATTAGGGATCCACCGGTCATATGCAGGCAGCGAAACCTGGCCTTTAGGAGGCCAAAGGTGCGTTCGATCACCCTCCTAGTACGCCCATGGGCCTCATTGTACCGTTCCTCTGCCCTGGTCCGGGGATTCCTTACTGGGGTCAGTAGCCACGACAGGTTGGGGTACCCAGAGTCCCCCACTAGCCATACACGGTGTCTCTGTAGCTGTTCCATCACGTAAGGGATGCTGCTATTCCTCAGGATGTAGGCGTCATGCACTGACCCAGGGAACTTGGCATTTACATGCGAGATGTACTGGTCAGCCAAACACACCACCTGGATGTTCATTGAATGGTAACTTTTTCTGTTCCTGTACACCTGCTCCCTGTCTCTTGGGGGAACCAAAGCCACATGGGTCCCATCAATGGCACCAATTACGTTGGGAATATGTCCAAGGGCGTAGAAATCACCCTTCACTGTAGCCAGTTCGCCCACCTCAGGGAAAATGATGTAGTTCCTCACGGATTTCATCAGGGCAGACAACACTCTGGATAACACCTTTGAAAACATGGGCTGAGACATCCCAGAAGCAATTCCCACTGTTGTCTGAAATGACCCACTTGCCAAGAAATGGAGTACTGACATGACCTGCACCAGAGGGGGAATCCCTGTGGGTTGGCGGATGGGGGACATCAGGTCGGGCTCCAGCCGGGCACACAGTTCATGGATAGTGGCACGGTTAAGACGGTAGGTCAGGATAATGTGGCGTTCTTCCATTGTCGACAGGTCCACCAGCGGTCGGTACACGGGAGGATTCATCCGTCTCCTCGCCCAACCCAGCGGACGGTGCCTAGGAAGGACAACATGGAGCACACAGTCAGGCAACCCACAGGTACGTACTCACAGCTAGCACAGTATACGATTCTCTATGCAGTGAATGGCGTGTATGAGTGGCTATGCAAGGCCTAGGCCTGTGTGACGCAGTTGAAATTGAGCCATGTGGGCCCTGGAAATGGCGGCTGCCTGACCTGTGAAGTGTGACAATGGGATGTGAGGTCAATGCGCTGGCGTGGCACACCGCGGCGGGCGGCGGGCCAAGACCGCGGCGCGAAGCCGCATTGGTTAACATTGAAGCCTATGGGTTTCAGGAGCCAATGGCGAAGGGCGCCGGCGGTGGCGGGACGCACCGCCGCGGTACGCACCGCCGCGGACGTGACCGCCATTTTCTATCTACTTATCCACTTGCGACTTGAACTTTCACAGGAGAGGACCTATACTGCAAGTGTTGCTGTGACCTCGGTCTGGAAGGGACAATGGCTGCTGCGACTGGGGAAAGGGCCCCTGCCTTCACTGGAGAGGAGTTGGAGAAACTTGTGGATGGGGTCCTCCCCCAGTATGCGCTACTCTACGGTCCTCCAGACCAACAAGTGAGTTTAATTCTATCTGGATTTGGGCCCACTGGCTGGCTTGGGGGCCTGGCGGGGATGGGGGGCATGTTGGGGCTGGCGGGGGGCCTGGCGGGGATGGGGTGCATGTTGGGCATGGCGGGGGGCCTGGCGGGGGGCCTGGCGGGGATGGGGTGCATGTTGGGGCTGGCGGGGGGCCTGGCGGGGATGGGGTGCATGTTGGGCATGGCGGGGGGCCTGGCGGGGGGCCTGGCGGGGATGGGGTGCATGTTGGGGCTGGCGGGGGGCCTGGCGGGGATGGGGTGCATGTTGGGCATGGCGGGGGGCCTGGCGGGGGGCCTGGCGGGGATGGGGGGCATGTTGGGCATGGCGGGGGGCCTGGCGGGGGGCCTGGCGGGGATGGGGGGCATGTTGGGCATGGCGGGGGGCCTGGCGGGGGGCCTGGCGGGGATGGGGTGCATGTTGGGGCTGGCGGGGGGCCTGGCGGGGATGGGGTGCATGTTGGGCATGGCGGGGGCCTGGCGGGGGGCCTGGCGGGGATGGGGTGCATGTTGGGGCTGGCGGGGGGCCTGGCGGGGATGGGGTGCATGTTGGGCATGGCGGGGGGCCTGGCGGGGGGCCTGGCGGGGATGGGGTGCATGTTGGGGCTGGCGGGGGGCCTGGCGGGGATGGGGTGCATGTTGGGCATGGCGGGGGGCCTGGCGGGGGGCCTGGCGGGGATGGGGGGCATGTTGGGCATGGCGGGGGGCCTGGCGGGGGGCCTGGCGGGGATGGGGGGCATGTTGGGCATGGCGGGGGGCCTGGCGGGGGGCCTGGCGGGGGGCCTGGCGGGGATGGGGTGCATGTTGGGGCTGGCGGGGGGCCTGGCGGGGATGGGGTGCATGTTGGGCATGGCGGGGGGCCTGGCGGGGGGCCTGGCGGGGATGGGGTGCATGTTGGGGCTGGCGGGGGGCCTGGCGGGGATGGGGTGCATGTTGGGCATGGCGGGGGGCCTGGCGGGGGGCCTGGCGGGGATGGGGGGCATGTTGGGCATGGCGGGGGGCCTGGCGGGGGGCCTGGCGGGGATGGGGTGCATGTTGGGGCTGGCGGGGGGCCTGGCGGGGATGGGGTGCATGTTGGGCATGGCGGGGGCCTGGCGGGGGGCCTGGCGGGGATGGGGGGCGTTGGGCCACTGGAAAGGAAAATGCTGAGTAACTTGAACGTGGTATTTCTCCCTCCCTGTACGTGTCACATAGGTCCGCGCCCATGAGAAGATCGGGATTTGGCGTGCCATCGCCAAGGAAGTCCGGGGCCTGGGGGTCCACCATCGACGGGGCACCCACTGCCGCAAGAGGTGGGAGGACATCCGCCGCGGGACCAAGAAGACCGCCGAGTCTCTGCTGGGGATGGCCTCCCAACGTAGGCGGGGTGCCTGCCGTCAACTGAGCCCCCTGATGTTCCGGATCCTGGCGGTGGCCTACCCTGATTTGGATGGGCGCGTGAGGGCAGCACAGCAGACACAAGGGGGTGAGTCCAAGCATCATCTACTCTGTTGTCGTGCAGTGGAGGTGTCTGGGTGGGGGAGGAGGGCTATGGGTCCCCCTAGGCCAGGGCGATATCTGTAGGCTGGGCACCCCCGTAAGCCCCTGTGTCCCCAGCCACCACCCTCAGTAGTGTGTCAGTACAGCCATCCCTGGGCCGTGTCATCCATGGGTGCAGTTGACAACTCTAGGCGTGTAGGGCATGTTCCACGGAATGCGTAGCGTACCCCAAGTGCGCAACTTAGTGCAGGGGGCATCTGTGTCTGTCATGTCCGCTAACTGTACCGGAGATCCATGTACTCAATATCCCTTTATTTCTCTCTCCCCCCCCCTTTTTGTTTGTCTTTCTGTGCTTGTGTGCATCAGCATCATCAGGCGGAGGAGAAGTGGCATCGGGGCAGGAGGGAGCTGCATCTCACATGGCCCAGGAGGGCCATGCCACAGAGTCAGACTGGACCAGTGAGACGGAGGGCGAGGGGAGCTCCACGACGGGGACGACTGGAGCCTGCAGCGACACGGACACGTCCTCGGAAGGGGGCTCCCTTGCGGGGGTGGCACCATCCGTGCCCCCCGCCATTACAGGTACAGCCGCCACCCAGCGCACCATCTCCGCCCTCCCAGCAGCCCCTCCGCGTTCGCCCCGTGCCCGCTCTGCCAGGAAGCCGGGCATCTCCTTCGCCCCAGGCACCTCAGGCCCTGCCCCTGTTACCCCCGCTGCCCTCAGTGAGGAGGTCATTGACCTCCTCCGAACGCTCATTGTTGGGCAGACTACCCTTTTGAATGCCATCCAGGGGGTGGAGAGGGAGGTTCATCGCAGCAATGCGTACCTGGAGGGCATTCATTCGGGTCAGGCTGCCCATCAGCGATCGTTCCAGGCTCTGGCCTCAGCACTGACGGCAGCCATTGTCCCTGTCTCCTGCCTGCCTCTACTAACTCCCTCCTCCCAGTCTCCTGTTCCTCTGCCTGTCCCACCCACACCATCAGACCAGCCTGCACACACCTCAACACCCAAGAGAAGCTCATCCAAACATAAGCACCACAGATCACGCAGACATTCACACACGCAACATTCCGATGCAGACATGCCAACAGTCACTACCACCTCTGTGACCCCCACCTCCTCGTCTCCCTCCTCCCTCCCTGTGACGTCTACACTCACACCTCCATTCACCTCACCATCAGCCAGTGTTTCCATCACCAGCACACCCTCCACTCCAGTCCGCACACGTGCAGTCACCATCCCCACTGCCATTTACACGTCCCCTGTGTCCTCTCCCACTGTGTCTGTCACCCCCTCTTCCACACCACACAAACGCAGCCACCCACCCACCCAACAGCCATCCACCTCACGACAGCCTATCCCTCCTGCACCTGCACCCAAAGACAGCAAACGTGACTCACCTACAACCACATCCTCTCCCTCCACTCCCATTCCCACTGTACCTACCACTCTCCATTGTCCCAAGAAGCTCTTCCTCGCCACTACTAACTTCTTTCCTGACCCTGAGCCCCCCCCTCCTTCTCGTCGGGGTAAGAAGAGCACCTCAGCCACCACCAGCCCTGCAGCCCCCTTGACAAGGGTGCAGGGGTATTGGAGCCCGCCAGCCCGCATGTCTGGATCTTCGCCCAGCAGCAAGGGGACAGCCAGCCCACCCCCTGGGAAGAGGAGCAGAAGGCGGAAGGGGCGCCGCAGGAGCCCGCCTTCTACATCCCCCCCGGACACCACCCAGAGACAGTCACCAGCCACAGCTCCAAAGGGAGGCAAGGGCCACAGGCCGACGACTAAGGAGGGCAAGGGCAGCAAGTTGGAGAGATCAGGCAGCAGGCCTGCTGCCCAGGAGGAGCCCACAACCCCCATAGCCGCTGCCCCGGGAGGAACCGGCACAGCTGCCCCGGGAGAGCCCACCACCCCCATAGCCGCTGCCCAGGGAGGACCCAGCCCAGCTGGCCAGGAGGGCCCCACCACCCACAGCCCAGGTGGGCAGTGAAGGAGCACCATCCCCGCTGCCCAGGAGGGCACCACCAGGCAATTAGCAGTTGGCCATAGACCGTCCGCCGTCTCAAGAACCGCTGAACTGGGCCCCGCCGTCTCAAGAACCGCTGAACTGGGCCCTTCAAGGCAAGAAGCGCTGAACTGGGCCCCGCCGTCTCAAGAACCGCTGAACTGGGCCCTTCAAGGCAAGAACCGCTGAACTGGGCCCCGCCGTCTCAAGAACCACTGAACTGGGCCCCGCCGTCTCAAGAACCGCTGAACTGGGCCCCGCCGTCACAAGAACCGCTGAACTGGGCCCTTCAAGGCAAGAAGCGCTGAACTGGGCCCCGCCGTCTCAAGAACCGCTGAACTGGGCCCTTCAAGGCAAGAACCGCTGAACTGGGCCCCGCCGTCTCAAGAACCGCTGAACTGGGCCCCGCCGTCTCAAGAACCACTGAACTGGGCCCTTCAAGGCAAGAACCGCTGAACTGGGCCCTTCAAGGCAAGAAGCGCTGAACTGGGCCCCGCCGTCTCAAGAACCGCTGAACTGGGCCCTTCAAGGCAAGAAGCGCTGAACTGGGCCCCGCCGTCTCAAGAACCGCTGAACTGGGCCCCGCCGTCTCAAGAACCGCTGAACTGGGCCCTTCAAGGCAAGAAGCGCTGAACTGGGCCCTTCAAGGCAAGAACCGCTGAACTGGGCCCCGCCGTCTCAAGAACCGCTGAACTGGGCCCTTCAAGGCAAGAAGCGCTGAACTGGGCCCTTCAAGGCAAGAACCGCTGAACTGGGCCCTTCAAGGCAAGAAGCGCTGAACTGGGCCCTTCAAGGCAAGAACCGCTGAACTGGGCCCTTCAAGGCAAGAACCGCTGAACTGGGCCCCGCCGTCTCAAGAACCACTGAACTGGGCCCCGCCGTCTCAAGAACCACTGAACTGGGCCCTTCAAGGCAAGAACCGCTGAACTGGGCCCTTCAAGGCAAGAAGCGCTGAACTGGGCCCCGCCGTCTCAAGAACCGCTGAACTGGGCCCCGCCATCTCCAGAACCGCTGAACTGGGCCCTTCAAGGCAAGAAGCGCTGAACTGGGCCCTTCAAGGCAAGAACCGCTGAACTGGGCCCCGCCGTCTCAAGAACCGCTGAACTGGGCCCTTCAAGGCAAGAACCGCTGAACTGGGCCCCGCCGTCTCAAGAACCGCTGAACTGGGCCCTTCAAGGCAAGAAGCGCTGAACTGGGCCCCGCCGTCTCAAGAACCGCTGAACTGGGCCCCGCCGTCTCAAGAACCGCTGAACTGGGCCCCGCCGTCTCCAGAACCGCTGAACTGGGCCCCGCCGTCTCAAGAACCGCTGAACTGGGCCCTTCAGGGCAAGAACCGCTGGCCCTTTGGCAGACGTGGCAGGGCAGGATCTATCTCGGGCAGGGCTGCAGGATGTCCTCTGGCCAACTTGCCTCCTCCAGTGGCAGTGGGGTCTGTTATGGACTGTATGGACTGTGGCTTTGCTCTCCCCAGGATGGCCCAGTGGGCAGGCCACCCACTGTATGGACTGTATGGACTGTGGCTTTGCTCTCCCCAGGATGGCCCAGTGGGCAGGCCACCCACTGTATGGACTGTATGGACTGTGGCTTTGCACTCCCCAGGATGGCCCAGTGGGCAGGCCACCCACTGTATGGACTGTATGGACTGTGGCTTTGCACTCCCCAGGATGGCCCAGTGGGCAGGCCACCCACTGTATGGACTGTATGGACTGTGGCTTTGCACTCCCCAGGATGGCCCAGTGGGCAGGCCACCCACTGTATGGACTGTATGGACTGTGGCTTTGCACTCCCCAGGATGGCCCAGTGGGCAGGCCACCCACTGTATGGACTGTATGGACTGTGGCTTTGCACTCCCCAGGATGGCCCAGTGGGCAGGCCACCCACTGTATGGACTGTATGGACTGTGGCTTTGCTCTCCCCAGGATGGCCCAGTGGGCAGGCCACCCACTGTATGGACTGTATGGACTGTGGCTTTGCACTCCCCAGGATGGCCCAGTGGGCAGGCCACCCACTGTATGGACTGTATGGACTGTGGCTTTGCACTCCCCAGGATGGGCCAGTGGTCATGGAGTCCCCTCGTGGATCTGGCGTCGTGTACTCAAGTGGCTGAGGTGCCCCCCCTTCCCTTCCCCCTGAGGTGCCTGTCCTATTTTCTTTCTGATGCCCCTGCAGTGTTCTCTCCGTGGAGTTCTTGTCGTGGGACTGGGCCTTGCCCCTTTGCACAGGACCCCTGTGATCCACGGACAGTGGTTGGACTACATTTAGTAGCTGTATATATTTTGTACATAGTTTATTTATTTATTTGGATTACTGGTGTCCATATTTCAATATATCTGGCCGTTTATGATCTCTTCTTTTGGTCTTTGCATTATTTCGGAGGGGGGTGGTTTGTGGGTTGTGACAGTGATCTGTGGGAATGCATTGATGTGTGTGTTGTAGTGGGTGTGGGTGGGTGGGTGTGTGCCGGTAATCTTTTCCCTCCCCTGTGTCGTAGGTGCAGTACTCACCGATGTCTTCCGCGCCGCCGCGCGTGCTCCTGGTATATGAGGAGGAATAGGAGTGCGGGGATGACCTGTAACTCTGGCTCCATACTGCCGGAATCTCGCGTGGAGTGCGTAGAGGTGAGCGTTTTCCCGTTCGTAGTCTGTTTCCGCCGTGTTCTTATCGGCGGTGCTCCCGCCCCGGAAAAGGTGGCAGATTGGTGGGTCGTAATAGGGTGGGCGGTACTTTGTCTGCCGCCGGGCTGTTGGCGGGAACCGCCGCGCTGTTTGTTTGTACCGCTGTGGCGGTCGGAGTGTTAAGTTGGCGGGCTGTGTTGGCGGTTCCCGCCAGGGTCAGAATGCCATTTTTAATACCGCCGGTCTGTTCGCGGTCCGACCGCCGCCTCTCCGCCGACCGCCAAGGTCAGAATGAGGGCCATTGTCATTTGCCCAGAGGCAAAACTGTTTGTGGTCCCGCCGACAGATGCTTTTGCCAATGGTGGCTTAGAAGCAGGTGTAAAATTCTGATGGTGGCGGCAGGTCTTTGACGGACTTTCGTCTATTGCCCCACCAGAATCTAAATAAAGAGGGCAGACCACCTAGTCGGTGGACGGATTATCTGAGGCAGAAGCGACGGTGGGATCAATTCCGCCAAGATGTGAATCAGGTCCTTAGTATTATGCAATGTTTGGTTAGCATGCATTAATCTAATGTACAGGTGTTTTGCAGATTTAGGTATTTTTGGGCCTATGCAAAAAGTGCATGATCCTACTATGTTACACAGTTCTTCCTGTGATAATAAAACTGCATTTTAAGACAACAGAACTTTGGAATGTGGTGGGTTGTGTCAGTGCCTAATTTTTAAATAAAAACGTGCCAATGCCCAAAGCCCTCTTCTTAAACATGTGGTTGCTTCATTTAATGTGCAAGCATGCAATACTGAGGCAGCGTAATCCTGAAGCCGTCTCTGACCTCTTTAATCCATTTAAAGCCACTCCCTGCCCCTTCAGTTCACTCTGGCAGCCTTCTGCTTTCTACCTTTGTGACGCTTTTTTGTTTTTCTCTTCCTCCATCTTTCTCATATGTGTCTTTTTCTCGCAGCAAATGGTTGAGGCAGAAGAATAAGTGCGGCCCTCATAAATAAATGCTGGTGCTCCGCACCGGAAACAACATGCAAAAATTAAGCACTGGGTTGAGTCCATCTACACCGTCAGAATCTGTTGGTCCAATTCCTGCCTAGCTCACAGTGCCTCACCAGAACCCCCAAATCAACTGGGGTGGAAGATGATTGCACAGCCTAAACATGACACTCTGACTCTACAGGGAACGCATGGAATAATATCTTACCTTTTTTGTGGTATTACTCATGCATCCCCAGGTGAAACACAAAAAGGATGCAAGATAGATTTTCAATATATTTATTGAAAGGTCGCAATCTAGCATAAAGCTAATGAATTGCGATAATGAGGCAGATAAAACAAAGCAAAGTAATTAGGGAATGTGATTCTAGATGTTCTAGAGGTTCTAGAAGGTCCTACCTAACTCTAAGACAATAATTGAGAGCATAGCGGGTGTATCCTTCTGCCTGGCTTGATCAAATGGATTAATTCCAGCCCCATACTTGAATACTGTGTCATAGTTGGCCTGCAGTGTAGGAGGCAATTCTTCCTGCACTTGCAAATCAGTGTCAGCAGACTAGCATGTCACACAGTATTTGTCCCAGGCCTGAATCACCTGTTACCTCTCAGAGTCAGTGTGTTGCTTATTGTTAGAAATGGGGTCTCTAGTTGCCAGAGGTATACACCCTTGTCCAAGTAGGGACAACAGTCCTAATCAGAGTAGGTCACACACAATCCATATTATCCTGTGCCTCCCCTCTGGTAGCTTGGCACTGAGCAGTCAGGCTTAAATAAGAAGGCAATGTGTAAAGTATTTGTGCAATAAATCATGCAATAACACAGTGGAAAAACCACAAAAATACACCACACAGGTTTAGAAAAATATAGAATATTTATTTGAGTAGATTAAGGTCAAAACAGTCAAGATTTGCTAAACACAAGTTGGAATATCACTTTTGTAATGATAGGATGAGTTTTAAGTTCTTAAAAACACCATTTGTCTGTTGTGATCACAAAGTACCTGTTTTGCCTCAGAATTACATGCACGAAGACCACAGAGGAGGAGATGCAATGAAAAAGCTAGGTGTGGGTCGATTTTCTGGGAGCACACAGATGATGTGCTGATTCTTTTCCATGCAGCAAGGGCTTTGCATCGAATTCCGGTGCGCAGGCTTGAATCCTCTTTGCGATGCAGGGTCTTTTGACACCCAGGGTTGATGCGTGGAAATCCTGGGCGTGCAGGACAAAGTCACAGGTGCTGCGTCGATCCGGTGGGTGATGCATTGGAGTTTTGGTCACATGACAGGCGCTGTGTTGATTCCTCTTGCAGGAAGTCAGTCTGCGTCGTTTCAGCTCAGCGATGCATCGATCCAGGGGGCTGTTGTCAAAGTTCCAGTCGCAACTCTGGCACTGCGTCGGTCTCCACTGAGGGAGCTGGGCTGTGTCGTTCTGGTTCATCGATGCGGGGATTCTTTCCCTGCTAAGCAGGCTGTGCGTTGTTTCAGGCAGGCTGTGCATCCATTTTTCACCAAACAAGGAGTTCTTGGCACAGATGAATTATTTTTGGTCCTGAGACTTCAGCAACAGGAGGCAAGCTCAATCCAAGCCCTTGGTTAGCACTTCTCAGCAGAGCCAGAGGCCAGCAAGGAAGCAAGGCAGCAAGGCAGCAGGGCAACAGCAAGGCAGCAGTCCTTTACAACAAAGCAGTCCAGGTGATTCCTTTGGGAAACCAGGCAGCTTCTCTTGGCAGGTTGCAGGTTCTGGTTCAGAGTTCCTTTCCCAGGAAGTGTCTGAGTTGGTAGGGTCAGGGTCCCAGTTTTTATACCAAAAAGTGCCTTTGAAGTGGGGGAGACTTCAAAGAATGTTCTTTAAGTGCACAAGGTCCCCTTTCAGTACAGGTCTGTCTGTCAGGGTCCCAGTAGCGGGTGAGGCAGCCCTTTGTGTGGGGTCAGGCCACTGTACTTTGAAATGTAAGTGTCGGGCCTTCCACCCTTCCGGCACAGGAAGACCCATTCAGAATGCAGATGTGTGCAAGTGTGACTGAGCATCCTGTGTTTGTAGTTGTCTGGGTAAAATGCACAAGGGACTTGTCAACCAGCCCAGCCCAGATGTGTATTGGAGACAGGCTGTAAGGCACAAAAGGATTTTAAGCGCGGAGAAATGCTCACTTTCTAGAAGTAGCATTTCTAAAATAGTAATATAAAATCCAACCTCACCAGTCAGCAGGATTTTGTATTACCATTCTGGCCATACTAAATATGACCTGTCTACTCCTTTCTAATCAGAATCTACCACTCAAACTGTGTATGAGGTTAGCTCTAATGTTAGCCTATGAAAGAAGCAGGCCTCACAGCAGTGGAAAACGAATTTAGCAGTTTTCCACTACCAGGACATATAAAACTCACATGTATATGCCCTGCTTTTTACCTACACAGCACCCTGCCCTATGGGTTGCCTAGTGCCTACCTTAGGGGTGACTTATATGTAGGAAAATTGAAGTTTAATGCTTGGCAAGTATTTTTAAATGTCAAGTTGAAGTGGCAGTGAAACTGCACACACAGGCCCTGCAATGACAGGCATGGGACATGGTTAAAGGGCTACTTATGTCGGTGGCACAACCAGTGCTGTAGACCCACTAGTAGCATTCAATATAAAGGCCCTAAGTACATGTAGTGCACTTTACTAGGGACTTACAAGTAGATCAAATATGGCAATTGGGTGTGAACCAATGTTAACATGTTTTAGGGAGAGAGCATATGCACTTTAGCACTGATTTACACTGGTAAAGTGTGCAGAGTCCTAAAGCCAGCAAAAACAGTGTCAAAACCGTGGAAGGAGGCAGGCAAAAAGTTAGGGGTGACCACCCTAAGGTTGTCAGGTCTAACACTTATACAATAAACCATCTTGCATTGGAAGCACAGTCCTGATGTAATGCTATGTCTAGGTGTTAGAATCCGCCACCTGAACAGGCAGCACAAACTAGCATATTGTGTACAATGTTCCTAGCCTTGGACTGAGTACTGATTACATGTTGTGCAAAGGCTAACTAAACAAGAAGTTTGTTCTTTATATTCTTAGAATTAAAGCAACTTGATATAATTATGTGAAAGGTCATTGATAAATGTAGCCTTATTAAAGCACATAAAACATGAAATATAAATAAAGCTTAATGGAGCTAAAAAACTGGGGGAACCAACAAGGGTCCAAGAGGTCCTCATGACACTAAGCTACTATACCACTAATGACGCAGAACTGCTAAGTAGTAGCCTTGTTCTGGTGTTTTTAATTAGTTTGTATGGATGAAGACACCAATTGCAACATTCCACCATGTGTGCCGAAATTCTCCCTATCATAGAGCCAAGGCAGTAGTCCTTGAACATTTGATGAATAGTCACAAAGTGAGAATTTTCTGGAGATCCGCACTTTCAATGTCTTGTCCACAACTATCTGTATTTCTAAATGAAGAAGTAAACAAACCTAAAGTAAGTGATGTGCGATGGGAACTATAAAAGTGGGAAAGATTTGTAATGGAAAATAAAATTCCAATATTCTCACTTTGGATTTTAGGATTACGTATTTGGTAATTTAAAACATAGTGTTACCTTCTGATGGAAAATTATTTTTTATGACAAATCTTCTATTCCCGAATGAGCCTTTGGAATTTGGAAACCTCTGTGTAATTTGTTCCACTTACTCTATACTGATGCCTATGCCATTTAGATTCAAATAAGTGCTTGGCAGTGTGTCGATGTGCACGTGGTGGTCGATTCATGCAATTTGAGGGGGAAATACATCTGCACATGAAAAATGATCTCTATGTGAAGGGAAAAAGAGAAAAATGTGTTACAGACTCTTCAAATGCAAATTGTACATAATATATACAATCTGCTGTCTTAGGGTTTGACAACACAAACATACCCAAATAAAGTTATGAAAACCCTCAGTTTGGCCTCAGTATGCCTGCGATATTTGTGAACCAGGTCTGACTTTGGAAATAAGACAGCCTTCTGTAAGTGTAGGTACCTACCTGCCTTTACTGATAATGGTTTGGTATTATTTATTCCAATTTGATATATTCTGCCAATTTCACAAATTATATGGCTAATTATGTAGTGAATGTATTAAAGCAATAAGTATGTGGAAATGCTACAGGCAAAGAATCACCCAAAGCAGTTGATTCTCTCCATTGCCTATTGTTTTATTAATAGTTTATTCAATAAAGGTAAACACAACCCATACATTCTAATTTATTAATCGTTAGCTACACTTTGAAGAAAACTACACTAACAAACACATGTAGTATAGAAAACACATAATGAGCACAAGAGTCTTTATATGTGAAATGAATTAGCACAAAACCATTACTATCAGAAATAGGTGGTTCAATTGTTTCCACAAAGCAGTGAGTTTTCCTGAATAATCAGAATTTAGGGGTCTTTGAGAGGTTGACAACGGCAGAGCAGAGCTGCTGCTATGTTTTCCTTTGGGAAAACCTTAGGAGAGTGAAACTAATGCTGTTCACTAGAAGAGAAGGGATTAGTAAAGTGAACTTTTCAACACCATCCTCATCTTGTTTTGTCTCTTGCCTGGGGTTGGAAATACGATATCTGGGAGGAAATTGGGAGAAAGCGTGTTAAAGACACTAATTTTAAGTTTTATAAAAGAAAACCTTCGCATTGAGGGTGGAAGACAGGGGGGACAACGGGCTTTTCTTTGGAAACCAAATGGAACCTGGGACTGCATTATGTAAGACAGCGCTTACTTTGTAAATACAAATGTGAAGGTGCCCAAATCCCTACTCTTAAACACGCGGCTGCTGCAATTAAATGTGTGAATAGTGAACACTGATGCAGTGTAGTCCTGAAGCCATCTCAGGCCTGTTCAATCTATATAAAGTCATTCCCCGCCCCTTCGGCTCACTCCTGCAGCTTTCTTCCTTCTCCCATTATGAGACATTTGTTTTCCTTTTCCAGACTTTCAGAGGGCGCCATTGGGGTTGCACTTACTGTGCCCCGAATCTGCACATAGTTACCTCTCGAAGGCCTTTTTGCCCATATCCATAACATCCACCAGTACAAAGGATATGTATTTCCCTAAATTTGCTTAGGGCTACACACCTTGCAAATGAAGAAAGGAACACCCACTTAAAATAGGTCCAGCCTTTGTGTTCTGGCGCCCCTATATCACAGGAGGGAACACACAATGTTTTTGTGGTTTAATCTATAATGGTACAGTGGCACGAGGAAGCAGAAAATGGGTGTACGTGCCTGATGCACTGTACGCGACATGGTCTACCATGGCCTCATGTCTGACCAGCTGGCATTGTCTGTTTTTGTAATTGAAAGCAGATTTGGCAAAAAAAAATATCCACTGCGTAACCCTCATCTCTAGTTTTGCACTCAGAATGCCACACAGCCAGCATTACTTCAGCTGTTTTGGCGATCACCCAAAAAATGGCGAAAAAGGCGCTCTCTCTCTCCAGAACACGAGCATAATAGTATTGTTGCAAAAGGTGAACTCACTAGAGCCGTGAATATTGTAGACCGTTGAACAGTTCAGGGAGCATTTTGCCTTAGGGACAGCTGTACTTGAGTGCTGAACAAAAAAGAAACAGGTACAAATTGCAAAGCAGGTTTGCATTGAGAGTCTATATCTTTCATAAGTCTGTCACAAACTGGCACAATGGCTGTCTCTTAACGGTGAAGCAAAATTTACTCCGAATATAGTGCTAGCTTTGGTAAACGTGACTGTATGCAACTCCTATTTACATCGAAATTTTTAAAGTACTTTCTGAATATTAAATATAAAAGCAAGTATGTATACAAGCACATCAAATCTTTCTTAGCGGGATAAATGCACTTTAACGATATACAAAATACAAACCCGTATTTATACTTTTTTTTGCACCGTTTTTTGATGCAAAACGGCGAAACCTACAAAATACAGGGGCATATTTATACTCCGTTTGCGCCGAAATTGTGTTGTTTTTTTAACGCAATTTCGACGCAAAACTAACTCCATATTTATACTTTGGCATTAGACGTGTCTAGCGCCAAAGTCAATGGAGTTAGCGTCATTTTTTAGCATGGACACCTACTTTGGGTTAATTATATGCAAGGTAGGCGTTCCCGTCTAAAAAATCGACTCCGAGGCATGTGCGTCGGATTTATACTCCCGGGCAAAAATCGCGCCCGGGAGTGGACGGGTCAAAAAAAATGACGTACGGCCGCTTTTGCGCCGTTTTTTAGCACCTGCAAAAGGCAGGCGTTAAGGGACCTGTGGGCTCTGAAGGAGCCCAGAGGTGCCCCCCCATACCCCCAGGGACACCCCCTGTCACCCATGCCCACCCCAGGAGGACACCCAAGGCTGGAGGGACCCATCCCAGGGACATTAAGGTAAGTTCAGGTAAGTGTTTTAAAAAAAAAAAAATTGTGGCATAGGGGGGCCTGATTTGTGCCCCCCTACATGCCACTATGCCCAATGACCATGCCCAGTTTCAAGAACTGCCTAGTGCTGAAGCAGTGATGGAGCTGAGTTTAATTTTCAGGTTCTGGTTTCTGGCTGTCCTGGGTAGGAGATTTGAGCCTGTTGATCCCTTAATGCAATGAGGACTGGGCATGGGAAACTGGAGAGGTTGAACATGGGCTTCAGAGCACAGATGAAGGCTGAGTATGAGAGAGATGCTGTGATTTTCTTCATCTTGTTAGTTGACTGGCAGTTGCTGTTTTTAGAATATGTGAGGTTTAGAGCACAGCATGTCAGTGAAAACAAAATGGAAGACACACTACAAATACACTGGCCATTCGTATCGAGCAAGTAAACAGTCTTAGGGCCACATGTACAAAATCAGGCTTTGCGACTCGCAAATTGCAAGTTGCAATACCTGATGTACAACAGTTTCAAGGACACTGGGATTCTCAGTGGGGTCGCAAATGCCCTACCTAATGAATATTCATGGGGTAGGTCGCAATTTGTGACCCCATTGGGAATGGCTGCCCTCACAGGGATGGTGGCCTGCTGGAGACATCAGACTACAATGTCTGTGACTGCTTTTAAATAAAGCAGTTTTTTTAAAAATGCAGCCCATTTTCCTTAAAGGAAAACAAGATGCATTTAAAAATCAAAAATTAAAAGTTTTCTTTTCATTTTTTCAGAGCATGAGGTGGTCCGTAGGACCACTGCCTGATCTAAAAAAATATTTTTGTTACCATTCACAAAGGGGAAGGGGTCACTTGGGGACCCCTTCCAGTTTGTGAATGGGTTAGCACCAGTTTGAAACTGGTGCTAACTGTGATTGTTTTGCGACCGCATTTGCGGTCGCAAAACAATCATACATACCATCTGGAATTCGGTATTAGGAAGGGACGCCCTTGTCATGCCATTTCCTAATACTGAATCGCAAAACCCAAACTGCGATTTGGTAACATAAAGAACATTCTGCTGGGCCGGCGGGGGTGGGCGGAAGCATTGTTTCCACCCGCCGGCCCAGCAGAATGCATGGCCAGGACATTGCCAGCGGCTCTGCAAGGAGCCGCCGTCAATGCCTCTGTGCGGTGGGTGCAGCTGCACCCGTTGCACAGATCACTGCCCGTAAATTGGGCAGTGACCTGCATGATGGGGCACTGCACAGGGGCCCGGGAGCACACCTTCCACCAGCCTTTTCCTGGTGGGGGAACATGCCAGGGAAAGGCTGGTGGCAGAAGGGATCATTATCCGAGGGGCAGCAGTGCTGCCCTGTCAGATAATGATTCCCTCCTCCGTCAGGCTGCCTGTCAGAGGCAGCCTGGCGGTGGAGCAGGGCTGCCTATGGCAGCCATCCCTGTGTTCTTTATATGGCGGTTCAGACCGCCATGCCGATGGCGGTCTTTTCAGACCGCCGGGGATCATAATAACCCCCAAAGTCTCTTTCAAGCAGAAAGTACCTGGTTTGCATGAAAAATCTCCGCAAAGGGCCTCAGAGGAAGAGAAGCATGGAAACAAAGGGGTGTGTGCTGATTTCTCAGTCCGCACACGGCGATGCGTTGTTAAGTTTTCATACAAAGACGGCTGTGCGTTGATTTCCCGTGCTCCATCATGTATCCTCTTCGGGTTGCGAGGTTTTCAGATGCCTCGGGGATGGTGTGTGGATTTCCTGCGCTGGCAGGACAAAGTCACAGGAGCTGTGTTGATCCGGTGGGCGTTGCATCGAATTTTCTACTGCACGGCAGGTGCTGCGTCAATTCCTCCCTGGAAGTAGGGCTGCGTCGTTCCGGCTTGGCTATACATCAATCCAGTGGGGCGTGCATCGAATTTCCGGTTGCTACGCTGGCACTGCATCGATCTTCTCGTTGCGAAGTCAGGCTGCATTGTTCTGGGTCGGCGTGCAGTGAAATTTTCACTGCAGTGCAGGCTGGACAGGCAGGGAAATAGGGCATGGTACGGGGAAGGGTTGTGGGGAGGGACACTAGGTTGGGGGAATGGAAGGCTGCACTGAGAGAGGAGGCCAGAGCCTGAAAATATCTCTGTAGACCGGATTTTGTACTATGAATGCCTTCCAGGTAGGCCACCATCTGCTGCAGATGGCTGCCTTGCTCCTGGATGTCATTCAGTCTGACCCACAGAGATTGTTGTCAGGAAGTCAATAGCCTCCTCACTCTGCACAGGAGGGGCACAGGGGCAGGGGCTGAGGTGCCTGCTGGAGTAAAGAAGATGGCACCCCTCCTAGGAGAGCAGGCCCAGTAACTGGGTGAGGAGCAACAGAGAGGTTGGAGATGGAACCTGTGGTGGCAGACATGGGCGAAGATGGTACTGATTCTGGGGATCTGCCACCCCCAAGTAGTATCCACTCGAGGAGGTCTCAGATGATATAGAGCTAGCATCCTCTGTGGCACTCACCCATTCATTCTCAGCAACTGGGTCGCTCACTGTCTTACAAATCATACCCAGAACCACTGTGGCTAGCTGCTTCCCCAACAGTGTTGCCACTGTCTCATTTGCTTGCCCTGGCTGATCCTGAAATGACACATTAAAAATGTTCTTTTGCATCTGCCGAAACACACTTGACTATCAGCTTCAAACACACAAGTTTACAGAAGGGCACAGACTACTACAGCTTCATGGCTCACTATGTGGCCTTCAACATTAGCAGACATGCATGCTAGATTAGTATAATATAGTTGGTCACAGTAATGTCAAAACCCCCAAAAGATCCCATACCATGATAGAACCTGCCAACACTCCATCCTCATGTATATAGTAGGACAATTGACCATCTTAAATACTTTGGCCCTTGTAGCTTACCATTTTGAACTAATGTCACAAGAAATGATGGCTAACAATAGCACATCTTTATGGTGTCCACACAAGCCCAAGAATTCTTGTAATGCTAACTTCTCCAAAACAACATCATGATGCGATGATTGGCAAGTCAGTCAACAAGGTAGATAGCATTTTGTTCTGTTGATATTTCATGATATAATCATTATCCAGTAATGAAAATGAAAGCTGTACAGAGGTAGCTCCACTACCTAACACATGTAGCAACAAAAATGTAGGCTGGAGAGAATCATGGCCTAGACATTGAACGATGATATATCATACAGATGCACACATCATAATAGTACATAAGGAACTATGATCATCCCTAGTCAGGCTTGGTACTGGTGACAATAGCATTCTCAAATTGCATTCCTAAAAGCCAAAATATATTTGTGGATTGTTGTATGTCAGTGAATATCAATAACATGAAGAGGTGTACACACTTCAGTCTTGATGGGATGGCACAACACTGCACCATTTAGTATATGAAAAGTCAATGGCTTTGTACAAATGAGTGCATACACTCACATATGATCCCAACATTGCCAAATGTCACTCTGTTATGCATTTCACCAGTCAGTGAATGTACCTTGAACTTGTATTGCAGATGAAACAACAGCAGGGAGAGATACAGTGGGTAACACCTATGCACTAATACTGATGCCACCAGTGATGTTTTCATACTCATGTCACTGAAGAGTCCTAACTTACTATTGGGAAGTATAGTTTAGTCACTGCAGCAAAAATGCACTGTGTGCTATAGTACATGTAACATGACTCCCATCACATGAGACACAGTAGTGATGGATCATCACTCCTGACACAATGAAGCCAAGTAGTCTGCCTGATACAACCTTCACCCAGAACATCAAACAACATAAGGTGATGATGGCTTTACTTAGCCACATGTCTGCTTGAAACAGAAAATTGGCAGTGGACTGGACTTTGCTGGCTTCTCGTCATAAAGACATTAGGCTAAGCACATCATCTCACACCTACTATCAGACTTGTACAATCCATAACTCTTCCTGTGTGCTGGGCATGGCACACCCACAATATTGTTGGGCTAATGGCTACCTTCAAAAAAATAGTTTGTAAGGCAGCTTGGATAACTCTGGCCAGGACTCGCCCAGGAGTGACTTTTTGTACTCCTGAAGGCCAGAGTCTGCTTTCTGGACTAAACTGGAGGAGCCATCCTCTACTCACATGGGAAGGTGTGCCAGATCGCCGTGACCTACTAAATGCTCCACAACCTAACCCTGCGATGGAATGGAACATCCCTTGTAACACAGAAGATGGAGACCCTGTAGTGCCACCGGGTGAAGATCCTGGAAAGCTTAAATAATGATGATTGTTAGGAGGAAGGAGCTGACTTGCATCAGGATCTCATCAGCAACTTCTTCTCATGAGTGTAAGTATTTTGGTAACATGTCATGACTTGGACTGTAACAACAGCTCTTGTAGTGATGATCAGATGAGTATGTAATGGGAAAATATCATGGAGAGCAAGCTCTGGTTAATCCAGGTGGAAGGTGTTTGTTGAACAAGGTTATGACCCATGGTAATTATGTTTATGTTGCTATGTTTTGCTCTGGTATTTGTCATGGACTGTGTTCTCTAGGAGTTGACTTTATGAATAATCATACTTGTATGAGTTGACAGCTAAATTTAATTGATTTTCTGTTTTAGGCACCTTCCCCATGGCATCATCATTTCGTCATTTCAGAGTGGTGACATTTATGGGTATATAGATGAGTAGTGCGCTTTACAAATTTCTGTTTGATGGATTGCAGTAGCAGAACCCCCCCCCCCAGCACCTTCAGACCCTCACGGGTGAGTAGTGAGACTTTGGGTGTACAAATCCTGTACCAGAACAGCTTGCTTAGTGATAAGGTAGAAGTATGGAATCCATTTGACTTGTTCAATGTCATGCGGTGGTCCTAATGTAAAATGTGTGCCATCATGTGCTACAACAAAATGCTGTGGTAGAGATAAATCATGCTATTCTCCCTCCAGATTGGCTAAATCGTGATTGTGTGTGATGTATGTGTAGCTGTTAATGTGTTTCATCATTGTAGGGCAAGGAGCTTGTAGCACGATACAGATTGTTGTTGTTGACATTATACCCAATACTGGAAATATGGATTGGAATGATCCTGTGATCCGACAATGTGGTATTGCCACAAATACATCTATTTGAGTTATTGATGAGTGATTACCTTTGTGGGCTAGGTGCAATGCCTCCAGCTGGTTACATAGACCAATTAAAGTTTGCCTATTCATAATGAAACTGTCAGTTGTATCCCCTCCTTCCATGTTGTTCATGTCTGCAAATTAAATTAAATAGTGACCACTGTTTCAGATTGTTGGTATCATATCTGATTTGCTATGTTTCTGACATGATTCTTGGCTATTGTTGCTGCAATGTACTTGGTACATGAGTACCCACTTGTGTGTATGTTTGAATGAGACATGGTTGTGATCATGAGCTAAACATTGTACATGTCCAACATATCCATACTTGCAAAAATAGATATTAATACCATTGTCAGGTTCATGTGAAAATACATGCAGACATTGGTAGATGTGAGATACACAACAGCAGGCGGCAATGAGTTTTATACCAGGGGATTTCTTTCAGTGAACAGGAATAAAAGAAAGATTGGGTAATACAAACATGAAAAATGAAAAGTGAAGAAGTCAGACATGCTTTATGAAACCATAGTTGTTGTTGTCTCATTGTTTGGAGTCCACAGTTCAAAATACCTCTGCTGTCAGAAAGGTATGTGTGCCCAGAAATAGTCCACGGGGTGAATGTGTTACAAACACTGGTAGAAATTAGGTTTGGGGTTTCATGGTGGTGGAGGTCTTGCCATACTCACCTCCTGGTAATTTCTGTGAATGTCCCCGCTTGCCAGCTAGGGGGGATCCACAGCTGCTGAGTCATGGGTGTCTGAAGGTGTGTTTTCCTCTGACAGGGCCTCCCTTTCTGTGTTTGGTGCAGATGTTGAGGGTCCTGTTTAGTTGGACCTCAGGAAGAGGTAGATGGTGCTGGGAAAATCCTGCACAGGTGGGCATGGATGTCCATCTGCACTCCTATTAGTGAGCCCATGTTGAAGTTATGGCCCTCTATCTGATTGTGTATAACCCGCCTCAGCTGCTTCATCTCCTCAGTTCATTGACTACCTGGGACATCATGCCTTGGGACTCCTGATAGGCTCCAAACGCTTGGCTGACGGTGTTCTGGGTGTAAGTGCCCCCATTGGCCTCACTCTGCCAGTCCTCAGTTACCCTCCCATGTCTCCTCCCCCCACTCCTACTGGTTCCTCTGTAACTGGGGTGGTATTTGTCATATTGGAATCCAGCATGGTGTGCACACGATGGTCGCTACTATGCTGTATACACAAGTTGTGGTGGATGATGTTTGCTGAGGTCTGTAGCTGGAGTGGGAGTTATTGTTGTGAGCCCAGAGACACTCACAGTTGACATCTGCCTAGGCTGACCAGATAGACTAGCATCGTAATCTTCATCCAGATCACCATGAGTGCAGTCATCCCTAAAGGCTTGGTCCTGGGGCGATATGGATGTCTCCTCTGTCTGCAAGCTTTGGCCAGGTGCTCTGCCAGATAGACCTGTTGTTAAATAGAGAACACTGTTATTGTTGGAAGTGTGTTGTCTACATCCTAAACTTTTGTGACGCAGTAAGTAGAAAACTAGGAGAAGAAAAACTAGATTGACGTTACAATTGTATTTCAGTGATCTTAAACTTGTTGAAACTGACATTTGTGGATGTTAGGTACATAAACTTAAATTATGCAACTCATTAAGTGTTCTGAGGTGTTTACCTTTTGTATTAAGGGATACACATGACATCTCCCCAACATTCTAGCCAACACAGTGTATAGTTAACACATATATATCTGACCATTCCAAAGGCCTAGCCTTGCAAAACGTTGGCACATGCACTTGGTATAATGTCACTCATTCCATCAATTGTTTCAGTAGGGGAGACTAGGTCAACATGAAGCTAAGTAGGCAGAAATATGTCTGAGTAGAGCATTGCATGTTGATTGTTCACCCCATGTGAAAAGGACATCAGTTGTTTTATGGCAGGCAGGTGGGAATGGTCTAAGTCCCATTTTTGTTATGTTTTGATTTGCAAAAACAAGCCCTCATGGTAGTTGTAATCATTTCAATGTCTATTTGCCAACACCTACTAAATGGTTAGTGTAACATACCTGATCACAAACTACATTTGGGATGGACCATCTAGTTACCAATTGACACATGTAATGGGTCCTAAAATTAGATGTTTTGTGGAACTATATTGACAAACACCCTTGCCACAAGTGGAATGTGATTGTAATTGCTTCATGTTATCTTATCTACAACAACGCACATTGACAATGATATGACAACCTCTCTGATTCTTTGTGGATTGCATGTTAGAAAACTAAGTAGACAACACAGTGGCAAAAGCTGGATTGGGGCAGACAGGACATTGAAGTTTAGTGACAGTTAGTGAGATGTAACTTACCAAAGTCTTCTCTCCCAGGTATTATCACCACACTTTAAGGATGCAGGATGACCAAGACCACCTCTTTCCAAGGGAACCATCTGATTGGGTTGCTAGGAGGGCCACCACCAGTCCTATTGGCTTCCAGCTGCTGCTTGGAGGCCAGGTAATGTACCTTCCCCCTCAGGTCATTCCACATCTTTCTAATTTCTTCATGTGTATGCAAGGTTGTGGCTACTGCATTCACCTTGTCTACGACTCTGGCCCACAATTCACTTTTCTGACTAATAGTGGTATTTTGGACTTGGGCTCCAAACAATTGTGGTCCTATTCTTATGATTTCATCCACCATGAATGTTAAGTCTACTACTGAAAAGCATGTTTTTTGAGTTGCGACATATTTCCAAATTAAAGTTAGTGACAGCGCAACACAAAACTACACAAATGGATAATACAAAAGTGTTGGCAAGATGTGTGGTGAGTAGTAATAGGGATGGGGGAAAAGAATAGGCCTGCCTTCTTCACAAACTGCTGTGTCCAAATAACTGTGCTGCAGTGGGGTGGCAAAGGATGATGGTCTGGAATGGATTGTGTTTAATAGTGTGATTTGCAGGTGTATTCACTTTGCAAATGAACATCTACCAGTGGACTGTCTCCAGGAGACAACCAGTGCCACTGTGTTTCATAATCTGCTCAGAAGGAACACTTTGCCCTGAGGGTGACAGAGTACATATAGACAACATTGCAGTCTGCCACTTTGCAGGCGGTGCACACTCGTTGACGCGGTTGGCAGTTCAGGCTGCATGCATCATATTAGGGCATGTGAAAGACAGACAACTCGATGGTGTACTTGGGACCGCCCCCACAGCAGATTGGCAGTCAAACCACCAAATTCATAATAGGGCTGATAGTTATGAACAAATACTGTATGTAATCAAACGATCTTTTCTGTATCTAGGTGGAATATTATTTTCTGGTCTTCATCATGATGGACTTGACAAAGAAATGCAAAAGTGGCCTCATATTGTCTCTGGAAAACCATCCAGGTGTGACACCCACCTAATCCAGGCGGATCCGACCTCCTATCACTTTCCTCAACTGATTTTTAAGAATCTTAGTGAAGATCTTGATAGCTGCATTAAGAAATATAATTTTTTTTTTTTCAAGCTGTGCATAGGATCTTTGCCAGGTTTAGCAAGAAGGGCAATTAAAGCTATTTTGATTTCAGGAAGCAATCCTCTGGTTAGATATGCCTCTTTGAATATGTTATAAAGCATTATTGCAGACCAAACATCATTGATGTTTATAAAATCAAATTAGTAAACTGTCCTCCCTGGTGATTTCCTACTCACTATTTGTTCAATAAAGAGATACTTGAAAGTCTAAAAAACGGAGAACATATATAAGGAATGAACAGCTGAGAGAAAATCAGGAGGTATGAGGGAGAGGTGAGAGGGAGGGAGACAAGGGAGTCTAGTAAAAAACACAGGTAATCATTCCTCATCTATGCAACCAAAAGACAATTCTTTAGTGAAGGGTTCAAACAGGAAACAGCTTTGTTTCCTTTTTCTGAAGTCTTGAATACAAGACCAAGAATTAAGTACCTTTTATATATGTTTCTTTTAAAGGGGGTGTTTTGCAGTGTGGCATGCCCAATCACCTGCTTGGCCTATTGTTGATGATCAAAATATATGATAATGGGTGCATTGTGACCACAAGTACAAATTCTGTGTGTCATTTGAAGTCCAAACAGGATTGTAAGTCACTTTGGGGTGTCATGGAAAAAAGTACATATCCTCATTTTCAAGCCCCTAAGGTAATCTCATAATGTGCACATTGTTGTGCTAAATCCAGTATTCCAAATCAACTATCTTTTTACAAAGATAGCATATTTCTTGTCTCCTGTCAGAACCGTTATTGATGAAATCAAATTATTGTTCCACTTCTGCTAGCCAGTGTTCCTTTGTATCCAATGTGATCTGGAACTGTGCAAATTCAATGCATGTAGTTTTGACCGCTGAGGCTGTCAGCGCTACACTACCCTTCACTTCTCCAATGGAGAGTTTGATCAGGGTGAGTTCTCTCTCAAGGTACTTAACATTAGTACAGCACATCTCTGTACCACTCTGTACATGTCATTAGAATAGTAAATGCATTTGAGGACAGATGTCAAGATAATATTGGCATATGATTCTTTTCCAATGCACAGAATGGAGTTTATCAACAATGTTAAGGTTTGAAATTAGGATAAGGTAAACCAATTAACTTGCTGTTTAAGGAGGGAGGGTAGACTTTACTATGCTGCAAAAACATTTTTTTAATGCAATAAGTATCCACATTTTTCATAAAGTAAATACGATGTGAATCTGTAATGCAATCACAGTGATTTTTGTGAGAGATAAACCAGCCAATACATGTTTTGCTCTCTAATGGCACTTGAGCCCTCATTACAACCCTGGCGAACGGTGGTAAAGCAGCGATAATACTGCCAACAGGCCGGCGGAAAAAAATTGAATCACGACCATGGCGGAAACCTCCAACATAGACAGCCACTTTAACACTCCGATCGCCATGGCGGTAGAAACAAACACCGCAGCGGTAACCGCCAACAGACAGACAGAGGACAAAGTACCACCCACGTATAACAGCAGGCCTATCTGCCACCTGTTCTGGGGCAGTACGAACGCTATCAAAAGCACGCCGGAAACAGTACACAGAAGAGAAACCACTAACCTCTGGACACACAACGAGGAACCAGGATGCCATGGAGCCCGAACTACACATCCTGCCCATGCTGGTCTTCCTCCTGCTCTATCAGGAGCAGGACAGACACCGTAGACCACGACGGTGAGTACTGTGCCTACAACACAGGGGAGAGGGGGAGGGAAAAGAGAGTGACACACACACTCAACACGCAATACCCCCACCTCCACCTTCATCCACAACAACATACACACAAATATATGCAGCAACAATATATATACACCCCCCACCCTCTGGAAGAACGCAAGGACAAAATTAAATTATTGTAACCATTCTAATCATGAAACATCTGATAGTGAAAGTTCAAAAATCAGTATGTACAAATATGTACACCAACTACACAAGTCCAGGTAGTGTACCAATCATTGTCCGTGGACCAGTGGTCCCAAAATGCATGGGCGAAGCCCACACAAGATACCTGACTCAAAACGGACAGAACACTGCAGGGGCATCAGATTCAAAATAAACAGCACCTCAGGGGGAAGGAAAGGGGGGCACCTCAGCCTGATGAACGCACGACGCCACTGCTGCACGAGGGGGCTCCATGCCCATTGCTGTATCCTGGGGAGTGCAAAGACACAGTCTCTCAAGTCTTTCCAGTGGGTGGTTTGCCCACTGTTTTATCCTGGGTAGTGCAAAGCCACAGTCTCTCAAGTCTTTCCAGTGGGTGGTTTGCCCACTGCTTTATCCTGGGTAGTGCAAAGCCACAGTCTCTCAAGTCTTTCCAGTGGGTGATTTGCCCACTGCTTTATCCTGGGGAGTGCAAAGCCACAGTCTCTCAAGTCTTTCCATTGGGTAGTTTGCCCACTGCTTTATCCTGGGGAGTGCAAAGCCACAGTCTCTCAAGTCTTTCCAGTGGGTGGTTTTCCCACTGCTTTATCCGGGGGAGTGCAAAGCCACAGTCTCTCAAGTGGATAACAGTCTCCACTGGTTTGGGAGGGGGCCTTGTGCCCAGAGTGCTTCATCCTGCAAGGACTGAGGTAGTGGATGTGATTCTCCACTGGTTCTGGAGGGGGCATTGTGCCCAGAGTGCTCTACATGCAGTGTGGCCGGTCCCATTCCCTCACCTGGGTGTGTCTGCCACAAGATTGCCCAGGAACAGGTAGCATGATACGCCATGGATGCAGAGACATACCCCACACTGCTGCGGCTTCGCCTTCCACCTGCAGGTGCAAACAGTGATGGAAGTCATGCCTCATGGAAGCTGGGCAGGGTCCAGGAAGTCTCCTCCAGCCTTGGACAACTGACCACTGGGGATGGTAGCCATGTCAGCGGTGGTGCCACTGTTCGAGCACGTCGCGGGGCTGGTGGTGGTCTTGCGGCAGTGTCTGTGGCGGCGGTGCTGGTGTTGGTGCATGTGTCAGCACCTGTTGGGGGACACAGCAGGATGTCTCCTGCAGCCTCGGACGGCTGCCCCCTGGGGAAGATGCTGGGGACTGTTTCTGAGGCTGCAGACGTGCCGGTAGCGGTGCAGGTGGCTGTGCAGGTGGCGGTGCTGGTGGCGGAGCAGGTGGTGGTGCTGGTGGCAGGTATTGGTGTTCGCCCCCGTACAGGTTGGTGTAGTCGTGGACAGAAGGGGTGACACTAGTCCCTCAGTCGGTGCCACCGTGCCCTGTCCTGACCTGCTCTTCTGCTTTTGTCCCTTCGCCACCTTTGATGGTGCCGCAGGTGTCTTGCCACTGTCCCATTTTGTTTTGGCGGACCCCTTGGTGGCTGGTAAGTGCGGCTTCTCCCTCTGGGATGTGGGCACCTTCTTCACCTTGGCAGGTGGCGGAATGTCCTTGCCCTCGCAACATGACACACTGGCAGCCCTGATGGGTGGCGCACTCGATGACCCCGCAGTTGCTGGCACCACTGTGCCTGGGGATTTGGTGGCTGAGGTGCTGATCTGGGACATGGAAAGCCTTGCCCTAGGGGAAGGACGGGGGGGAGGTGAAGGGAAGAGGTCAAAGTTGCCAGGAAAAGTTTTTTAGACACATTGGGACAGGAAGATGGAGGGGGCTTGGGAGTGGAGAAAGAGGTAGTGGTTGTAGGAGGTGTACGTTTGCTGAATTTGGGTGAAGGAGCATGGGCCGGAGGCAGTTGTGAGGTGGACGGCTATTGGGTGGGTGTGTGCCTGCGTTTGTGTACTTTAGGAGGAGGACTCACAGGCACACTGAGAGAGGACACTGGGGATGTGTGCATGGTAGCGGGGTGGTGATTGCACGTGAGCGGTGTGTGGTGATGGGCGTGCTGGTGATGGAGGTAGTGGCTGAGGATGTAGTGCATGCAGGTGTGAGTGGAGATGAGACAGGGCGGAGGAGGGGGACACAGTGGAGGCAGGGGATGTTGCTGTGTCTGCATGGGTATGGTGCTTGTGTGAGTGCTTGTGGGATGTGTGGTGCTTATGTTTGCAATGTCCACTCTTGTGTGTTGAAGTGTGTGCATGCTGGTCTGATGGTGTGCTTGGGATAAGCTGAGGTACAGGGGATTGGGTCGGGGTGGGGGAAGTTGTTGGGGGGAGGCTGGACACAGGGATAATGGCTGCCATCAGTGCTAAGGCCAGAGCCTGAAATGCTCTCTGTTGGGCCGCCTGCCCAGAATGAATGCCCTCCAGGTATGCATTTGTTCATTGCAAATGCCTCTCAACACCCTGGATGGCATTCAAAATGGTAGATTGTCCAACAGTGAGGGATCTCAGGAGGTCAATAGCCTCCTCACTGAGGGCAGCAGGGCTGACTGGGGCAGGGGCTGAGGTGCCTGGGGCGAAGGAGATGCCCACCCTCCTGGGTGAACGGGCACGGGACACATGCTGAGGGGCTGCTGGGAGGGCGGTGCTGGTAGGCGGGTTGGCGGCAGTACCTGTTGATGCGGTGGGCACAGAGGTGCATGCCACCGCAAGGGAGCTTCCATCAGAGGAGGAGTCGCTGTCACTGGTGTATGCTCCTCTCCCCGTCGTGGAGCTCCCCTCGCCCTCCGTCCCACTGGTGGCTTCAGACTCCGTTGCTTCACCCTCCAGGGCCAAGTGGGTAGCAGCTCCCTCCTGCTCTGGTGCCACTGCTCCTCCGCCAGATGATGCTATTGCACACAAGAACAGGGAGACAAAACAAAAAAGGGGGGAAAGACAGAAGAAACACAAGTTCAGTGCATGCAACACCACTACCGTTGGCGGACACAACACACAGGGAGCAGCCTTCTGCACTAAGCCAGGCACTAACAGTTCCTAGCAAATTCACATGCCCATGGGGTACGAGGCCTAAGCCCAATTGCTGCACACCTGGAAGTCACAGGAGCCTGACTAGGTGTAGATGGCTATTACCACTAGTGAGGTTGGGGTGCCACAGAGCCTACCTAACAAAGGACCTTGCCTACCAAGTTCGCCCTGGCCTAGGGGAACCCACAGCCCACCTCCCCCACCCAGACACCTCGTAATGTGTGCAGAGTCAGCTGAATGAGAGTGTACTCACCCCCTTGTGGCTGCTGTGATGCTCTCAAGCACCCATCCAACTCCGGATAGGCCACCGCCAGGATCCGGTACATCAGGGGTGTCATGGTGCGAAGGGCACCCCTTCCATGTTGGGAGGCCATCCCCAGCTGGGCCTCCGCCGTCTTCTTGCTCCAGCGGCACAGGTCCTCCAGTCTTTTACTGCAGTGGGTGCTCCATCTATGGGAGACCCCCAGGGTCCGAACATCCTTGGCGATGGCACATCAAATACCCTTCTTCTGGTGGGCACTGACCTAGAGGAAAGGTACAGGAGGAAAGGACATTACTCACCCATCTGGACCGTCATACTCATTGCCCACCAGTTCCCACCCATGCCCTGACGCACATACACTCACCATCCTCACATGCAGGCCTCAGCCCCCCCATGTATCTTCCATCCACACCACTCAAAACACTTATTGCCCACGCAGCATGATCACAGTGTACTCACCTGTTTGTCTGGAGGACCGTACAGTTGCATGTACTGGGGGAGGACCTCATCCACCAGTTTCTCCAACTCCTCCAAAGTGAAGGCAGGGGCCCTTTCCCCAGACACTGTAGCCATTGTTGCTTCCTGACACAGGTCACAGCAGCACTTGCAGTGTAGATCCTCTCCTGTCGAAGGTCACGTATCAAGTGAGTGAACAGATAGAAAATGGCGATTACGTCCGCTGTGGTGCATACCGTCACCGTCCGCGTACATCGTCATTGGCTTATGAGATCCATAGGGCACAATGTTAACCAATGCTGAATTGCACTGCGGTCTTCGACCGCCCACCGCATCGGTGTACAGAGACAGCGCAGTTACCTCATTTCCCCTTGTCCCACCTTACAGGTCAGGCATCCGCCATTTCAGGGGGCCACATGGGATGGATAAAAACTGCGACCTATGTTGGCCGGGAATACAGACAGATACCGGCACATTGTGATTTACCAACGTTTCAGCAAATAACACATTGTGATACCTCAGTGTTGGATGACCCTCTGCTCGCTGTTCTCCTCCGTAGGGCATGTCTGCTGGGGCAGGTGATGAGATGGCGGCATCATCCAGTTTACAGACCCCTGGTGGACCTGTCGACAATGGAAGAGAGACACATCATAATCACATATGGACTTGATCATGCAACAATCATGGAACTGTGTGCCCAGTTGGAGCCAGACCTGATTTCAGCTATCTGCCATCCCACAGGAATTCCCCCCTCTAGTGCAGGTTCTGTCTGTACTCCATTTCCTGGCCAGTGGGTCTTTTCAAACAACAGTGGCCATGGCATTAGGGAAGTCCTAGCCAACGTTCTCTAACATGTTGTCCAGAGTGTTATCTGCCCTGCTGAAACACATGCGCAGCTACATCGTTTTCCCTCATGTGGAGGATTTTCCCACTGTGAAAGGTGACTTCTATGCCCTGGGACATATCCTCAACATCATTGGTGCCATTGATGGTACACATGTGGCATTTGTACCCCCCGCAGGAATGAACAGGTGTACAGAAACTGGAAAAGCTACCATTCGATGAATGTGCAGATGGTGTGTTTGGCAGACCAGTACGTATACTTTGTGAATGCCAAGTATCCTGGCACAGTGCATGACGCTTACATTTTGAGGAATAGCAGCATCCCTTATGTGATGGGGCAACTACAAAGGCACCGTGTGTGGCCAATAGGTGAGGCCAAAGTCCCAACACAGTTGACATAGGTGTCTGGGTATGGGGTTGTCCCTAAGGGTTAGTGTGTGTCTCACAGTTGTCCCTCGACATTTGCAGGTGACTCTGGTTACCCCAACCTGTCATGGCTACTAACTCCACTGAGGAATCCCAGGACAAGGGCAGAGGAACGCTACCTACAATGAGGCATACGGGTGAACTAGCAGGATTATAGAACGCACCTTCAGCCTCCTGAAGGCCAGATTCCGGTGCCTCCATCTGACAGGTGGCTCCCTATACTACTCACCGAAGAAGGTGTGCGAGATAATCGTGGCCTGCTGTATGCTCCACAACCTGGCTTTGAGACGCCAGGTGCCTTTTCTGCAGGAGGATGGGCCAGATGGTGGTCTTGTGGCAGCTGTGGAGCCTGTGTACAGTGAAGAAGAGGAGGCAGAAGAAGAAGATGTCGACAACCGAAACAACATCATCATGCAATACTTCAAGTGAGACACAGGTAAGAAGATGTAACTCCTTCCCACATCTCATACTATTGTTGGAGCTAGCATAAGTATGTCATTTTCACTCAGTGTATGGACCCTGACTTGTTACTTTGCCTTTCCATTTCACAGATCTGGGTCCCACTTTGTGCCCTCTGCTATGTTTACTGCTGGTCTACAGCTGTGTTACATTGGTATATGAACAAGTACATTGACATTGCTATATTCCAGAGATTTTTCAATTACACATTTGTGAAAGCACAGACTGACTCTAGAATGTTTTGTGATTCAAATGTGTTTATTTCCATGCAAATAAGTGGAGGGGGTTGTAAAATGGGCTGGGGTGATGGTGGAGGAATGTCCATGGCAGAGTCCAGTCTGTTTGTTTCACAGGTGCATTGTCCAATGGGGCATTGGAAGTGGAGCAATGGCAGTTTAAGGTGGACAGAAGGGAGACATTCAGGGGGGTCTTATTTCCTGGTGGGGTCTTGGCAATGTTCTCTGTCTTGTTCCTGGATCTCAGGGACTGTTTGTGGGGTGGTTCTCCATCTGCAGGGGGTGGAGTGCTAGTGACCTGTTGTTTCTGTGGCGGTGCCTCCTGTCCACTGGTGCCGGCAGAGGTGGAGGGCTGTTCATCATCCAGGCTAGTGTCAGGGGCTTGTTGGTGTGCCACTGTGTCCCTCCTGGTGTTGAGAAGGTCTGCTAGCACCCCTGTAAGGGTGACCAGGGTGGTGTTGATGGACTTCAAGTCCTCCCTGATCCGCAGGTAGTGTTCCTCCTGCAGCAGCTGGGTCTCCTGCAACTTGGCCAGTACTGTGCCCATGGTTTCCAGGGAATGGTGGTAAGCTCCCATGATGTTGGAGAGTGCCTCGTGGAGAGTGGGTTCCCTGGGCCTGTCCTCCCCCGTCGCACAGCAGTCCTCCCAGCTTCCCTGTTATCCTGTGCCTCTGTCCCCTGAACCGTGTGCCCACTGCTACTGCCCCCAGGTCCCTGATCGTCCTGTGTTAGTGGGGTTGCCTGGGTTCCCTGTAGTGGTGGACACACTGCTGATTGACAACAGTAGTGGTTGTAATCAGTGCATCAGTACTGATTACAACCATGTTCTCTACCAGCTTTTTCATAGTGGGTAAACAGCAATGAAAAGGCTGTCGGAGAACAAGTGCAGGCGGACACAGGGGGGGCCCTGCACTGCCCACGACTTTGTTGTGGGGTATGCAGGTGCTCCCCTCCCCAGCACCATCTGAATGTGCATCTTGGAAACATATAATTAAATAATTGTGCTAAAATGGAGCAAGCTAAGGAGGGTAAAAGTCACTGGGTGACTTTTGGCACAGGTCTGCAAGCCAGAAGGCTCAGCTAACTCCTGCTTCCCATTAAAACAAGATAGGATTCACTACAGTGTGTGAATGTTGAATGTCAGATTCAGCATCCAATCACTGCAGATGGCACCACCAAATTCTGATACTTTTAAGAATCTTCTTAGCAAAAGTGTGTTGTCACCTTCCTAACTTCATGTAATTCTGATGAAATAGTAAATTTTCTAATAATTTGCTACTTGGTCTTTTCTCATGTTACACAATAAACTGAAACTATGCTTTTCACATGAGAACAAATTGCCTATCCCATTCTACAGCTAGATCAAATAATATAACATTGTTGCATGTATAATATGACTCTTGACTACACTACAATAGGACATTCATAGCCTAGGGAAAGAATTCAGGTCAGAGGGGACAGAATAAACAAGTGATTTTCCATCTAACATGCAAAATGGATCTTCAGGCATAGTTAAGTTAGGAACCTTACATACACATTAATACAATTAATACATGAATAAACCTATTGCACACTTTACAGTTCATATATGCAAAGCAAATTATTTAATTTCAAACTTTTTTGTAACATATTAAAACTTATTTAAACATGCATTTATTTTTCCGCACATGTGCAATTTGCAATCACTTTAGCACTTCAGTTATGAATCTACAATTTAATAAAACATTCTTAATGTTAGCTAATTGTAATACTTTTATTTACTATAAATGCAAAACTCTCATGTCAAAACGTTCTGCACAATAGGAATTGTGGCCACATGACGAACCATAATTCAAACGTGCACATTTTGCAACTTGCATCATTTTCTCTGATTGAACTTTAAATGTAGATTAATCCATCACTATATGCTAAATTCTAGGTCACTAATTTATCAATGAAATTCGATCTCTCTCACGGGCCTACACACCTAATCTGTGGCAAGCGTGCAGCCCTATGCTTTCTGTTTGTTTTCTATGTCTGCACGAACTTTGCATCAGAGTAGCAAAGAGCTCAATATCACTCATTAGTAATTAACATGTCATCATCACTCATTAGTATGAGTATTTCATCACTGGGCAAATAAGCCATTTTGATTCTTTGTATCTGTCACGTGAATTACCCCATGTACGTGGCTCTGCGGCCACTGTAGGTGCAAATCTTGATCCAACGCTGTTTGACAGTTCTTCTACTTTCACCTTTTTTATTTCGACTCCTGTAGATGTATATTGCCTTATGTGAAGTTTTTCTGATGCTGATTTTTGTTGCCCCTTTTCTGAATACATTGGTCACTACACCGGATTTCTAAGACACCCCTACAAACAGCACCGAAGAGAAATATCGCAATGGAAATGGAAATTCAGAAATGTTTCACACTACCCTAAATGTTCATTAGCTCCATGCGGGCAGATTATCGAAGGCAACATCCAGAGAGTCTGCTATATTTTTCACCGACGAAGTGACTGACACTCACAGTACATGCAATATATGTAAAACAAAGGATAGTCAACTGAAGATGCGTTATTTAATTACAATGTGCAATTTGTTTTTGAGAATGTATATAATGTACGGAGGACTCTTAAAATGATTTGTAAATAATTTACAATGTCTATAGAAGACATTTGTCAAATATATATTTGCAGAATGTTATAGGAATGAAAGGTATTTTTATTAGAGAGACGTGCATATCTGTAATTAAAATTAAAGTTGATTAGCCTAATTTTATCTGATTTTGAACCAGATGCAACGTGACCATGTCTCTTTAAGACAAATGGAAGGAATTATTCTTTAGACCCTGGAGTTATCACCAAGCCTTGACTTGATTAATGAATTGCTTATTTTTCACAGTGATGGTAGTCCTTCTATAGTCTCTGGCGGCTCGGTATTCTCTGAAAAGTTGCTATTACATTTATAAGCAGCATTCAGAAGCACACACCAGCTTGAAGCGAGAGCACATTTATTAATTTACTTCTTCACTGCTGGTGCGTTCAATCGTGCACAATTATTTTGTTGCCAAATTAATCTATTCTCTATCTACTAGGTTATCTATGCTTTTTAATTGTGGGTAGGAAAACATTCCCAATTGTAGAATCCCTTTTCACATTATCCTTTTAAAGACTTTTTATTGCCCTTTTTTAGAGATTTGCTTTGTTTGCAAAGATGTGTTTTTTTCATCCAGGCACTTTAAGCATTACAGATCAAAGTGTGTTCTCTCGGCACTTCGAATACAACCGGGAAACCTTTTCGCTCAATGAATAAAAATAATTTCTACGTAATTAAAAGAAAAACACAGGCAGGAGCATAGTCGACGGCGTTTTGAATTCAAACGTTTAGCTTCGTTTTTAGTGGTTATTGAAAATAAAAAAATAGATACATTTGAAACAATACTGCATGCAGGTTAATATAAAAAATATATAATTTTAAAAATCATTTCATTTGTGTACAATAATGGCTACTTTAAGGGGCAGAGGGGCCGAGCGCCACCAGATGAGGACGTGCTCATAAAAAGTGCTTTGGTGCTATACCTCTGGTACAACTAACAGTTTGTCAAGTACACAAAAGCTCAGCCAAGGTAACAGGTTTCTGTAATGGCTGAGGGAAGGAGGATCACCCTTGAGTGTTACAGTATGGCAGCCGTTGCTGGCTGTGCTGGTTCCAGCCGTTGTGACTACCTATTTTGCTCTTGGCATAGCTGTTAGGGCATTTAGCTATGTGCACTTTCTGGTGCAAATTCTAGTTCAATAAGTGTCTTATGATGAATCTTTAGTTTCGACTGAGGGAAACATCAAACTCAATACATTTCAGTAACTGAAGCACATTTGCTTCACAAGGAAGACAGAGAATGTTTAAGTTCAAAATCATAAAGGTTCTTTGACACATTTGCAAAGTTACAACCAGAAATCATCAGGACTGATTGCAATTCAATAGCCAAAACATGAATGCATTAGTCAATATATCCAAATATATATCAAAATCATAAAAGCAAAGATAAACTAGTATAAACTAGTATAAAGGTGTCTGAATAGTATGGAACAAATATTTTTTCCTATAAAGGGGAACTCCCCACAATGCTTAACTAGGAAAAAGCCAGACAAATCTGAAGAGAAGTCAATGTACCTCCAAACAGCTGCAGCAGTCATCTGCTCTACATGTGAGAACAAGGGAATCTAACTCTAAAGGCAGGACAGAAGAGATTTAAATGTAAAGGAAGATAAAAAAGGATCTCTACCGAAAGACAAGTAAAAGGCGATCTGAATCTCTAGTGTGTGTGCGAGAGAGACTGAAGGGAATCTGAGTCTAAATGCTGCAAACACATTGTTAAAGTGACATAATTCCAACATTATCAGTAAAACGTAATTTTTCAAACAGCCAACCAACTAGGTGAATGGTTTCTGTCTCATTAAAATACACGAAATATTCTCACATACAAGCATTGACTGTGACCTTCAAAGCAGCTGATAAAGCACATGGACAGCTTGTACCTAAAACATTCTTTTCTACATACCAAACAAATGGTTTCCATTCCATTTCCAGTATTGCTTCAGCATTTTGACTAGAAAATAAAGCTTCACTTTTCACAAAGCAAAGTGGCAACTAACATGAGCCATTGTAAACTGCAGGTCCTCATGAACTATGATTAGTTTAAATGTGGAACAGTACATTTTCAATACACTTGAGATTGCCCGTTAATGTTGAAACATATGTGTAAATCATTTAATTATGAAAAATCTTCACCTTCATTAGATCCAGCAGGGACATAACACAGCCCCCTGAAACCCCTGCTGCAAACATTGGCCCCATTGTCTGAAGCCTACGGGTACTAGTAAGTTGTGAGACCCTTCAGCACCTTCTGCTGAGGTGGGGGGATGATTTTACATTATGTCACTGAGGTCCTAATCTTTTTGGTGTTTCCAGGCCACTCTTACTACATATGTAGTAATTTGTCACTGTGGTCTTCAGGAAGAGATTTTATTTTAGATCGCTTCCATGCCCACATAGCATTGAAGAGATCTAAAGGCATGTCAGATAGTTCAGTGGACTCCTGAAATATGCTCCCACAGCTCTGTTCACAGGAGGCTACAGTGTACTCCCAATGAGGAAGGGCAGCATTGTCAGAGCCTAGCCAATGATATCATAATTAATTGCCTGGAAAGCTGGCTGAGCCACATTTCTTATCAGGTCTATTCCATATGTGAGAACCTCTATAGGGCACACTACTTGTAATACGTTCAACAACAAAGACTCTTAAAAGTGCAAATCAATTACAGTATATTCCTGTTGCCCCTAGCTTAGTATAGCAATTACATTTGTAAATAAAAATGCAGTGCTTAAAAGTGCTGTGAACTGTACAATATGATACACTTATGTACAATTGGTGTTTTCCCCTGTTCAAACATGATTTCAAGTTCAGTATGAATATTTTATTTATTTGTTGAGATTTCTTTAAAAGACAGCCACCGAGATATGTACAGTTTTCACATATGGAATAGACCTGAGGAGATATGAGGCCAATAGATCTGCTATCATAATTCTTCTGTCACCCCCTGGTTCTGGATCTGGGTATAAAGGGTTTTGGTCCTCTATAATATATACAGGGAAGCTGGCTGTGCTGAGGGCTCTTGATTTTGAATGTGTGTGTATTTGAGAATTATTTTGTATATGTGTATTAGGCCCGAGCAAAGAACTCCACAGGCGGAGCTTACAGAATTCAGGCAATTTGTGTTATGCAGAGTAGCATGGAGTTCCTAAAGTCCGCAATCCGGAGCGGAATTCCTTCGCTCACACGAAGTTTGGTTTGAGCACCATGATAACCTAAGGCCACTAGTGTTTATCTGTCCTTTTTCTGGCAGTGATAGCGGCCAAAACAGTCTCACTCACTAGTGCAAATTCACCTGGAAAACATTTTTCTACTCAATATACATCTAAATCTAGTAAATAACATGTTTTTTGAGTGAATTTTCTTCTCCAATGGACCCTTTAAGTTGTTTTTTAGACTGAGAAGACTCTAAGAATAGCCTGAATTCTGTTGGCAGCTATCCACGCACAAGGGAGGATATCAAGAAGAGGTGGAAAGACCTTAGGAGGAAGGTGCGTTTCATGGCCGCCAGGTACCAGTGGCAGTTATCAAGACTGGTGGTGGTCCCCCACTTCCACCCCCAACATTCACAACATGGGAGAAGAAGGTCCTGGACATTCTGAATCCTGAGGGCTTGACAGCAAAACCTGGGGGATTTGAGTCGGGTAAGTCACAACACAAGATTGTCTCCAAAAAGTATTGCATGCATGTTCACTGATCACCTTTTGCCACCTTAACAGTCAACCCACTCACCACCCTTGTGTCCAACTGTCCAAATACCCCTGTTTGGCATCCCACATGTGAACTTAACTCACCTGGGGGCACAGTATCTGTGTATGGCATGGGTACTACAGAAACAAACAGCACTCCAACCCCCAGCAGGCACTGTTCTAACATTAAGAAATCCAGAACAGTGAACCAAATTGAAAATAGCCTTTCACGTAAACTGAACAATGGAGTATTCTCACCTGAATGTTCCACACTTGTATAGTCTGTGACAATGACAGCAAAGGTATGGATATCTGCCAGTGCAATACTACTAACACACAGCCACAACTGTGTCCTCTGCTAAACTGTCCCTTCTACCTCCTATTACCTGTTGAACTGTACTCACCTAGGGGGATCTCACATATATGCAGTGTGCTGTATTTAGTGTAATCTGACACATATGGCCATGTAGAATGGTTACTCCTAATCTGGTGGCCAGGTCAATGTCCACATGACATTGTGCAGCTGTCTGTCGACTCAATAATGAAGTACTTCTAATTGGGAGCTACCATTAAACATATCAAACTACACAGCTGCCAAGTTACGAGCCAATGAACAGACATCCAACTGCCAAGATATTCTGATATCCTGTAGCAAGTTGACATATATAGGAATTGGCTGTACCCCATGTATCAGGTCTCCATTATTGAAAGCAGGTGTCACTTTCATATGAGGGGATCAAGCAAAGCCAATCTGTACATGCCCACAACATATTTACCTGTCAAATTTGGTATCACATGTTACATGACAATCTGTGTCTTTCTGTTCCACACCTTCATCAGGTGTACTTACCACTGGGACCATGGAAAGCACACCTGAGTCAACCACTTCCTTCCTGCATGAAGCCCTTAGTGGGGAGAGCACTCCTGGATGTGTGGACAATGAGGACAATGTTGGCCCACCTGGGCTACCTGGTCAGACCACAACTGGCAGCCTCACCTTGCCCACAATGTCTCCTCCCCGCTCTGTTGCATCTACAACCCAGGCAACCAGTCACCCCCATCCTGTACCCAAGGACATTACAACCATTGTGTGCTCTACATTACAGGTAGCAGAATCACAACTCAAAAACCCTGACAATGAAGCCCCTGGCACCAGTGGCAGAGGGCAAATCATGCCAAGGGTGCAGGCACGTAGGGGTAGGGTGTATGGTAGGGATCGTGTGGGCCAGCGGCATGAGGCAGCTAGGGACAGTTCTGGCTAGGACATCTTCTCCCAAGTCTTGGGGTCCTACCGACAATCCCAAAGCATGATGGGCCAGGTACCTGTCATGATGGGGCAGATGAAGCAGCTGCAGAAGGACAACCACCAGGAAGTCATGCAACAGAGGGAGGCCCTCAATGACAACATGGTCTCCCTAATAGGGGTGCTGAGAGACATCAACACCACCCTGGTATGCCCACAACACCAGACCCCTTCCATTGGCCACGTAACACCTGCTCCTTCAACATCTGTGGCAGCCAGTGGAATGGAGGCTGTACCAGGGAAAGGACATGCCTCAGACACCCTTGCCTCTATAGCTGAATAGCAGCCCCGCAAGTGTGGATGCCCACCCAAACAACCAGGAGGTACAGATGCCAAGACAACAATTGCTGCGAGGAAGTGATCCTCAACTGACTGGTTCCTTTTTTGTGCCACAAGATGCACCCTGTTGGCTCTTCCACAACGACTGTCCAATTTACAGGGGGGACACGGGACTTGGGACTTCAAATGTTGTGGCAGATACCCCAATGAGAGCATCCACCTTGACTGAAACCTTCACTGTTTTAACCTTATTCTTTGCTCACATTCATCTTAATGTCTAGTGCATATGTAAATAAACACAACTAAAACACAAACTATGTTTGAGAGTAATTTGTAATCCATTCTGAACAATTAACTCTTAGATAATTTGCATGCACATGAATGACTCGTATGAAGGAAATGTAAGAAGGGACGTGTCACAGGTACTGTCATGCCCAGGTTCAATACAAACTTAATGACACAAGTTGAGAATCATCAGTCTACATTTATTTCACCGTGCTGCATATAGGCTGACCAAATATAAGGTATGTCATAGTAGAGTGAGTCTTTACACCTTTTTGCATCTGCATAGATGTCAGTAACTAACATCCCAGAGACCACTGAGGTAAGGCACATGTCAGACTTTGTCAATCCGAATAGGCAAACAGATTGGTAGAAACCTTCATCAGCTAAACCCTTATCCAATATCTATACCATGCCTACCAAATGAACATAACCCATAATACAGACAGAGGACAGTAGAACTGTCCCTAGTCAGGGAACCTTCCACAGACCATGTTCAGGTATTTGTAAGCATGCTACACTCCCATGTCAGTCTTGATACACATGCACAGTGGTCTGCAATGGGGAAACACAGTGACAGCTATATAGAAGTCAAACAGTATCATTACCAATACAATGAGAAGGTTGAGTGAATGGATTGCACATCACATACTCACACTCAGGTAAAGTACTGATTTATGAAACCTGCCTGCATGTCTCCACCTTCATCCTCATCATTGTCATCCTCACTTGACATTTTTGAAGTCTCACCTGGTGGAACTGCTGGCACCACCTCATCTGGGATGTATGGGATCTGACGCCTAAGGTCGAGGTTGTGGAGCATGCAGCAGATGTCAATGATCTGACACATTTTGGGGGGTGAGTATAGGAGGGCTTCAACAGAATTTTCAATGATATGGAATCCTGCATTCAGGAGCCCAAATGTCCACTCCACAACACATTGTGTCCTTCCATGGGCCTTGTTGAAGCAGACTTTCCCTGCCGTGGTTGGGTACCTCACGGTGTCAACAACTATAGTTGGTTTGGGTAGCCAGAGTCCCTGTAAGTAATTGTTACTTGTGTGCAAACATTAGTCTATGGCATCATTACATTAGGCAGAAGACATATATTTCAAACACAAATGACACATGTGGCATATCAACCAGCCAGGCCCTCTCTGTGTATAGTTGTGTCAGCAGCTGTGGGATAGCGCTGTTCCACATGATGGACTGAACTTGGGTACCATGCACATACTTGGGAAATGTAGAGATCTGCCCCACAGACTACTTGGACATTTATAAGTTCTTTCTGTTCTGATAGACCCGTTCATTGCCATGTAGGGGAACCAAGGCTACATGGGTACCCTCACTGGCACCCACTACGTGTGGGATGTGTACAAAACCATAAAAATCAGCCTTCATAACAGCCAAATCCTCACGTTGTAGAAATCGGATGTAACTGTTCAGGTGTTAACAATGCAGACAGCACAGCCTTCAAGACCAGTCTGAACATATGCTTGGATATCCATGCAGTTAGGGCCACTGTATTTACGAAGGAGCCTGTGGCCAGGAAGTGCAGCACTGACATGACTTGTACAATGGGTGGTATGCGATTAGAATGAGGAATTACAGGTATCACATCTGGCTCCAACTGACAATAGAGTTCCATGACTGTCTGCCTGTCCAGACAGTAGATCTGAATCACATCTTGATCCTCCGTGGTCAGCAGGTCTGCTAGTGGATGGTGCAGTGGAGGTTGTCTGACCATTCTCATTCCAGGATAACTATGTGAGAGAAAATAAGGAGGTACGTCTGTCACTCATTGTGTCCCTTGTGAGTGTCAATACATATGTCTCATAATGATGTGACATGCCAAATGATACAGCTGAAAAATGGTACACAGCACATGCCTATGGTAATAATTGCATATCAGCGATATGTCATCCCCTTGCCTCAAATATGTAAAGGAAATGTAAACAGATGCTTCTGCAAGTCTCTGTGATGCTGACATCTAACTAGGCATTTTATTAAAAAGACACAATAACTCTCTTGCCCATTGCCAAGAGGGTGCTGACTGTGCCACCAAAGATTCCTGAATTTCAGCTAGACAACATAACAATATGTCCATTCATTCTCTGCAATCATACATGTCTGGTCAATGCCAGCACTGGATATAATGTGGTACATATGTTTCCCAACATGTGGCCATCATCAATCAATCAATCAATCAGGGATTTACACTACTCACCCGGTAGGGTCTCAAGGCGCTAAGGGAGGAGGGGGAGAGCTACTGGTCGAAAAACCAAGTCTTGAGGTGTTTCCTGAAGGATAGAAGGTCTTGGGTCAAGCGGAGGTGGAGTGGTAGGGAGTTCCAGGTCTTTGCGGCAAGGTGAGAGAATGATCTCCCTCCGGCGGTCGTGCGGCCGACGCTAGGAACGTAGGCGAGGGCATGGTTGGCGGAGCAAAGGTAACCTTCATGAAAGTAACCTTTCCGACCATCTAAGGGCTTTAAAATGGAGACTGCCTGACCTACTGTACTGGACAATAGGAAACAACGGCGACCGCTGGCAGAAGTCATCATGGTGGTAGATGGATGCGATCGCGGCAGACATTGCCGTTGGAACATATTGCTGCTGTGGCGGTCTTCACTCAATGGCAGTGTCTGTTGGTGGTGATGGTCCTGTACATAGTGGATGTGACCGCCATCTCCTGATGAACCTCTCACTTGACAGCTGACACTGCTACCAGCAAAAACTCTACAACTTGAGCTGCTGTGTACTGCTTCCGGGGGCAATCATGCCACATCCTCAGGTGATAGGGCCCCTGTCTTCTCACCAGAAGAGCTGGAGAAGCTTGTAGAGGAGGTCCTACCTCTATATGTACAGCTTTATGGTTCGCAAGAAGAGCAAGTAAGAATACCATGTAAACATATGTTGCTATTCCTCGACTAAGCTTTGATTTGTTCAGCCTAGGCTGATGGGCAATATATGACAATGTGTCCTTAAAGCCCTGTAGGTGCTATAAGGGTGCTTAAATGAGTTCCTGGGTAAGTCCCTATGTGAAATGACAGGTTTAGAGTTCTGAGACATTGTGGAGAGTGTGTTGTGAGTATTCACCGTCCCACCTTGTGACTGTTGCTCATGGGCAGCTGAGGTGTAATGGTAGCCATTACCAGGTATATCCCTTCTTTTTTAGCATCAATCGCTCCCACATCTCCAGCAAGGAAAATAAGGGTAATACTCCACCATCTTCTACATGCAGTACATCGACCATGCCTGCAGTTACTACCCCAACAGACAACCACCTACCCACCATGGCATGCCCCAGTACCTCCACCCCCTCCTCAGCCCAAGACACATTACCTCCCTCACTCACCCACCCAACAGGCACCTACCACACACAAGCACACCTCACACACACATGCACCCAAGACATCGACTCCTAAACATCACATAACTACTCCCTCATCCTCCACACCCAAAGCCCCTTCTGATGACTATCCACGTGTGTAAAAAAAGTGTTTCTTTCCAAGCTTGACATTTTACCTACTCTCCCTCCCCCTTGGCACCCCAAAAGTACTGTTTCCTGGGACATCCTTCCATCTCCAAGGCATCCCCTAACGCCCTGCCAGCATCCATGCCCCTACCCCACCAAGAAGAGGTCTACCCCTCCCAAGAAGGTTCCCCCCAAACCAAACCAAAACCCACTCCTCTTAAGCCGAAGCCCAACCCCCTCCCCTGATCCCCCAAATACTCCCTAAGGTGGCTGCCTGCCCCAGTGATGCTCCTAGCTGTGGAGTTTACATGGCACTCAGGAGTCGTTGTGGCACAATTTTGTGCGTTTGGTGCAAAACACTTTTGTAAATATGGACTGGCCAATATCCTTGGACTATTATCTTTATAAAAAAAAAATATATATTATAACCAACCAGTTGATGGTTTTCTGGTTACATCTTTGCCCTGCATTTCCTTACCTAGGTTTGAGTTGTTCCTGGCTGACATTAGTTGGGTGCTAGTATTTTGCTGTGTGTGTTGCTTGCTGCTTTGTGTATCATTTGAGCAGTATGTGAGGTTGTGCGCAGTGTTGTCATCCCCCAGGGGCTGGGTGTGTGTGATAGGTATGTGTATGTAGCTGAAATGATGGTGTCATAGTAATGTGTTGTGATATGTGTTTGTTGTTGTGCGGTGTTGCTTTGGGTGCTTTGACTGAGTCCACATATATTGTGCATGTCATGATATGGTTAATGTACTGCATCTGTGTGTGAATTATGTGCCAATTATTAGGTTGTATGATGGTGTTGTGTGTGTCCCATCACACATGGTTGTACATTGTGTTGTATGTGTGTCCAGTACCTGACCAGTTTTGGTTGTGAGTGTGTGACATGTGTTTGTATTTGTGCTGTTGTTGTGTTGTTGTTACGAGTTTGTATGTTGAAGGGGGATCTGTGAGGCTGGGCCTGTGCTGCGTTGGCATGCGTGAATATGTGGTATTGAAGTGTGGTGTATGTGCACTGCAGTTTGGTTGATGTGTGTGTGGGTGTCCTTGATACAGTTTTGAGTGCATGTGTCACTATGCTGTTACGTGTGAGTGGAGCCCTTCACACCCCCTCCCTATTTTATGTAATGTGACTGTACACATTTGTATATTTAACTCATGTAACAGGTGAGTATGTGTACTGACTATTGTTGTTATCCACGTCAGAGATTTCTACATTATCTTTCGGCCAGCAGGAGCAGCAGGATGATGTCTAGTTGTGGTTCCAGGATGGATCTGAGCATGTATGGCGTGAAGTGTCTCATTTTATACTGTTCATTTCTGCTTGGTACTATGTGGTGGTTCGACCGCGGTAGTCACATTGGCAGTGTACAACCTCCTAATAGGTCCATTGGGTAGATGGTTTCCACCGGACTGTTTGTGCTTCCATTTAACCACATCGGTCTGTCTTGCCTGGCGATGCTAGTGGTGCTTTGGAGGTCTTCTGTGTGCAACATCACCAAACTCCTAATTTGGCGGTCTACTCTGCCAGCCTGTTGATGGTTGGACCACAACCGCCAACATGGCGGTCACAGGACCTTCAAACTCGGAATGAGCCCATTTGTTTTTGGAAATCACACAAGTAAATTCTAAAACTATTTAATAAGGGTGTTGTTTTTTTGTTTGGGCATTCACCAGTATTTCTTTGTACTTTAATATGATGTTAGAAATGTATAGTGATGGATGGCATTGAGTTTAACTTTGGGCCTAGTTATTTATTTTGCATTTTGATGATTTTTCATCTTTTGTATGGGAAAACTATTGCACAGCTCAGTACCTGTCATTTTCTACATGTATGTAACATTTGAAATATAATTTTACTACATGGTCTAGATTTTAAAAGGGCCATCTAGCCAAAAGGCCCAGTACTAGCAGTTATCAGTGTATAAAATATATATTTCAGTGTTATATGTTTTTAAAGCATCATTTAGGGCAGGGATGGCATTGGATTAAATTAAAAATGTTGGCTATTGTTTGTATTTATTTATTTTGCAAAAAGTGTATATATTCAGTAGTAATAGCTGATGGGATTGGAGGATATGTACTGTTGTTGAGAAATGTTCATAGCTCAGTTAATGTTTGTGTTTTGCCCTGCTAACTTAATGTTAGTATTTTCTTTAGTGTTACCACCATGCGTCGTTATGGTGTGTGTGTGGGTATTTGTCATTGTCCACCATTTGTCTTTTTTCTCTGTGCCATGTGGCCAAGGGTCATTTTGTGTAGTCTATGTCCATAGGCTTGTGTGTGTTCTTTTTTCTCCATGCCTCCTTGTTCGCAGTTGTTATTTGACCATGTGGCTGGTGGATATTCTCTGCATTCAGCCAGTGTCCCTTTGCCATAGCCTTTCATGTGTTCTTGTTTTGCCATGCTTCCGTGCTCCTTGTTTTTGTTTTACCATGTTGTTGCCAGCCATTTTGTACATCCAGCCAGTGTGTCTCTGCCATAGGATTGCATGGGTTCTTTTTAGTTCCCCATGCCTCCTTGCTTGTTGTTTTTATTTGATCATGTGGATGGCAGCCATTTTCTCCATCCACCCGGTGTCCCTTTGTCAATAAGATTACATGTGTTCTTTGTTTGCCAGGCCTCCTTGCTTTTGCTTCACCAATTGGTTGATAGTCATGATGTGCATCCAGCCAGTGTGTCTTTGCCATAAGCTTGCGTAGGTTCTTCTTTACACCCCTTGCCTCCTTGCTCCTTGTTGTTATACCATGTTGGTGGCAGACATTTTGTCCATCCAGTCAATGTCTCTTTGCTGTAGGCTTTCATGTGTTCTTTATTTGCAATGCTTCCTTGCTGCTTGTTATTGTTTTACCATGTAGTTGGCACTGACAGCCATTTTGTGCATCCAGCCAGTGTATCGTTGTCATAGACTTACATGTTTTTTTTTTTCTTTCCCAATGCCTCCTTGCTGTTGTTATCTGACTATGTGGCTGTGGCCATTTTGTCCATCCAGCCAATGTCCCTTTGCCATAGTCTTGCATGTGTTCTTTGTTTGCCATGCCTCCTTGCTGTTGTTTTACCATGTGGCTAACAGCCATTTTGTGCTTCCAGCAAGTGTGGCTTTGCCATATGCTTGCATAGGTTCTTCTTTAGGCCCCATGCATTCTTGCTCCTTGTTGTCTGACCATGTTGGTGGCAGCCGGTTTGTCCATCCAACTAGTGTCCCTTTGCAATAAGCTTGTATGTGTTCCTTGTTTGCCATGATTTCTTGTCCCTACTTGCAGTTTTACCATGTGGCTGGCAGCCTTTTTGTGCATCCAGCCTGTGTGTCTTTTCCCGAGGCTTACATACAAAAATTGTTAATAATTAGTCATTTGTTTATTTTAAGTTTATATCTTAATTTTTTAATTTTAATTTTAATTTTAATTTTAATTTTAATTTTAATTTTAATTTTAATTTTAATTTTAATTTTCTATTTCAATTTTAATTTTAATTTAAATTGTAATTTCTAGTTCTAATTTGTAATTTGATTTTTTACTTATTTTTTATTTTGTATTTATTTTTTAACTTTAACTCTTTGTTTTATTTTTTAATTTATTTGTTTATTTCTTCAATTTCTAAATATTGTTTTATGTTTTACTTTATTTTTTTAATTCTGCAATTTGCCTTGATCAATTCATTCATCCGTCCACATCCTTTTGTCCATCCAGCCATTCACCAAAGGCGCTCAGCTGCACTACAGCATTCGGTTTCTTTAGGTGTATAATAATTACTTTTCCTCCAGGACACCCTGACTTTGGTGCACTGCAGACAAATTAGGCGCATAATTCATTTTGTAATGATTTTTCCAATTCCCCTGGAACACTTTGCAGCCATGGGTTTTTAAGGATTATTCCATTCACCTATGCACCTCTCTCTGACTACCACAAGTGTCTCCTTTAAAACAGATGGGATGAAGAACGGAGATGCATCTGCATGTTGTGTTGCCTGATTTGAATTTAAATGTTATGGTCTGATGGTTTGGTTTGACTTTACAATGTTTGATTACATTGGTATTTATCACATATGCAACAATCCGCAATAGTATTGCATTTGTATGTACTATTTCAACCTGCAACAAAGCCATCTTTCTCTAACTACAAGTTTTTCTTGATAGGTTGCTTTCAGGTGCACAAGACAAAAGAGGTCACATCACTTGCACTACTGCCAAAGAGAAAGTCCTGTGCAGTTAGGTCCATGTAGGAAATGACCATCTTCCTTGGCATGTTATCCCAATTCGTCAGTATGTTTTTAACTGTCTCACTGGGATCCTGCTGGTCAGGACCCCAGTGCTCATAGTTTATGGCCTAATGTGTATGTCTGTATAGGTCTTGACTGTGTCACTGAGGCTCTGCTAATCAGAACCTCAGTGCCTATGCTCTATCTGCTTTTAAATTTGTAACTGTAGGCTAGTGACTTCATTTACCAATTTAAATTGGCACACTGGACCCCCCTTATAAGTCTCTAGTGTATGATACCTAGGTACCCAGGGCAGTGGGGTTCCAGGAGATCCATATGTGCTGCAGCATTTCTTTTGCCACCCATAGGGAGCTCAGACAAACCCTTGCACAGGCCTGCCATTGCAGCCTGCGTAAAATAATGCACACGTTATTTCACAGCCATTTTCACTGCACTTAAGTAACTTATAAGTCACCTATATGCCTAACCTTCACTTGCTGAAGGTTAGGTGCAAAGTTACTAAGTGTGAGGGCACCCTTGCACTAGCAAAGGTGTCCCCACATAGTTTAGGGCCATTTTCCAGGACTTTGTGAGTGCAGGGACACCATTACACGTTTGCACTACATATAGGCCAATACCTATATGTAGCTTCACAAAGGTAGCTCTGAATATGGCCATGTAACATGTCTAAGATCATGGAATTGCCCCTCCATTCCAAATCTGGTGTTGGGGAGCCAATTCCATGCATCTTGGGGGATCCATCATGGACCCCCAGTACTGCTAAACCAGCTCTCTGAGGTTTGCACTGCAGCTACAGCTGCTGCCATCTCACAGACAGGGTTCTGCCCTCCTGGGGTCTAGGCAGCACAGTCCCAGGAAGGCAGAACAAAGCATTTCCTCTGAGAGCAGGGTGTTACACCCTCTCCCTTTGGAAATATGTGTTACAATCTGGGGAGAGGTAGCCTCCCCTAGCCTCTGGAAATGCTTAAGCCAGTCTACACCGGTTCAGGGACACTTTCTCCCCTGCTCTGGCACGAAATTGGACAAAAGAAAGGGAAGTGACCAATCCCCTGTCCATCACCACCCCAGGGGTGGTGCCCTGAATTCCTCCAGTGTGTCCCGGACTTCAGCCATCTTGCTTTGCAAGATGTGGGGGCACTCTGGAGGGCTCTGAGCGGCCATTGCCAGCAGGTGATGTCAGAGACCCCTCCTGATAAGTCCATACCCTCAGGGCTATTTAGGGTCTATCCTGTGGGTTCTCTTCAGATTCTGCTTGCAAGTTTCCTTCAGGAATCCTCTGCAACTACTTCAGCATCCTCTGACCTCGGATAAACCGCAGCCTTCTACAAGAAACACTGAAACTGCAATAAAGTATCCACAAGAGATACTTTTCTTCTGCAACCTCAGCTCCAAGTCAGCAACTGCAACAGTTTCCACAGTGTGCATGCTCTGAGGACTCCCTGTCTTCATCCTGCGCCAGAAGGGCTGAAGAAATCTCCTGTGGGGTGACTGAGTCACTCCCCTGATCCAGCAGGCACCTTCCAAGATGAAGAATGGGACCCTTGGACTCCTCTTACAGCGACGAGTGTGCTCCTAAGGAAAAAGAGGGTGGACATAATCGACATAGACTGCCCTCAGGTCCTGCTGACGCAATTTGGAGGAGGTAAGACCTTCCCTGAAAGCGAAGGTACCCCTGTGTACTGCTTCTTCTTCACCTCCTGAGGCCTCTGTGCACTATTTGCAAAATTCCTTCGTGCACAGCCTGGCCTAGGTCCCCAGCACTCCATCATGTGATGCGCAACTCGTTGAGGCTCCGGCGGCATGGGACATTCTTTTGTTGTGCTGCATCAGCAGCGTTTTGCACCTCCTTTGTCCTCGGATACTGTGACTCCCAGGGATGCTGGCTGGTATCCTGAGGGCTCTATAAAGTGCTGAGAGTCCCTCTTCCTCCTCACACAGAGTTGAGGCCATCCAGAGCCATTCTGACGCAAAACGCACTTTTGTCGTAGCCAAGGCTTGTTGGCGACTTCCAACACTAAATCACGTCTGCAATGATCATCTCGTCGTAGGAAATCCTTTGCATCATGCAGAAACCCACTGGCATCTTTCTAGGGTGCACTCCTGCAGTCTTCGACTAACCGGGGACTTTTCTTTTGCACCCTCTTCTGGATTTGGCAGGGGCTCCTGTCCTTCCTGGAACTTATTTCAACTTCTGTACTTGGTCCCCTTCCTTTGCAGGTCTTCGGTTCCAGGAATCCAGCAGTTGTTCTTTGCATACTTGGTTGGTTGCTGCAAAATCCCAAACACGATGTGTAGTGTGTCCTAAGGAAACTTGCAGTACTTTACTCCTGCTTTTCTGTGCTCTGGGGTGGGGTAATTTACGTACCTTTACTCTATTCTTACTCTCCCAGCGATTCTGCACACACTACACTTGTCTAGGGGAAATTCGTGATTTGCATTCCATTTTCTTAGAATATGGTTTGTTTTGCCCCTAGACCCATTTGATCCCTTTGCATTCTATAGCATTCCTATTGTTTGCATTTTTCTATGACTATTTACTTGTTTAATTTTGTTGTCTAGTGTATATATTGTGTTTAATATATACCTCCAGAAGGAGTATTGTCTCTAAGATACAAACCAGGCCAGCCTCCTATATTCCACAAATCTCTTTGACTTGTGCAGCTTAGTGCCACTCCCAACTGAGAGCTTCAAGATGGCCCCAAAGAAAGTTGCTCCCAAGAAAGTGCTCAGTGAGAAAAGGCAGCTTTCCACTAGTGGAGTGCCTGCCACACCGGCCTCTGGGGAGGAACGTAGGAGCACCACTCCCACATCTACAGCACCAACTGAACAGTTTGGGATACTCCTTGAGGTCACCGAATATCCTGAAGAGGTAGTATACTGGGGCAGAAGAGCAGCTAAAGGCATACATGGAAAGGACAGCTATGGACAGACACAGGAAACAGGAAAGTAAAAGCAGAGCAACCCTTGTGTGAACAAATAGGAAACGGATTACTAGTGGACAAAGACGCTGGGGTTGTACACAGAGTAAGGTGCAGAACCTCCCACAGTGACAGGGAATCTCAATGCCTCTGTGCAGTTTGCTCTTACAGATAGTCACCCTGCCAGCCCCATAGAAAGAAGGCAGCAGAAGTGATTCTGTCTCTGGACCCTAGAGCACAAACAAGGATAGTACTTACATACACAGGACACGCTCTTGTGGGTCCAGCTGGAAACACAGTGGCGATTCCTGAGAAAACAGCAATAGCACACTGTCACTGTTAGGCACGAAAGACAACGTACAACACTAGACAAGGATGGGGGCTGGAATTGCCTCCTGGAAACCAGGAGCCAACCCCAGTACAAAGGAGGACACTTATACACTGGTGAAGACTGATAGAACACTTACCAGACACAAAGAACAAAGAAGAAACAGAAACAGAAGGGAACAAACAAAGAGGCAGAGGCAAGAACTGGGAATCAGGCTCAGGCTGAAGTAAAGGCAGGACTAGGACTAGGACTTGAAAACAGTGTGCAAACTTCTGGCTGGAACAAACAGAGATAGGACTGGGAAACTGAGAGCAGGCTCTGGCTGGAACAGGCAAGGACAGGACTGGAATACAGGGAGTAGGAATGAGTAATAAACAGGACTGGGAAACAGAGAGCAGGTTCAGGCTGAAACAAGACAGGAGCAGGGCAGAGAAACAGGGAGCACCCCCTTGAAGAAACAAACAGGTACAAGGCTAAGAAGTAGGGAGCAGACTCTGGCTGGAAAAATCAGGAACAGGGCAGAGAAACAGGAAACAGGATCAAGCTGGAACAGCACAGGAACAAAACTGGATCACCATCCGACAAGGGTCTGTAACACAAAGGAATCGAACTCCAATGCACGACGGGGATCTTGAGGAAATGGCTGCTTATAAGCAGTTCCAAGCTGGGCTGCACAGGAGAGGTTTCAGGTGTGTGTAGTTTCAGACACTTGCAAGTCCTGGAGGAGAGGATCCAGTGAAAAGGAGCAACTGGACTTCTCCCATTGAAAACAATGGGAAACAGAATCCGGGCTTTCCTGACTACCAGGCTGTGCATTATAGGATTTGCAGTCCCAGGAAGCAAATGTAGTACTACACAAGTGCACCATGGAGAAAAGAGAAACAAACAGGAGTCAGCAAGGGACTTTAGATAACTGTTCAAGGTGATTCCCAGGCTTCCGACAGTCTCCTTACAGCGCCCCCTAGAGATGGGACGACAGAGTCGTAACAACTGTAGCCCAAGACCACGTCTGTCAGTGAGGCAGCCAGTGCAATTATGGCAATGCTGACAAGCAGTGACGTTGAATTGAATGTGTCCCTTTCACAAAGTAGTACCCAATAGTTTCAGGGAACAGAGCAAAGTGAACAGCAACTAGTAATGCTAGATCATCCTGAATTTGGAGCAGAACAGGAGGTTCCTGCTGAACGAAACCTTCCTTTTGTAGAATCAATGTCTCCCAGATCACCGGCAAGAAAAATGAAGGGTAATACTCTACCATCTTCTCCAAGCACCAATTCTCATGACAATTAACGGGACATGGGGTGGACCCCGCAGGGTCCAGGAGACGCCAGGAGAGGCAATGGGAAACAAAAGTTCCAGAAAGCCTTAGGATTATGGAAGGGGATGATTGTGAGGAGGATGATGACGATGAGCCAGTCACTGTGTAAGCTGGCAGAGAGGAGTTTGACATTACTATCCAACCTGCTCCGTGGGATGTGGCACAGGCAGCACTGCCAGTTTCCATATTTATAAGTCCCTAGTAGAGACCTGCACCAACCCGTACCTCAGTAAATGTATGCACTACAGGTAAGCATTCGATTCACCCACCTACCTCCACTGCTTTTTCAATCATTGACAGTGACCCAGTAAAAAAGTACTTCTTGCCAGTTTGGGACTTTTTTATAATTAGCAAACAAGAGGAGAACATTGTTATAAGCTCCATTTGCCACACAAGTGTTTGTCAAGGTCAGCCTGGTTTACATTACGGTAGTGGAGGCAAGGTGACCCATATGAAAAAAATTGCACAATGTGGTGGGAGGAGCTCCTTAAAAAATGCCTGAATGTGGTTGCAGTGGTGAAGGTGAGGAGAACCAGGAAACATAAACTACAACTAATCAAACTATGGTGGAAGGTGACGAAGAAGAGGGAGACATCCTCATGCAAAGCAGCCCTGTCCCTGGCAGTGCACCAAAATTACTTGCCTCATGGCCCAGGGAGACTCTGGGTCAGATAAAGACACTATGGGGGTGATTCTAACCCTGGCGGTCGGTGATAAAGCGGCGGCCAACCCGCCAACAGGCCGGCGGTCAAAAAAATGCAATTCTGACCCTGGCGGGAACCGCCAACACAGCCCGCCACATTAACACTCCGACCGCCACGGCGGAACAAACAAACAGCGCGGCGGTCACCGCCAACAGCCAGGCGGCAGACAATGTACCGCCCACCCTATCACGACCCACCAATCCGCCACCTTTTCCGGGGCGGGAGCACCGCCGATAAAAACACGGCGGAAACAGACATTTCCAATGGAAAACGCTCACCTCGAGACACTCCACGCGGAATCCGGACAGCATGGAACCCGAATTGAACATCATACCTGCTCTCGTCTACCTGCTCATCTACCACGAGTACGAACTCCGGCGCAGACATCAACGGTGAGTACTGCACCTACGACACACGGGAGGGGGGAGGAAGAAAGGTTACGGGCATATACATATGCGACCCCCCCAATATGTACACACCAATGCAGAGCAGGAAGTCACAGTGACACCACACAAACACCCATAAAAAATACAATGACACAACCAAATTTTGAATAAATTTTCATGTTAAAAAAAAGCACCTGGAAATAATTGAGCAACCGTGAAAAATATTTACAAAAACAAAAAATATATACACATCAGTGTATCACTGAAGTAACAAGTCCTGCACATCCTACGAATCTAACATGTCCGTGGGCCAAGGTTCTGCGAAACAAGGGCAAAGCCCACACACGAGACCTGAGTCCTTTGGAGAGAACACTGCAGGGGCATCCGATGTCAAAACTACAGGCACCTCAGGGGGAAGGGAAGGGGGGGCCACCACAGCCACATGAGTCCACTACGCCAGATCCACGAGGAGCCACCATGCCCACTGTACCATCCTGGGGAGTGCAAAGCCACAGTCTCTCAAGTCTCTGCAGTGGGTGGGTTGCCCACTGTACCATCCTGGGGAGTGCAAAGCCACAGTCTCTCAAGTCTCTGCAGTGGGTGGGTTGCCCACTGGACCATCCTGGGGAGTGCAAAGCCACAGTCTCTCAATGTCTCTACATTGGGTGGGTTGCCCACTGTACCATCCTGGGGAGTGCAAAGCCACAGTCTCTCAGGTGGATTACAGAGTCCACTGGTCAAGGAGGAGGCATGGTGGGCACAGTGAACCATAAACAGTGCCTGAGACGGCGGGACCCAGCGCAGCGGTGCATGACATGGCGATGTCCAGCGGAGCGGTGCTTGAGACGGCGGGGCCCAGCGGAGCGGTGCTTGACAGGAAGGGCCCAGCGGAGCGGTGCTTGAGACGGCGGGGCCCAGCGGAGCGGTGCTTAACAGGAAGGGCCCAGCGGAGCGGTGCTTGAGACGGCGGGGCCCAGCGGAGCGGTGCTTGAGACGGCGGGGCCCAGCGGAGCGGTGTTTGACAGGAAGGGCCCAGCGGAGTGGTGCTTGAGACGGCGGGGCCCAGCGGAGCGGTGCTTGAGACGGCGGGGCCCAGCGGAGCGGTGCTTGACAGGAAGGGCCCAGCAGAGCGGTGCTTGAGACGGCGGGGCCCAGCGGAGCGGTGCTTGACAGGAAGGGCCCAGCGGAGCGGTGCTTGAGACGGCGGGGCCCAGCGGAGCGGTGCTTGAGACGGCGGGGCCCAGCGGAGCGGTGCTTGACAGGAAGGGCCCAGCGGAGCGGTGCTTGAGACGGCGGGGCCCAGCGGAGCGGTGCTTGACAGGAAGGGCCCAGCAGAGCGGTGCTTGAGACGGCGGGGCCCAGCGGAGCGGTGCTTGACAGGAAGGGCCCAGCGGAGCGGTGCTTGAGACGGCGGGGCCCAGCGGAGCGGTGCTTGACAGGAAGGGCCCAGCGGAGCGGTGCTTGAGATGGTGGGGCCCAGCGGAGCGGTGCTTGAGACGGCGGGGCCCAGCGGAGCGGTGCTTGACAGGAAGGGCCCAGCGGAGCGGTGCTTGAGACGGCGGGGCCCAGCGGAGCGGTGCTTGACAGGAAGGGCCCAGCGGAGCGGTGCTTGAGACGGCGGGGCCCAGCGGAGCGGTGCTTGACAGGAAGGGCCCAGCGGAGTGGTGCTTGAGACGGCGGGGCCCAGCGGAGCGGTGCTTGAGACGGCGGGGCCCAGCGGAGCGGTGCTTGACAGGAAGGGCCCAGCGGAGTGGTGCTTGAGACGGCGGGGCCCAGCGGAGCGGTGCTTGACAGGAAGGGCCCAGCGGAGCGGTGCTTGAGACGGCGGGGCCCAGCGGAGCGGTGCTTGAGACGGCGGGGCCCAGCGGAGCGGTGCTTGACAGGAAGGGCCCAGCGGAGCGGTGCTTGAGACGGCGGGGCCCAGCGGAGCGGTGCTTGACAGGAAGGGCCCAGCAGAGCGGTGCTTGAGACGGCGGGGCCCAGCGGAGCGGTGCTTGACAGGAAGGGCCCAGCGGAGCGGTGCTTGAGACGGCGGGGCCCAGCGGAGCGGTGCTTGACAGGAAGGGCCCAGCGGAGCGGTGCTTGAGACGGCGGGGCCCAGCGGAGCGGTGCTTGAGACGGCGGGGCCCAGCGGAGCGGTGCTTGACAGGAAGGGCCCAGCGGAGCGGTGCTTGAGACGGCGGGGCCCAGCGGAGCGGTGCTTGACAGGAAGGGCCCAGCGGAGCGGTACTTGAGACGGCAGGGCCCAGCGGAGCGGTGCTTGAGACGGCGGGGCCCAGCGGAGCGGTGCTTGACAGGAAGGGCCCAGCGGAGCGGTGCTTGAGACGGCGGGGCCCAGCGGAGCGATGCTTGACAGGAAGGGCCCAGCGGAGCGGTGCTTGAGACGGCGGGGCCCAGCGGAGCGGTGCTTGACAGGAAGGGCCCAGCGGAGCGGTGCTTGAGACGGCGGGGCCCTCTTCAGCGGTACCTGTCTTCACGGCGGGGCCCTCTTCAGCGGTGCTCTTCTGCACGGCGGGGCCCTCTTCAGCGGAACCTGTCTTCACGGCGGGGCCCTCTTCAGCGGTGCTCTTCTGCACGGCGGGGCCCTCTTCAGCGGTGCTCTTCTGCATGGCGGGGCCCTCTTCAGCAGTACCTGTCTTCACGGCGGGGCCCTCCTCAGCGGTACCTGTCTTCACGGCGGGGCCCTCTTCAGCGGTACCTGTCTTCACGGCGGGGCCCTCTTCAGCGGTGCTCTTCTGCACGGCGGGGCCCTCTTCAGCGGTGCTCTTGCAGTATGTCAAGGGAGTCATACCTGGCCTGGACACCCTGCTCAGTTGCCCTCCGACCGTGCTGTGTCAGGCCCCTTCGGGGAGTGAGTCCTGGGCCCTTTGGTGTTGTCCATTGCAGCCGGGATGGGGCTTGTGGGGCCCTCCTGCTCCACGCACCTGGTGGTTGTCCTCTCCGCCCTGCTGTCCTTCCGCTCCTTAGATGGGGCTCTCGGGCCCTTGCCTCCCCTGGCTGCTGTGGCAGGTGAAGTGGCCGGAGTCACCTCCTTGGGGGCAGCCGTCTCTGTCCGCTCACGGCGGCCCTTCAATTTCCGGGTCCTCTTGCCTGGGGGGGGGCTGGCTGTCCCCTTGCTGTTCACCGAAGTGTTACTGCCGCCAAAGGGTGGACTCCACATGCCATGCACCACTTGCACTGTAGTAGTTGGGCTGGTGGTGGCTGAGGTGCCCTTGGGACTTTTCCCAGTTGGAGAGGGTGGGTCGGGGGAGGGAAAGAGGTCAAAACTGGAGAGGTAATTTTTCTTGGGACCAAGGTAAGGGGTAGGAGTAGTGGTGAGAGAAGTGGAGGAAGAGGATGTGGTTGTATGAGAGCCAGGTGTGCTGTCCTTGGGTGCAGGTGACTGGGACGTAGGCTGTGGTGAGGTGGTTGGCTGTTGTTTGGGTGTCTGCCTGCGTTTATGTGTCTTGGAAGAGGGGGTGACAGACACAGTGGGAGAGGACACAGGGGACGTGTAAATGCCAGTGGGGGTGGTGACTGCAGGTGTGCGGACTGTAGTGGAGGGTTTGCTGGTGGTGGAAGAACTGGCTGATGTTGGGGTGCATGCAGGTGTGAGTGTAGACGTCACAGGGAGGGAGGAGGGAGACGAGGAGGACGGGGACACAGAGGTGGTAGTGACTGTTGATATGTCTGCATCTGTGAGTTGCTTGGGTGAATGCTTGTGTTTTCTGTGGTGCTTATGTTTGGATGAGCTGGCCTTGGGTGTTGAGGTGTGTGCAGGCTGGTCTGATGGTGTGGATGGGATAGGTTGAGGTACAGGAGACAGAGAAAGGGTGGAGGCAGATAGAAGAGGGAGACTGGAGACAGGGACAATGGCTGCCGTCAGTGCTGAGGCCAGAGCAGTGAACGCTCGTTGATGGGCAGCCTGACCCGAATGAATGCCCTCCAGGTAGGCATTGCTCCGATGCACCTCCCTTTCCACCCCCTGGATGGCATTCAGAAGGGTAGTCTGCCCAACAATGAGCGTCCTCACCAGGTCAATGAGCTCCGCACTGAGGGCAGCAGGGGTAACAGAGGCAGGGGCTGAGGTGCCTGGGGCGAAGGAGACGCGCGCCTTCCTGGCCGAGCGGCCACGGAGCAAAGACTGAGGGGCTGCTGGGAGGGCGGTGCTGGTGCGCTGGGTGGCGGCTGTACCTGTTGTTGCGGGGGGCACAGATGGTGCCGCCCCCGCCAGGGAGCTCCCAAACGAGGATGTGTCCGTGTCGCTGGTGTCTCCACCGGCCCCCGTTGTGGTGCTCCCCTCGCCCTCCGGATCATTGGTGCCCTCGGTGTCTGTGTCAGTGCCCACCGGGGCCTGGTGACCTGCAGCTCCCTCCTGCTCCGACGCCAAATCTCCTCCGCCGGATGATGCTAAAACACAAGAAGACAAAGATTTAGGGTGGGGGGAGAAATTAAACAAAGTTGAGTGCATGCCTTAGCAATACCCTTTGCGGAGAGGACAGACACAGGTGCCTCGTGCACTAAGTCGCGAACTTGGGGTACACTACTCAGTACCTCTGACTAGGCAAACAGGTCTAGGGACAACACACGCGCACATGGGTGATGCTGGAGCATGGGTAGCTGCACTTGGCACCCTACAGAGGTGGGGGGCGGGGGCACAGGGCCATGCCTAAGGGAGCGGACTACACTACAGAGAGCGCCCGGGCCTAATGTCACCCACAGCCCTCCTCCCCCCCCAGACGCCTCCAATGCGCATACAGATGGGAGAATGTGCGGATACTCACCCCCTTGTGTCTGCTGTGCTGTCCTCAAGCGCCCATCCAAATTAGGGTAGGCCACCGCCAGGATCCGGGACATCAGGGGGGTCATTGTGCGACTGGCACCCCTTCTAGGTCGGGAGGCCATCCCCAGCAGTGTTTCTGCGGTCTTCCTCGTTCCGCGGCGGATGTCCTCCCACCTCTTGCGGCAGTGGGTGCCCCGTCTGTTGTGGACCCCCAAGTTCCGGACTTCCTCGGCGATGGCACGCCAAATATCGATCTTCTGGTGGGCGCTCACCTGTTTGACATGTACAGGGTGGGAAAGAGAAACCGTCACATATCTGCATGTTTGGAGTACATGCCCCCCCCTCCCCAACCTTGTCATGGTTCCCATTCTCTCATCTGTCGTGCGTTGCACTCCCCATTCCCTCCACACCCCACCAACTTACATCCCCCCCCCTCCACACAGGCATAACACATTCAATGTGCACTGAGTGTACTCACCTGTTGGTCTGGAGGACCGTACAGTTGCGCATACTGGGGGAGGACCCCGTCCACGAGCTTCTCCAACTCTTCTGAACTGAAGGCGGGGGCCCTTTCCCCAGTCGCAGCAGCCATTGTCACTTCCAGACCGAGTTCACAGCAGCACTTGCAGTATAGGTCCTCTCCTGTGGATGATCAGGTCTCGAATGATTGAGCTGATAGAAAATGGCGGTCACGCCCGCGGCGGTGCGTCCCGCAACCGCCGGCGCACATCGTCATTGGCTCCTGAAACCCATAGGCTTCAATGTTAACCAATGCGTCTTCGCACAGCGGTCTTCGACCGCCTACCGCCACGGTGCGCCCCGCCAGCGCAGTGACCTCTCATCCCATTGTCCCACTTCACAGGTCAGGCATCGGCCATTTCAAGGGCCCACATGGCTTAATTTCTAATGCGTCACACAGGCCTAGGCCTTGCAATGGCACACATACAAACATATCAAACCATACATTTACCTGTACTGTGCAAGCTGTGTTGTACATACCTGTGAGTGGATTGACTCTGTACTCCATATTCTCCTTCCTAGGCACCGTCCGCTGGGACTAGCGATGAGAAGGAGGAATCCTCGCGTGTACCGGCCGCTGGTGGACCTGTCGACAATGGAAGAACGCCATATAATACTACGATACCGACTTGACCGTGCCACTATCCATGAACTGTGTGCCCAGCTGGAGCCAGCCCTCATGTCCCCCATCCGCCAACCCACAGGAATTCCCCCTCTAGTGCAGGTTCTGTCTGTCCTCCATTTCTTTGCAACTGGCTCATTCCAGACAACAGTGGCCATGTCATCTGGGATGTCTCAGCCTATGTTTTCCAAGATCTTATCCAGAGTGTTGTGTGCCCTGATGAAACTCATGCGGAGCTACATCATTTTCCCAGAGGAGGGTGATTTGCCTACAGTGAAAGCTGATTTCTATGCCCTTGGACACATCCCCAACATCATTGGTGCAATTGATGGAACCCATGTGGCTTTAGTCCCCCCAAATGACGATGAACAGGTGTACAGGAACAGGAAGAATTACCATTCAATGAATATCCAGGTGGTCTGTTTGGCTGACCAGTACATCTCCCATGTGAATGCCAAGTTCCCTGGGTCAGTGCATGACGCGTATGTGATGCGAAATAGCAGCATTCCCTATGTGATGGAACAGCTACAGAGACAGCGTGTGTGGCTAATAGGTGACTCTGGTTACCCCAACCTGCCGTGGCTATTGACCCCAGTGAGGAATCCCAGGACCAGGGCAGAGGAACGGTACAATGAGGCCCATGGGCATACTAGGAGGGTGATTGAGCGAACCTTTGGGCTCCTGAAGGCCAGATTTAGGTGCCTGCATATGACAGGTGGATCCCTAATGTACTCACCAAAGAAGGTGTGCCATATCATCGTGGCGTGCTGTATGCTCTACAACCTGGCTTTGCGACGCCACGTGCCTTTCCTGCAGGAGGATGGTCCAGATGGTGGTGTTGTAGAAGCCGTGGAGCCTGTGGAGAGTGAAGAGGAGGAAGACTCTGAGGACGACACAGACAATAGGGACAGAGTGATACAACAGTATTTCCAGTAACACCCAGGTAAGAATCACCCACGCCATTTCACAATTGCTTATAGCCTCCTGCATCTGTACATTCTGTAGTTCCCCACAGATGTTTTTCATTAATTTTTGCCTTTCCCTTCCCTTCTCAGTGCTGTCTGACTCAGTACCTGACTTCTGCTTGGTTCGCCCATGAAATACAGCGTATTGACATTGGTATGTTGTCATGACTAATTGACAGAACAGAAATTGAACAGTAATATGTAATACATTTGTTAATAATACAGCATGACTCAAAACAGATTTGTGTGCAAAATGTGATTTATTTACAGTGCTAGATATCGGTACATGTGATTCTAAGGGTGATGGGTGGGGGTGGAGGAATATCCATGGCAGAGTCCAGTTCTCAGTCTCACAGGTGCATTGTTCTTTTGCCTGTGGAAGGATGGAGCATAGGCAGTTCATGGTTGGACAGGGTGGCAATGTGGGACAGTGGGAAGACTTGAAGGGCTATGTCCTGCTGGCGGGGGTCTTGACATCCTACTCTGTCTTTTTTTTTGGTCTCAGGCTCCTCTTACGGGGTGGTTGTTCTTCAGCAGGAGGTGGGGTTCTGGGGGGCTGTCGAGGTGTTGGGACCTCCTGTCCACTAGCGCCGGCGGAGGTGGTAGGCTGTTCCTGGTCCGGCCTAGTGACAGGGGCCCTGTGTGGTGCACCATGGTCCCGCAACGCGTCCTCTATCCTGTGGAGGGCCAGGACGATGGTCCCCATTGCGGTCCCGATGATTCTCAGCTCCTCCCTGAACCCCATGTAGCGTTCTTCCTGCTGTGACTGGATCTCAGTGAACCTGGCCAGTACCGTCGCCATCGTTTCTTGGGAGTGGTGGTATGCCCCCATGATGGTGGTGAGGGCCTCTTGGAGAGTGGGTTCCCTGGGCCTCTCCTCCCCCCCCCTGTCGCACAGCAGCCCTCCGAGCTGCCCGGTTTCCCCCGGCCTCTGTCCCCTGGCCGGTGTGCCCGCTACCACTGCCCCCAGGTCCCTGTTGTTGTTGGGGTGTTGGGTTAGCCTGGGTGCCCTGTAGTGGCGGACACACCGCTGATTGAGCTGTCCTAGAGACAGAGGCATGGGCCCGCTGGGTGGGAGCTGTGCTGGTGTTGGCAGAGGGGGTCGGGTCTGGTGTGGCCTGTGGCTGCCTGAGGGGAACCGACTGCCCAGAGGTCCCCGATGGTCCGGGCTGGTCATCAGGTTCACTGTCGACAGAGCTGCTATCCTCAGTGTGGGCCTGTTCCGGGGGTGGGATGGACACTTCTGGACCCTCCTGGCTGGTGTGTTGTCGTTCGGGTCCTGCATGGGGTAAGAGAGTTTGGTTATTGTTTCTGTGTGTGCAATAGCGTGCGTGTTATGGGTGCCCTTGTCCCCCAGTGCAGGCATTCCCTTGAGGGAGGTGTTGTGAGGGTAGTTAGGGGGGGGGGTTAGTGCAGTGGTCATGCTTAGGTGATGGGTGCCCATGATTTGTGTTGGCATGCAGGAGTTGGTGTTGGGATGGGTGGGTTGTGCTGGTGAGACATTGTCAGGGAGGATGTGTGCTGGGGGGTTGGGGGTGAGGGTGGGGGTGTGGGTTGGCATGCTGGTGGGGTGGGGGGGGATATAGTAGTTGAGATTGGACTTACCAGAGTCCATTCCTCCGGATACTCCTGCGAGGCCCTGAGGATGCAGGATGTTCAAGACGTCTTGCTCCCACGATGTGAATTCGGGAGGGGTGGGTGGGGGTCCGCCGCCAGTCTTCTGGACCGCGATGTTGTGCCGGGAGACCATCGATCGGACCTTCCCCCGTAGGTTGTTCCATCTTTTGCGTATGTCCTCCCTATTCCTGGGATGCTGTCCCACCGCGTTGACCCTGTCCACGATCCGCTGCCATAGCTCCGCCTTCCTAGCTATACTGGTGTCCTGCACCTGCGAGCCGAAGAGCTGGGGTTCCACTCTTAGGATTTCCTCCACCATGACCCGGAGTTCTTGGTCAGAAAAGCGTGGGTGCCTTTGGGGTGCCATGGGGTGGTGTGGGTGTGGTGTGGGGTGGTGTATGTGATGATAAGTATGTTGGTGAGTGGTGCTTTGTGCTACTATGTGGTGTGTGTGATGGTGTAGTGTGCCTCAGTGTGTCTTGCTTTGAATTGTCTGCTGTGTCTCTCTCTCCTTCTCTCAGTAATTCTGGTCGCAGGGGTTTGTGGGTGATGTGGGTGTGTGTTTTATAGTTGGTTGATTGTGTGGGAGTGGTGTGTGTATGTGTATCAGGTGTGTGTATTTCAAATTGTCCAATGTGGCTGGGTTTTGGTGATGTGTGTGTATTCTGACCGCGGCGGTGTGTACCGCCAATGGAATACCACGGTTGAATGACCGCCGCGTGGATTCGTGGGTCGTAATGGCATGGCGTATTTCTGTTGGCGTGACGGTGGAGGTTTGGTCATCTCCAGTTTATCGCTGCCCGCTGATGTGGCGGCCTGCAGTGGAGGACGGAATTTTGGAGGTTTGGCCGTTGTGGGTCAGAATGACCGTGGCGGTTAACCGCGGCCGCGGCGGTGTTATGGCGGTCTTCTGACCGGCGGTAAGGGCCTTTTACCGCCGAGGTCAGAATGACCCCCTATGACATATGGTGACTACACTACAACACACTTTGGGGGTCATTTTCACCCTGACGGTACGGGACCGCCAGGGCTAAAACGACGGAAGCACTGCCAACAGGCTGGCGGTGCTTCCAGGCGTATTACAACCGCAGCGGAAGCACTGCGGTCGCACCGCCGGGGACGGCGGTATACCGCCATTTTACCTCCGGCAGTATACCGCTATTTTAGCTCGGGCGGTGATAATCCGCCAGGGCAGCGCTGCAAGCAGCGCTGGCCTGGGGATTATGACTCCCCTACTGCCAGCCTGTTTCTGGCGGTTTGCACCGCCAGGAAGAGGCTGGCGGTATGGGGAGTTGTGGGGCCCCTGGGAGCCCCTGCACTGCCCATGCCACTGGCATGGGCAGTGCAATGGCCTCCTGACAGGGCCCCATGCGTGCAGACAGTGATAAGCGCGACGGGTGCAACTGCACCCATCGCACGGCCGCAACACTGCCGGCTCCATTTGGAGCCGGCTCCCATGTTGCGGCCCACATCCCCGCTGGGCTGGCGGGCGGAAACTTGGTTTCCGCCCGCCGGCCCAGTGGGGATGTCCAAATGGGCACCGCGGGAGTGCGGCTGCATTGGCGGCCGCCCGACGGTTACAGCTTGTAATGAGGCCCATTTTGTGTCTAACAACACCTACATCTCCAATGTCACCCTCGTCAGTGGCCCCAAAAAATAAGAAAATCCAGGCTGCTTTTAAAGTACTCTTTAGGGGAGGTGCCCTTCGACCGCAACCACCAAATGCCAAGTTTGTACAATGGAAAGCTGGCAAAAATGTTAGAGCTGGACCTCCTCCCTTTTTTTGTGGCAGTAGTGGGATTCTTAGAGTCTGTGGCAGCAATCTGCCCGAAATAGAAGGTTCCAAGTCAGACCTATTTTGCCAGAGTTTCGGTTCCAGTGCTGCATCATATTGTGCTGCAATTGGTTTGAAAAGCTTTGCAGCAAAGTGTTGTACACACTATCCACATGATGACAGACATATGGACCAATTATAAGGCTACTGATTATATGTGCATCACTGCACATTGTATGTCTTTTGCTGGGGTAAAGAAAAAGCTATGTACAGGTCCTGGACCTGAAGAAATGTTTAAGAGCATTCAGTGCAATGGTAGCCATGCTTGACATGGAAAAATCAAATACAGCTGTAAACATCTCAGACAAATTAAATAGCAAAGTAGTGTCTGAATGGCTGCAACCCAACATTAAGCAAATTGGGTTTGTTGCCACTTACCATGGCAGTAACATAGTCAAGGCCATGGAAGACGATGGCTAATTCAGGGTCCTGTGTTTTGAGCACTGCATCAACCTCCTTGTGGAAGACGTCCCCAAAAAAGAAAACATAGACAGCAACATACTGACCACCTGCAAATTAATCTGCACTCATTACAGCCATTCTTTTAATGCCCGAAAGCAGTTGCACATTATTCAGCATGATAACAGAATACCAGATAAAACCCTTATACAGGAGGTACCAATACATTGGAAATCAACCTATTATATGTTGTAACATCTGTTTCAGCAGTACAGACAGATTGATGACTATGAGGGTCATTTTGACCCTGGCGGTACGGGACCGCCAGGGCTAAAATGACAGAAGCACCGCCAACAGGCTGGCGGTGCTTCCGCACCGCCGGGGCCGGCGGTATACCGCCATTTTAGCCCCGGCGGTGATAATCCACCAGGGCAGCGCTGCAAGCAGCGCTGCCCTGGGGATTATGACTCCCCTACCGCCAGCCTGTTTCTGGTGATTTGCACCGCCAGGAAGAGGCTGGCGGTACGGGGAGTCGTGGGGCCCCTGGGGGCCCCTGCACTGCCCATGCCACTGGCATGGGCAGTGCAGGGGCCCCCTGACAAGGCCCCATGCGGCTTTTCACTGTCTGCATAGCAGACAGTGAAAAGCGCAACTGGTGCAACTGCACCCGTCGCACGGCCGCAACACCGCCGGCTGGCATTTGGAGCCGGCTCCCATGTTGCGGCACACATCCCCGCTGGGCCAGCGGGGATGTCCAAATAGGCACCGTGGGAGTGCGGCCGCATTGGCGGCAGCCCGGAGGCAGCCCGGAGGCTACAGCTCCACCCGCCAATGTTGGAATGAGGCCCTATGTCATTCTAAAAGGAAGAGATGCAATTGGGAAAGCTCTGACCATGGATGTGGACGAATGGGCCTAGTCAAATGCCTGACACAGATGCTGCTTCCTTTTGAGGTTTTCATGCGGGAACTTAGCAAGGAGGACAGTACAGTGGGTCAAGCTATCCCGTTGCTGCATCTGCTACAGGAGTAGGTGAGGAAGATGTCTGAAATGTTTGCACTTGGAGGTGTGAGCGAAAATTCAGAAGTGCTAGTGTGGTGAACCGCCCTCCGTAATCCCCTCCTTACTTGACATCTCTCCCATACAGGAGTCCACTCCTGCTCCAAAAGTGGGACATCTAAAGAAAGAAATAGAAAATGCTGATCAGAATATGCATAATCCTCTGTTGACCACACCAATAATGAAAGACTGTTGATTTTAGCCACAAGAACCCGGAAGCAATCTCCGTGCAAAGAGGCTGATTGATTGATTGAAGCAAATAGATTCACTGGTAAGGGTGGGGAAGGGGGACGTATCCAGATTATGCACAGAGTGAAGTGCAGGCCAGAATGAGGAGACAGGGGAAAAGAGGAGAAACCGCAGCATGGACCAGAGGGGGAAGCGGAGAAGTTTCCAACTGATTTGGACCACCAAGACAAGACTGCTGAGGAGTCTGAAGCACAAAACAACCAAGGACACACCAAGCCTCCAGTTGAGGAAGAGACATGGTGTGAAGTTTGGTGGTGCCCGATGATACCGGACATCATGCAAACACACGCCACAACTCATGGAGAGTTCTGGCAACTGGCGGTGAGTGGGGGAGGGGCCAGCTATTGCCATCTATAATCACAGGGCTGGTGGGGAGAAACACTATTGAAGTGGTGTTCCTTATAGCTTTGATCTCCTGGCTCATTCTCCAACAAATCGTGACACTGTCACAGGAACACCAAAAAAAATGGAAAAGCCAATCAGGAGTCTGAGAAGTGCATCACTCTTTTTGGGGGGACTAGATCATAATATAGAGATAACAAGAACAAGCATATGGAGAGGCATAAAATAAACATGGCTAATTGACGTTGAGTGCTTGTTTGTTTATTCATGATTTCCCAAACAGGGAACACAGATTTATACTGAAGTATATTACCTTCTCTGCATACTTCAGCACTACTGGGTGAATTGGTGATGGTCTAATGGAGATAAAAAGGCCCAATACTTAACACATTGCTTTCCTTCCTCTGAGGGTGTTGGCGTGCATACACTCGGAAACCTGAAAGAAACCAACTCAGTCAAGACGCAATTTGAAGATATTCTAACTGCAAAACAGTTTAATCAATTTGACTGTTCTAAAGACATTTCCCTTATTTTTTTTCTTCCATTTAATTTCAATAAACACCACAACTTGTCAAAGACCAAAATCTCCAGAGACATATTTCTGTCCATCCCTCCCACAGCTAGCCTTGGTTGAGAGCCTAACCTATTGATTGACTTGTAATGCAAGGCTGCAAAATTACATTATTAAGTCCAAAGAGTACATCTGTACCACCCTACTTGACCGATGCTACAAAAAGATTCTTCCCACTTTCATTCCTTTTTCTGAATGTAATGTTTCAAAATACAAGAGGTGGATTGTTGAGCAAGCAGGAGAAACAGAAGAAGAATGGCTGGAACTTAGAATCCCACTCAGCAGTTCTGGGGTGCCACCTTCAACTTCCAGAGAGGGCAGCCTTGTCTCACAGCAGCCAACACCAGCATCAAAAACACCAACACTTCAGAGGATGTTCCAGGAGTATCTGGATGACCCACAAAAGGTATAGGTGGATCAAAATCATTTGTTGATTGGTGTATTGGTATGGGAAGGTGTACCAATAGCTAGAACTCAGCAGACTGGCAATAAAGTACCAGGCTTGCCCTGTAGACAGTGTGTCTGCTGAACCTGTGTTCAGTGCAGCCGGCACAGTTGTTGCAGTGAGAAGGAATTGTCTCTCTCCTCAAAGCATGGAGAGATTAACCATTATCAAAATAAACCAGCTTTTTGTTCAACCCGATTCCCGAAACAGGAGTACGCTGTATTTCATTGGTCAGAATCAGATGTATTTGCTGACCAACTTCTGGGTGAACCACCTGAGTTTGAGGATGAACTCTACTTCCTGGACTGAGTATGGCAGTGCCTCCATAGAGATTTTTAATTATTTCTCATTTATAATCTTCATTTCTTTCTTTCTATCTTTCTTTCTTTCTTTCTTTCTTTCTTTCTTTCTTTCTTTCTTTCTTTCTTTCCTCCTTTCTTTCTTTCTTTCTTTCTTTCTTTTTTTCTCTTTCTTTCTTTCATTTTCTCTCTTTCTTTCTTAAAAAAAATATTAGTTTGTGTGCAACATTATGTTTGTGTCAGATGTATGCTGCCCACCTTTTTTTAGTCACATATATGGCTGGATGGAATTTGGATTCGTGTGCAGTAAAGAAGCCCCCATATTCCCTTCAATACATTGGGTACAATGCCTGCCTCCCTCACATGTCATTGACTATCCTTTTTTTACAGCACCTACCAAGGCTCCCCCAGAAAATCATTGATTAAAAGACTACCAGTGCCAAATTGCAATGTGTTGCTACCATCAAAGAAGAGATGATATTTTTTATCAACCACCATTCTTGGATTGGAAGAGGTAACTACTAACAATTGCACCAATGAGTGGTGATATATTGAGTGTTTGTGAGTGATGATTGATGATGTATGTGGTGGCTGACAATGGGGTTTGAGTTAAGCAAATTTCTAAACTTGATTTTGATGCTGACTGCGTGTTTGCTGCATTGCTGAATCAGAAACCTCTTTATGATCTTGCTCTGCCTATGAGTCTTCTTGGTACACTCCTCATGAAGGTTATCTTCCTTCTGTTTGTCTTTCTCTTTTACTCTATGATACAGTTAATATTTTTCAACATGCATACCTTCCAGCCCTCTCCTGCACAAGCAAAACTGTGTGAAAGCCCGACACTCCAGCTTACTTACCAGACAGGTTCACCCAGGTACTCAAGAGTGACAAATCACTGAGTGAAGAATCAGATGCACCACTCAATTTGTCAATACAGTATCATTTTTCCTTTACCAATCTTAATTGTTAGAACTGGGTGGGTTAGCTTCAAACCTCTATAATTTGCATTTTTCAAACCTTGAAAACATAACATTTATAGGTATACTTTCTTGAGTCTTTCTGAGGCAGATGGACTTTTTGAAATGCATTTAACTGAACTGTGACATATTTATCCCTTGATCGTTTCCCTCCACAACGGATTGATGATGGTGTGCTGCTCAGTGCCCTGATCAATATTGTGGTGGTTTCTTTTGTGTAGTGGTTGTCTTTGTCACACCTTTCCCCAAATCCCCTTTCCCATCCATTCATTGAGCCCCTAACACTTTCACCCCAGGCTGTGTTCTTTATTGAGGTGTGACTTAAATTTTGCACCATAAATGGATCATATACTTGCTGGGGTGGATGTGGTGAAAGCGACACCAACTCACATGACCTTATATTACCTAAGCAATATTTCACACCGGCCCCATCAACATCATCATTAAGGCTGTGTGTTGTGTGTTGCATAAAGGCTTGACCTTGTTCAACCACCCGTGACTCTGAGCCCACTTCTTCTGACTCGAGGATTTTGTTTAGTTTTCAAATACTAGCTCCCCATGCTCAGAGGAAGTTGATATTGCTTTTCTGTATCATCAAGTCTGGTCTTCTTTGTTGTGCACCAAATACTGTCATTGTGGTAGTTTGGTCTCAGTCTTCCTAAAGATATGATAGAGTATATGACCCACTAACTCTCTGTCTTCTTTCAAACTAGTTGACAATGATAGATAACCCTTTGATTAATCATGCAGTTGGAGTTTACATAGGTGGGAGTGGCACATTCTGTCTTCCCTGTTAGCACGCTAGCCTACTACTACTATTACATGCCCCTTAAGATACCACCTTGGGAAAACCCCTTCAGTAAGAAGTCTTAGGTATCATCTATTAAGGTAAGAGAAGAACATTAGATTGAAGAGAACTTCTTTAGTAATGATTAAGTTCTACTGAAGAAGATGTTGTTTGTATGTGTCTAGGGTTTTGTAGGCAACAGAAGCAAGGGTAATTATCCCCTAATGGTCAATATAGTTACAAAGGGCAGTAGTACAAGGATTTGAGGGAATGGCATACACTTTTTAGCCGATTTAGAAAACAGGCTACACTAAAAGATAACAGTGCAAACTAAAACAGCAAAGTAATCATTTGAGGTAAACAAAAAATGTTGGAAAGTGGATTACTGGTAAGGGCAGGTAAGTAGCTATACCTAGCAATAGGCCACTAACCCCACTTAGGTCCAGTTAGGTCCCAATAATTAAAACCAGTTCAACCCTTCGTAGCTTGGCAAAAAGCGTCAAGGCTTAACTTAGGAGGCAGGTGTGTAAAGCATCTAAAAATCACAAAACAGTAAATAAGTAAAACATAAAACACAATAAAAACTCAATACCAATTTATAAAAATAGGGTTATTTTTATCTATAAAATTATACCAAAACAATTAGAATAGGATAAGGAGAACTGGAGATATGATTTTTTAAAAGAATTAAAGTTTTTTAGTGCATTGAAACTAAAAGAGCCATTCAGGACATCTGGCCGCTCTTTGACCAGGGCAAGGTCAAAGTTTGAGGCCGACCACGATGGAGCTGTGCTCGGCTACAATATGGGCCAAAAGTTTACCTTCAGACTTAGGGCCTCATTACAACATTGTAACCGCCGGGCGGCCGCCAATGCAGCCGCACTCCCGCGGTGCCCATTTGGACATCCCCGCCGGCCCAGCGGGGATGTGGGCCGCAACATGGGAGCCGGCTCCAAATGGAGCCGGCGGTGTTGCGGCCGTGCGATGGGTGCAGATGCGGCCGTGCGACGGGTGCAGATGCACCCGTCACGATTTTCACTGTCTGCTGTGCAGACAGTGAAAAGCCGCATGGGGCCCTGTCAGGGGGCCCCTGCACTACCCATGCCAGTGGCATGGGCAGTGCAGGGGCCCCCAGGGGCCCCACGACTCCCCGTACCGCCAGCCTCCTCTTGGCGGTGCAAACCGCCAGAAACAGGCTGGCGGTAGGGGAGTCATAATCCCCAGGGCAGTGCTGCTTGCAGCGCTGCCCTGGCGGATTATAACCACCAGGGCTAAAATGGCGGTATACCGCCGGCCCCGGCGGTGCGACCGCGGCATACACCTGGAAGCACCGCCAGCCTGTTGGCAGTGCTTCCGTCGTTTTAGCCCTGGCGGTCCCTTAGTCTTTTTCTTGAAGATTTTCTTCAGCAGGACAAAGTCACCAGTCCAATCCGTCCTCCTTGGAGTGCTCTTCGGATACATGTCGCAGGAGACCTCGGTGAAGAATTCTACCTTCAGACATAGATGATTTTTCAGGACGGAAATCTTTGTCCGGGCCAAAGCTGAATCTTGATCTGAAATCCCTGTAGCCAGCCTCGGATATGCTTGTAGGAAGGTAGCCTCTTTCTAGCCTTGTTACCCCCACTTTTGGCCTGTTTGTGAGTATATGTCAGGGTGTTTTTACTGTCTCACTGGGATCCTGCTAGCCAGGGCCCAGTGCTCATAGTAAAAACCCTATGTTGTCAGTGTGTTTGATATGTGTCACTGGGATCCTGCTAGCCAGGCCACCAGTGCTCATAGGTTTGTGGCCTATATGTGTTCCCTGTGTGGTGCCTAACTCTATCACTGAGGCTCTGCTAACCAGAACCTCAGTGTTTATGCTCTCTCTGCTTTTAGAATTGTCACAGCAGGCTAGTGACTGATTTTACCATTTCTGATTGGCACACCGGAACACCCTTATAATTCCCTAGTAAATGGTACCTAGGTACCCAGGGTATTGGGGTTCCAGAAGATGCCTATGGGCTGCAGCATTTATTTTGCCACCCATTGAGAACTCAGACAATTCTTACACAGGACTGCCACTGCAGCCTGAGTGAAATAACGTCCACGTTATTTCGCAGCCATTGTACACTGCACTTAAGTAATTTATAAGTCACCTATATGTGTAACCCTCACTTAGTAAAGGTTAAGTGCAAAGTTACTTAGTGTGAGGGCACCCTGGCACTAGCCAAGGTGCCCCCACATTGTTCAGGGCAATTTCCCCGGACTTTGTGAGTGCGGGGACACCATTACACGTGTGCACTACATATAGGTCAATACCTATGTGTAGCGTCACAATGGTAACTCCGAACATGGCCATGTAACATGTCTAGGATCATGGAATTGTCACCCCAATACCATTCTGGTTTTGGGGGACAATTTCATGCATCCCCGGGGCTCCAGCATAGAGCCCGGGTACTGCCAAACTAACTCTCTGGGGTTTTCTCTGCAGCTACCGCTGCTACCAACCCTCAGACAGGTATCTGCCCCCCTGGGGCCTGGGCAGCCCAGTCCCAGGAAGGCAGAACAAAGGATTTCTCTGAGAGAGGGTGTTACACCCTCTCCCTTTGGAAATAGGTGTTAAGGGCCTGAGAGGAGTAGCCTCTCCTGGCCTCTGGAAATGCTTTGAAGGGCACAGATGGTGCCCTCCTTTCATAAGCCAGTCTACACCGGTTCAGGGATCCTCCCAGCCCTGCTCTGGCACGAAACTGGACAAAGGAAAGGGGAGTGACCACTCCCCTGACCAGCACCTCCCAAGGGGAGGTGCCCAGAGCTCCTCCTTTGTGTCCTAGACCTCTGCCATCTTGGATGCAGAGGTGTGAGGGCACAATGGACACCTCTGAGTGGCCAGTGGCAGCAGGTGACGTCAGAGACCCCTCCTGATAGGTGCTTACCTTTCTCTGTAGCCAATCCTCCTCTGACGTCTATTTAGGCTCTCTCCTGTGGGTTTCTCATCAGATAACGAATGCAAGAGCTCACCAGAGTTCTTCTGCACTTCTCTTTTTGACTTATATCAAGGGTCGACCGCTGACTGCTCCAGGACACCTACAAAACCGCAACAAAGTAGCAAGAAGACTACCAGCAACATTGTAGCGCCTTATCCTGCCGGCTTTCACGACTGTTTCCTGGTGGTGCATGCTTTGAGGGTTGTCTGCCTTCACCCTTCACTGGAAGCCAAGAAGAAATCTCCCTTGGGTCGACGGAATCTTCCCCCTGCCAACGCAGGCACCAAACTTCTGCATCACCAGTCCTCTGGGTCCCCTCTCATCTTGACGAGCTTGGTCCCTGGAACACAGGAGCTGGATCCAATTCTCCCCAACAGTCCAGTGGGCCTTCTGTCCAAATTTGGTGGAGGTAAGTCCTTGCCTCCCCACGCCAGACAGTAATCCTGTGTACTGAGTGAACTGCAGCTGCTAGGGCTTCTGTGCACTTTTGCAAGACTTCCTTTGTGCATAGCCTTGCCCAGGTCCCCAGCACTCCATCCTGCATTGCCCAACTCGCTGAGTTGGACTCCGACTTCGTGGGACTCCCATTTGTTGTGCTGAGACAACCTCCGTGCTCAGATCTTCTGAATGCCTGTTCAGGTGCTTCTGCAGGTGCAGCCTGCTTCTGTGTGGGCTCTCTGTGTTGCTGAGCGTCCCCTCAGTCTCCTCCTCCAAGGGGCGACCACTTGGTCCTTCCTGGGCCCTGGCAGCACCCAAAGTCCTCAACCAAGACTCTTGCAGCTAACAAGGCTTGTTTGTGGTCCTTCAGCATGGAAACAACTCTGCTTCTTCCAGCACGCCGTGGGACATCTTCTGACCAAAGGAGAAGTTCCTGGCACTTTCCGTTGTTGCAGAATCTTTGGCTTCTTCCACCCGGAAGAAGCCTTTTTGCACCTTCATCTGGGGTTTAGTGGGCTCCTGCCACCCTGGACACTTGTGTGACTCTTGGACTTGGCCCCCTTCCTTTGCAGGTCCACAGGTCCAGGAATCCATCTTCAGTGCTTTGCAGTCAGTTGTTATCTTTGCAGAATCCCCTATCTCAACTTTACTGTCTTTCTGGGGTAGTAGGGTAACTTTACTCCTACTTTTCAGGGTCTTGGGGTGGGGTATCTTGGACACCCTTAGTGTTTTCTTACACACACATTGTCCATTTGTGGTTCGCATTCCACTTTTGGAGTATATGGTTTGGGCTGCCCCTAGGCCTATTGTCTCCTATTGCATTCTATTGTGTCCTACAGTGTTTGCACTACTTTTCTAACTGTTTACTTACCTGATTTTGGTTTGTGTGTATATTTTGTGTATATTACTTACCTCCTAAGGGAGTATATCCTCTGAGATACTTTTGGCATATTGTCACTAAAGTAAAGTACCTTTATTTTTAGTAACTCTGAGTATTGTGTTTCTTATGATATAGTGCTAAGTGATATAAGTGGTATAGTAGGAGCTTTGCATGTCTCCTAGTTCAGCCTAAGCTGCTCTGCTATAGCTACCTCTATCAGCCTAAGCTCCTAGAACACCTCTAATCTACTAATAAGGGATAACTGGACCTGGCACAAGGTGTAAGTACCACAAGGTACCCACTTTAAGCCAGGCCAGCCTCCTGCAATGCTGCCCTGGGAAGTCCCAGTCAACATTTTGCGTTCAGACTTTGTTACTTTTTTTTAGCTTTTTCCTTCCGATGGGGGTCGACCCTTCACAGCAAAGCTGATTTCAATACAAGGTCCTCAAACAACCTTTCCAGGAGCCCCCATTGAAAGCCTGGAAGTCTGGGGCTCCGGAACCTTTCAGCGGGATGAACCTGCAAGTCATGCCTGGTCGCGCTTAAGGTAAGCCGGCTTGACTCACCACAGCAGGTCGGTCTCTTTATGGAGCTTTTTTCCAAAGGTTTTTCAAACTTCTCAAAACTTCTGGTCTTAGAAGATCCTTTCGTAGTCCACAACTCACCTCTAGGTTCCAGAAGCTATGAGTTGCTCCTTGAGGGTTAGGACTCCTGCTCCCAGAATGCACCTGGTTGAAATCCCAAAATGATCACTAGCCACTAGTCAGCTGGTCAGTCCCTTCAGGTTTTGATGCAGGGGACTCTAGTTAGCTATTTGTCACCTGTAGCAAGCAGGGAGCCCTTTCTTAAACCAGTTGAAGACAGGCAAAGTCCTTTTATTTGTGAAGCCCAAGTGTGCAGCTGATGCAGTCCTTCAGAGTGCAGAGTCCAGGTGCAGGTCAGGGGTCCAGCAGGGAAGTCCTTCTTTTTCTGTTGTTGTTCCTTGTAGGGATCTGAGGTGTGGGTACAGCTCTGCCAAATGTATCCTTGCTCCTGGGGAGAAAAGCCGGTGTTGGTGGGGGGCAACTGTCCAAACACAGGCAGGCCACTACCCCCTTGGATGACCACTGGAAGTGTGGCAAAAATCAATCCCAGTGAGCTACATTCTTTTAAAATCCAAAGTGGCTACAACTGAATTTTGGAGGTTAGGTCTGGCTGAGCCCACCCACTGGTGTGGCTAACAATCCTTAACACACCCCTATCCTGCCCTCTCCTTATCTAATCAAAAGGGCACCTGGTTGTTTGGGGTTTCAGGAGATGGGAGAGGTCCTGAGCCACTCCAAATGTCCTTCCCTCCTTCAAAGACCAGTTTGGCTGCTCTCCCCCATCCTGTTTCACCATCTGCTGAGGTAAATCTCCTCCCCCCGGTACTTCCTTTGTTTTCAGCCCAAGCCACTTCACACTTCATCAAGACACCCTGGCCAGGCTGCCAGAAGCTGGCCACTTAGAGAAGGGCATTATAGAGCTAAAGTTGGTAACTTTCAGGTAGAGTTTTAAAACTCTTTCCCTGAACTAGTTAAATTAAATCCAACAATCAGTTTAATACAAAACTCAAAATATCTGGCTCCTATTGGAACGCTATTAATAAAAATAAGTCTAATTTGCATATCCATTTTACACAGAGCACAGGCCCTGGGACTGGTTAGCAGTACCCAGGGCACCATCAGAGTCAGGAAAACACCAGCAAAAAGTAAAAAATTGAGGTGTCAGAATGTTAGGGGACTTCTGCAATCAGCCCAGTTGTCTCACATAAATGAAGTAAAATATCCCACCCCCCTCCCAACCTCTTTACCCACAACAAGTCCCTCCCACCGAAACAAACAAATTCAAAAAATGGCTTAGAAGAGGGCATTGTCTAATTGGTTCCGGAGCTGGTCCAGGCTCTTCTCAATCCTGCAGAGCTGGCTCTCCATGTGGTCCATCCACAGCCGGATTTGCTGGAATATTGCCCTGTCAGGGTGTGAGGGGGCAGCAGCAGGGGCAGTCAGGGCCCCTGACATCGGGCAGCGGCACTGATTGTAATAGCTGGGAGTGTGGGGCTTATGTGCTGCTCAACATGGGTTCTGGGTCAGAGGTAGCTATTTCTGTCTCTTTATCCTCCAAGACCACGAGCTGCCAGTATTTGGCCTGTACAGTTTCCAGCCTCTGTCAGTGCAGATGGGTCACTATCTCCTGCCTAGTAGATTGTGCTAATCAACCATCAGGAGTAGCTATATTGAGAAAAACACAAATAAAAAAGGCAAATTGTAAACAATGTTGTGAGCAAACACTTCTTTCACAGTAGAAGTTGGCGGCAGAGTAGCAGTACATTGCTGCTCCCCTAGGTACATTGGAATTTGATGTGATCATGATTAGGAGAGTCACTGGGCCAATTTTGTATGTTTACCCACACATGCCTCACATAAAAAGCACTGACAGTCTGGTAGAAAAGAATTAAGTCAGACTAACACCAGATTAAAATAAAGTGATTTGATTTTTTAAAGACTTTTCTGGTATCTAAGCAGACACTTTTAGTGGAAAAATAAAAATCATTTATGAGTAAGGCATTATTTACTGTGGTGTACATGTTTTTGTGCCAAATAAATGGAGGCATTCTAGCCAGTGCGTCTGGTACTTTGCTACCATCTGCAGTTGTGGCAGCTGAAGATGATAATTATCCATCTTTAATTCCAATGGCCCTGCTCTTCTCCAAATGCCTTTCACTTAGGGCCTCATTACAAGTTTGGCGGATGGTGGTGCTGGCAGTCCTACCACTGTTGGGTTGGTGGTCGGACTGCAGTATTGTGAGTTATGCTGGCCTATGGAGCAAAGATCGCCATGGTCCCGCTGGCACCATCAGGCAGCACAGACCGCTACGGTCATGAGGCAGTTCAAACAGGCCAGGGGAGCCTGTGTTGCTGCCAGACATATTATGAGATTGAACACTGCCAATGTGACTGTGGCAGTCCAACCACCACGTCTCAGCATGTAGAAATGGGGAGCATAAAGGGAGGTACTCACTTACAGGCAGTCTCACCATCCAAAGCCACCATGGAGCCCATCACACACTTCTTGCTGCTTCTGCTGATCATCGATGGAGCACAAAATCCACGCCACCGTGGTCGAAACCGACAGTAAGTGCATACACCTACCTATATCATTACACTCAGCAATAGATAGTTCCATCGCCATTCACATTATATGGGGTCAAGCTACAGGCAGCAAGAACACTTGTCATTGTGCCTCATGTCAGACACAAAAAAGGATACATTCACAGTCACAATATGTCCCCTTTGGGCAGGTCACTCACACTACACTGCAACACTACACAAAACACATATCTGCTCAGCTCAGGCACAGGGACAGTGAAGTGTACAGAACAGTGTCTTACCAACAACACAGCAAACATCACATCAACAAATACAACTCACACAATCACATTCCTCACATGCTATGGACTGTCATCAACACATATATGTATGGATGTTGCATGGAACACAAACACTATTCCCAATAAACAGCCTTGCAATGGACACATGCAGATCACCCACATTGCTACACAATGGAAGGACAATGGGATGCACAATAGACAGAGAGACAAATATATAAAGCTGACAATGTAAATAATACCTGTGCAATAGCGATGGGGCCATCAGGAGCACTCAGGAAAGCATGTTGCACTGGGGCACATACCCCTTAAACAACATTTGTTCAGGAACTGGCCCTACATGTATCTTAGGGAAAGACAATACTAGACCCAAATGACATGCCTATCTGCACAATGTGGAAGTGCAAGTCAATAGAGCACATACAACTCCAACTGCATGGGACATACCTCTACATGAAGTATGTGTAAGGTACACACAACTAAATGAACACAGGCACAGTCAAATATAAACAACGGTAGCACAACTGAACACACTCCATGTCTGCACAAACAAAACTCAAGTTGCAACACATTAGATGAATCCATAATTCTCATCAGGGGACAAGTCAAATACCATATATGCTTACATTGGACAACACAAGATGAAAAACTTACCATGCCAAACAGTACACAATGCCATGATTCCACAATTGTATTTACACCCAAATATCCATACAGTTAACATATATCCTTGTCTTGAGGGACATCAGCACTGCCCACAAAGTCAGATACAGCAAACAACAGAAAATGGATCAGCAAGCAGACTGAAACACACACAACTATAGGCAGACCACACATGTCACTCAGGAACAACATAAAGGTAGAAAAGGAATTGCAGGGCAAATGTGTACCTAACAAAACAGATTTGTGTTTTTTTTTTAATTTAAACTTGAAAAGTCCAAGGCCATTGGTCAGTCCATTTTGATAGGCATATGTACAGTGCTGTGCTGTATCTCGACTCCTAACTGTCAGGGTACCTCCACAGAAAAGGACATCAAGGGACAGGCAGGTGCCTCAGTGATCATCTTTGAGGTGTGGGGGTCAGATTTGGGAGTGGTGGGTTTTGGTTTGAGAGGGGTGGATTGCTTCTAAAGAGGAGTGGGCTTCTTCTTTTTGGAGGGGTATGGGTGCTTGCAGGGGGCAGGTGTGACAGTGGAGGACTTAGAGGTAGAACAGATGAGTTGGGAGGTGGGTTGGGCCTCTTGGATTTTGGAGGGGGTGGATAGAACAAGGAAAATATCAAGGTCAAACAAAAAAACTTTCTTAGGAACATGGGGGTGGTCAGCAGAAAAGGGTGGGGATTTGGAAGTCTAGTTAGTTGTTATCTGCTGTGTCAGTGTGGATGTTGTGGGTGTGCGCATGTGGGAGATATGCTTGTGTTTGAGTGATGTCTGCTGCATGGGTGAGTGTGGGTGTTTGTGTCTTGCGGGCTGGGAGGTGGAGGTTCTGGGGGATGGAGTGGTGGACGTGTGTGTGTCTGTTGGGATGGTGTCTGTGGGTAGGCTAGATGTGGTGGTTATCTGTGTATCTGTTTGGGTGGTATCTGTGGGTATGGTGGTTGTGATAGTTGTTAGGTGTGGTGGGTATGTCACTGACTGTTGTGGTGGTACCTGTGGGTATGCTTGATGTTGTGTGTGGGCCTTGGGGGTGGTGGGGGTGTCTAGGGAAGTAGTAACTGAAGTTGTGGATGTGGGGTCTGTTTTTTGCTTGCGTGCCAGTGTGTTTTGTGGTGCTTGTGTCTGTGTGTGCTGCTCTTCTGTGTTAAGGTGGGTTAGTGCGAATTGGTCTGTGTACTTGGGGTAGGTCATAGGTGGGTAGGGGAATGGGGATGTGGATTGGGAACAGGGAGGTGAAGGGGGTGCAGAAGGTGGGGATAGCTGCCTGCCATTAGTGTGGACTCCAAAGCTTGAAAAGATCTCTGTAGGCCAGACATTGCACCATGAAAGCTTTCCAGGGATGCATTTGTTTGCTGCAGTTGAGTTGCAAATCCCTAGATGGCGTTCACAATGGCTGTCTGACCCACACAGACAATCCTCAGGAAGTCAATAGCCTCCTCACTCAGGACAGCAGGGGAAACAAGGGCTGGGGTGGAGGTGCCTGAGGCAAAGTAGACACCCATCCTCTTGAGTGAGGGGGCACAGCTAACTGAATGGGAAGCAACAGGGAAGGTGGTGATAGAATGGGGGGTGGCAGATAAAGATGTTACCACCACTACGGAGTGTCCACTGGAGGAAGATTCCAATGATGAAGATGATGTTTGCCTGGTCTCCCCTGTGGCACTCTTCTCACCCTCAGGACCACTGGGTCCCTCTGTTGTCTTGACCCGAGGACCCATAGCCCGATGCATCCCCACTCAACTGTGCCCTGTCTCCTTTGCTTCCCTGGGCTGATGCTACAAATACAAAGAGAAGTAGTGTCATCACATGACCCATGATTAAACTTGAACAACAGCTCTGATTAGCAAACATTACCATGCTGTCAAGGAGCCCCAAGCAACAAACTTCACCTAAGTGACCCATAAATGTCCCATACCATATGAATGCATGCCATTTAAACTGTCCACAGTTGCCCACCAGAAAATAAGGATCTTAGTCAACTACAATTGCATGGCTGACGTTGTGCAATCACAGTATTCATTGAACAAGTAGGAGACCTTATCACCCTCAAAGCTTTGCACCATGGAGCATACCGCAGTTACCTTTTGTGATACAATATTAGGCCAATGTCAACTGCTTTCCCACAGATCCCATAAAAGGTCATGCAGACATCTGTTTGTCACATGCATAATGACTCAACAATAAGAAATGATGCTCCAAAAATCCTGCCTTGTTGCTGACAAAAGTACAATAGCTTGGAGAAGGTGACATGGAAATACTCATGTCACGCTGGAAGCAGTTCCACAATGCACATTTCAGCAAGTGTTATTTGTCCCAATGGAGTCATTGAGGTTGTACTACTGTTGCTCAGATAGGCTACATATTTGGAATATAAATTGACACTGAAGATATCATATGCAATATGTCAGGGAGAGACATCCCTAAAATCCACAACACAATGAACCAGCAAGTCCCAGGGAAATCACAACTATTGTCTGGCACCTCTTACAATGACATACTCTGACATACTCTGAGTGTTTTAGTGCCTTGGATGTTGGAGAGGACCAGAGTTTTGCAAGTACTTGTTGAAGGCCCTCAACATGTTGCCCAATTGGAAGCTACATCATTATCTCTATTATGATCATGCTGACCCAGATGTCTGTGAATGAATGCATGTACCAAAACACATGTGATTTCAACATAGCTGCAAGTCACTCAATGATGCATGCCAAGAGTCAGGTTACAAACCTTACCCATTTCAAAAGTGCAGAGCACTTTGCTACATGATTCTACATCAATGGCATAGAAATGAACATTGTGGCTATAATCTCTAGGGCTACCTGCCATGCCCCTCATTGCTACTGCAGTTTACATGCCAAATGACACATGACACATGAGGGTATGTGTCAGCCAATAAACAACTCTCCTGTATGTGGCACAGCATGAAATGTATCCACATTATAAATGTATTGTGGCACACACAGGTTGACATGTACAAATATATAAGGGGATACAGACCCCTATCAACACAGGTAGACTGTGAGCTCGTCTGACCTTATTTGTTTTTTTGCAGTTTAAATTATAAGGGGACGCATTAGAGGTTCGATGGACCTTTGGACTATGCTTGGAGTGGTTCCTCTATGAGTTACACCTTTTAACCATAGTCCTTTCAACATAATCAATAAACTAACATTTCCTTCCGAGACAATAATCTGTATGCACCATGACCCACTTGGCCACGAACAACCACACCTTTTAGTAAAAGTTAAAAAGTGTATTTCCCTAAATCAGTAATGTTAAAGTCATGTAAATTGGTCTCAATATCAAATGATAAACATACATGTTACACAATAACACCGGCTGACCAAATCTTCTAAAGAATCTCAATTTAAGCAAAGCATTTGTAACTAAGCATTCAAGAGTCACAGTGCAATTTAATAACACAAATAACTGTGAAATAGAAAAAACATACATCTAGATTCAACAGGTGAACAATATCAACTCTGTTAATTGCAATTTGTTAACATTTTCAGGGCTCCCTGACTAACCTTCTGTTTAGAATAGCATGTTTGGGCTTCATGCAAACAATTTAGTCAAAGTTAATTTAGAAAAAAAACATCTAAACTATGGCTCTATCAAATAGAGATTGGTACCTAGGAACAAGAAACTAATCTACTAAAAGGATAATAGCATTTTGTTATACCTCTCCTCAAATGGATCAGCAAGCTGCGATTTCTCTTTTTCAGTTGGACTTCCTGTGGGAGGCTGGCCTGGCTTATAGTGGGTACTTGATGGTACTTACACCTTGTGCCAGGTGCAGTTATCTCTTATTAGTATATTAGTAGTGTTCTAGCAGCTTAGGCCGATAGAGGTAGCTATAGCAGAGCAGCTTAGGCTGAACTAGGAGACATGCAAAGCTCCTACTTTACCACTTATATCACATAGCACTATATCATAAGAAACACAATACTCAGTGTTACTAAAAATAAACATACTTTATTTTAGTGACAATGTGGCAAAGGATATACTCCCTTAGGAAGTAAGTAAAATACACACAATATACACACATACCAAAATCAGGTAAGTAAACAGTTAGGAAAGTAGTACAAACAATGTAGAATACAATAGGATGCAATAGGCCTAGGGGCAACACAAATCATATACTAAAAAAGTGTAAAAGTGAACCACTTAGGGAACCCAGGCCTAGTGTAGTGTGTAGGGGGTCACTGGGAGTGTAGGAAAACACTAAGGGTGTCCAAGATACCCCCCCAAGACCCTGAAAAGTAGGAGTAAAGTTACCCTACTTCCACAGAAACACACTAAAGTCGTGATAGGAGATTCTGCAAAGACAACAACTGACTGCAAAGCACTGAAGACACATTCCTGGACCTGAGGACCTAAAAAGGAAGGGGACCAAGGCCAAGAGTCACAAAAGTGTCCAGGGGGGCAGGAGCCCACTAAACCCCGGATGAAGGTGCAAAAAGGCTGCCTTCGGGTGGAAGAAACTGAAGATTCTGCAACAACGGAAGATGCCAGGAACTTCTCCTTTGCACAGAAGATGTCCCATGGCGTGCTGGAGGACACAGAGTTGATTCCATGCAGAAAGACCGCAAAGAAGCCCTGCTAGCTGCAAAGGCCGTGGTTGAAGAAAATGGGTGCTGCCTGGGCCCAGGAAGGACCAGGAGGTCGCCCCTTGGAGGAGGAGACAGAAGTGGCACTCACCAGTACAGAGAACCCATGCAGAAGCATGCAGCACCCGCAGAAGCACTTGAACAGGGGTTCAAGATATCTGAGCACGGTGGTCATCTCAACACCACAAAGAAGGGTCCCACGAAGCCGGTGGTCAACTCAGCAAGTTGAGCAATGCAGGACAGAGTGCTGGGGACCTGGGCTATGATGTGCATGAAGGATTCCTTGCAAAAGTGCACAGAAGCCCTAGCAGCTGCAGTTCATGCAGTACACATGATTACTGTCTGGCGTTGGGAGGCAAGGAGTTACCTGCACTAAATGTGGACAGAAGGACCTCTGGACTGTCGGGGTCAATTGGATCCAGCTCCTGTGTTCCAGGGACCAGGCTCGTCAATATGAGAGGGCACCCAGAGGACGTGTGATGCAGAAGATTGATGCCTGTGTTAGCAAGGGGAAGATTCCATCGACCCACAGGAGATTTCTTCTTGGCTTCCAGTGCAGGGTGAAGGCAGACAGCCCTCAGAGCATACACCACCAGGAAACAGTTGAGAAAGCCGGCAGGATTAGGCGCTACAATGTTGCTGGTAGTCGTCTTGCTACTTTGTTGCGATTTTGCAGGCGTCTAGGACCAGTCAGCAGTCAATCCTAGGCAGAAGTCAAAGAGAGAGATGCAGAGGAACTCTGGTGAGCTCTTGCATTCGTTATCTGATGAGAAACCCAAAGGAGAGACCGTAAATAGCCCTCAGAGGAGGATTGGCCACCTTACCAGGTAAGCACCTATCAGGAGGGGTCTCTGACGTCACCTGCTGGCACTGGCCACTCAGAGAAATTTCCAGAGGCTGGGGGAGGCTACTCTTCCCCAGCCCTTAACACCTACTTCCGAAGGGAGAGGGTGTACAAAGGAAATTCTTTGTTCTGCCTTCCTGGGGCTGGGCTGCCCAGACCCCTGGAGGGCAGAAGCCTGTCTGTGGGTTGGCAGCAGTGGGAGCCCCGTGGATGCATGGGATTGGCACCCCAATACCAGATCTGGCTTGGGGGGACAATTCCATGATCTTGGACATGTTACATGGCCATGTTCGGAGTTACCGTTGTGAAGCTACATATATGTATTGACCTATATGTAGTGCACACGTGTAATGGTGTCCCCGCACTCACAAAGACCGGGGAAAGTGCCCTGAACAATGTGCCAGGGTGCCCTCACACTTAGGGCCAGATGTAGGTAGGTTTCCTTTTGCGAGGTGCAAATTGCGAGTCCCAGCGACTCGCAATTTGCACCTCGCAAAAGGAAATGCAGAAAGGTGTCTCAGACACCTTCTGTGACTCGCTATGGGGTCGCAAAGACCCACCTCATAAATATTTATGAGGTGGGTCGCAGTTTACGACCCCATAGCGAGACTAGGCACTCACAGGGATGGTGGCCTGCTGGAGACAGCAGACCACCATGTCTGTGACTGCTTTTCAATAAAGCAGTTTTTTTTTTCTCTTTGCAGCCCGTTTTCCTTAAAGAAAAACGAGCTGCAAATAGAAAAAATACCGAAACCTTTTAGTTCCGTTTTTTTTCAGAGTAGACAGTGGTCCATATTAAAAAAATATTATTGTGAGCATTCACAAAGGGGAAGGGGTCCCATGGGGACCCCTTCCCGTTTGCGAATGAGTTACCATCCACTTCAAGTGGATGGTAACTGCGAGTTGATTTGCGACCGCTTTCGCGGTCACAAATCAACTCTACATCGCGGTGCGACTCGCTAATAGGAAGGGAACACCCCTTCCTATTTGCGAGTCTGAAACACATTTTGCGAATCGGTACCGACTCGCAATATGTGTTTCTGCATTGCGTGAGGGCATTTGCGCCTCGCAAACAGTGTTTTTCGCCGTTTGCGAGGCGCTAATGCCTTCCTACATCTGGCCCTTAGTAACTTTGCACCTAACCTTCACTAAGTGAGGGTTAGACATATAGGTGACTTATAACTTACTTAAGTGCAGTGTAAAATGGCTGTGAAATAACGTGGACGTTATTTCACTCAGGCTGCAGTGGCCGTCCTGTGTAAGAATTGTCTGAGCTCCCTATGGGTGCCAAAAGAAATGCTGCAGCCCATATGGATCTCCTGGAACCCCAATACCCTGGGTACCTAGGTACCATATACTAGGGAATTATAAGGGTGTTCCAGTGCGCCAATCAGAATTTGTAACAATGGTCACTAGCCTGCAGTGACAAATTGTAAAGACAGAGAGAGCATAAGCACTGAGGTACTGGTTAGCAGAGCCTCAGTGACACAGTTAGGCACCACACAGGGAATACATTCAGGCCACAAACTATGAGCACTGGGGTCCTGGCTAGCAGCATCCCAGTGAGACAGTAAAAACACCCTGACATATACTTACAAACAGGCCAAAAGTGGGGGTAACAAGGCTGGAAAGAGGCTACCTTCCTACACATCCGTCTGGTCAGCTTCAGCAACAGGCAGTGAAGAGGGAATGGCTCAGACACGTGGGACTCTAAGCTATCTGAACCATTTAAAAGCAATCTCCAAGGGATCGGCATCCACCATTAGCAATATGAGCAATAAAGTCAAAGTTAGAAATAAAGTCATCAGGAACTGTTCAGCTCCTCAAAACAGAACCACTACGAGGAAAATCAGAATAGGAAAGAGCTCTCTCTCCTCTGTGCAGTTGGGCTAAGTTAGAATGTCCTAAAGAATCTTCCCACATTGTTATTGGTCAGAAAATCGTAGGTTTACAGTTAATCCAATAGAAATTAGAACCCACATCTAAAATACAACTAAACTGTCTTTCACATGTCAATGATTGGCTTCGCTTCTCCCCTTCCCATCGTCAGACTCAGCAGGTAACTTTTTTTGTTGCAATCCACTCTCCAATCAGTGCATCCATTGTTGGTTCCTGGGAACACCGCTGTCTCGTACATCAAACTTTACAAAGTCACATTTCCTAGTGCAAGACATTCTAACAGGCAGTTCTCATGAGAAAGCTAAAGACATCTGCAAATCATTTGGTCAGCACAGTGTGAACAATGAAACCCTTAATTCTTTGGTCATATATTTTCCACTATTTTAATAAACATTGCAGCTTGACATGAGGTTGTGCTGACTAGGCCCAAACCTCACTAACTTAAGGCCTTTATTAATAAAGCAAATACATAGCATGAAATCATTAATGTAACATACTACTCCAATTTTCTCTACATGTGCACTTCAACGAATAATACATAGTGGGCGCTCCATTCGCTGTGGACCCCCAGGGTCCACACCTGCTTGGCAATGGGTCTCCTTCTTTTTCTGATGGGCATTGACCTGCATGGATGCAAAAGACAAACAAGTAATTATAATCACAAGTTTCATCACAAATGGTTGAGTTACATACATGTCAGTATCACCAACCTGGAACCTTTCTATTTGTTAATACGCCCCAAGTGTGAAACACACAAGCCAATAAGTACCTGGACATTACTACTGATATATGTATTTGCATCTGCAAACTAACGTACTACCCTGCTCATGGTCTACAATGACTAAACAAGCTTACTGACATCAGGTAGCCCATAATCTAGCAACTTGTACTGGGATGTGAGCCACAATGAAACACTATACACCTATGTGGCTGCTGAAGGGTAAACTTCTTAGGCATGACTGGACCAACACATTCACACTCTGAGTTTGACTCACTGTATAAAACCACCAGAGTACAAACTTCAACATTACTCATGAATAACAGTCAAGGGGCTGGCATGGTGGGTACAGAAAGTGTCTTGCTTGTCCATTTGTTGACATGTGGCCTCACAAATGCAAACTCATTCCACTTCAGGGCATGGTGTTCTTTGTTATGTATCTATACCGCAGAACACTGCTTTGGATATTTGTGTCTCTCCCACAGTGATGTGATCCAACAAACAAAGGCATGAATTGGAAAGTTTCTGCTATGTGAACAAGATACTGAGTCACATATCATGGCCTCCAGGAATCAACACACTGTCTGCACTGTGGGACTGTCATTTATGCAATATACCTGTACAGGACTAATATGACCTGTGTGGAGGTGACAACAGAGCTGTGGGAGTAAGGGACGTGTCATAAGTCTATGACACACATTGACAATGATGCGAAATGCACATATAGACTGGATTAATAATTTACCTCAGAACCCATTCCTAGTTTAGTCAAAGGAATGAGGACAGGTTTTTCCATCAGAGTCACACACTGGCCTCAGGACAGGTTCTGCTGGGGTACAGGGAGTGGGCACCGTGCCACAGTTGCATAGCTACAGTGACTCTAACACAGCTTAACTAGTTCCCATACTGAGAGATACATTTGGCAGGTCCAGGTCTCTGCAGACTGAGGTGACAAAACACTCAATTCCCATCACTTCCATGCATGGCAGTATATCATGTAGCCAACAGCAATTTGGCATGTGATGTGTGTGGCAACCTGAAGGGCAGAGTGGCTCATGATATTCATTCCACACACTAGTTTATCAAGGGCAGATGTGGTTTGAAAGATCTATGGGACTATACACATTGCATGAATGACTCTCAACTGAGTCATAAATTATGCATACACACCTCATGCTCTCATACACAGACATGTTGTCTGACATTTTCAACAATCATGAAGAAAGAGATAGCAGTGGATGGCAGTCATGTCTCCTTACCTAATTATGGGCATCCAACACAAGAAGGATCTAGGACCCCGAAAACCTCACACAACACAATGTGACTTAATACATAAGGGGGTGTTTAATTTTAGGTTGCACCACAATGTAATACAATATATGGGATGTCATTATGTTGTAAATATTAAGGATCACGAGAATGTTAGTAAATAACTGTCCTTGATCTTTGAATTATGTACTATGAGGTGATTTACAATAACTCCATTCCCAAGACATTTTGGTGAAGGGCATGTGTTTGTTGTAATTGTAATTTCTCTCATTTACAACAAGGTTTTCTGTTTGATGAAATTCCAGCCCTGAGGAAGTCGTTGGGTTATTCCTTAAGACGAAACAAGTGGTGGCTGAGGCACAACTGAAACCCATCATCTGCATATACAGAAGGACAAGAACTGTGCTTGAATCGGATTAAACTTTAAACTGGTTGAACCACACAGAAGGACTGAAAAGCTAAATGTTTGTTCACTATGTGATCGGATCCTCTTTAGGACATTGTGATTTGGACTTTGGGGTTCATTTTTCTATGATTAAGATATTCATATGTACTGGAAACCTACAATGAATTATATGTTTTAGCCTTTACTTGAGTGTGGGCCTCTGATGTTGCTGTATTGTCTGATAATCATTGGATTTCAGGTTTAGGGAGGAGGGTGTTTCCCTTTACGAGAGCACCGCTTAATTGATATTTGTGCAATTGTACGTTTGCTAATTGGGTCTTGAAGCACCGTTTTCTCCATTGTCAAACACCTCCCTTATGTATGCAATTGTTTAAAGGAGAGGTAGATCAAGACTGGCAGAGATATTGTATACTTTAATGTTCTCACAATGGATAGAGCCAAATTAGACGAGGAACTTTTTGAGAATTTAGCTAGAGGTGGAACATTAAAAGAAGCTACTACTAGTGGGAACCACCCACAGAGTGAAGGACTTAGAAATAAATTCATTAGACTGGTTAGACTCAAGAAAAAGGAGCTATTGAAATGGTGGGATGGAGCCACGTTAAAACAATATAAGAAATTCAATTGTATTACACGAGGTTCGAGGTCCCAAATATTCCCTACGTATAATGATTTAGATACGGACTTATTGGCCCAATGGGATTATGAATTAACATCTAGCTCTAAGAGACTTATGGATATTCTCATAGTGAATGTGGATAGAAAAGTCTCCATACTCCAGTCAGAGATTGCCACCCTTGACAGCGAGATTCAGGAATTGCGTTTAACGGAAGCCACAGATAAAAATTATAAAATCTTAGGTGAAGTACTATCAAGATTTCAGGAAGAGATTACACAGAGAAAGGCCAGAAAACTAAAAAGAGATGAGAGGGATTATCTGAGTGGCATGGTCTTCACCTTCTCAAGGAAGTATGATTATCTTGTTCAGTTTAATTCTACAAGACAGGATCAATAACTTCTGCTACTTCGGACTCTACCTCTATGAGTGCTCCTGCATCCAGTGATAGCGATATGGACAGTGGGCCAGGTACGTCTTATCAACAGTTACCTACTAACTGGAGTAATTTTTTACAAGAGATATTGAAAATCAATCAAAACAATTGAGATCAAAACAGGAGGATGGTAAATGTAGGAAGACTAGGGGGAGGGAAGGAAGAAACTCCTAAAGAAAGGGGTGGGATGAAGACAAGATTGAGGGACAAGAGAGTAGAGGTACCAATCTTATATCACCAGTCAATGTGATTAACTTGTCAGATATAGACCTTTCATTGGATATGTGATCACTTTTGGGTAAAGGTTTGGGTTTTTGACCCACCAGTTATGGTGATATATGTAGAACTAAGGTTGATCTGTTTAAATTTGCTCGACATCTCAAATTATAAAAATACTTTTGCATAAATCCTATTTGCAATGAGGCTGCTGCTTCTCCTATACAGGGTTTTGAGCATAGTAACTTGTCGATTAAGGACATATATGATACTGCAGCATTGTTATTGATTACAGAACGTGAGGAAGATCGTCATACCCTGTCATAAATCTTAAATGATCTTGATGTTGTACCAGATGTTAATGTAATCAGTGGCATGAAAAGTAAATCCTGATGGATACCAAAGTCATCTAGTGATAATAATCTTGATGTGTTCTATAATATGGTATGTAGAGACCTAGATTTATTTATGTCTAAGTACAGGTTTCGGAGAACTACTAACAACTTGTATTATGGTGAACAACAGGCACGTAGAACACTTCAACAGGAGGAGGGTATCATAATCAGACAAGCCGGTAAATATGGTAATGTTGTAGCTATGAATAGGTTGGAGTATGATAACGACATTTGCACACAATTGAATGATGGAAAGTGTTATGAGAATATTTTTTTTAATCCAATTCCAGCATTATCTAACAAATACAATAGCAGATTGAAGATATGGCATCAGCAGTGCCTACATAAATGAAGATGAATTTATGTACCTTATAGTGGACCGTCCTAGGTTCCCCTGTTTAAACACTTTACTGAAAATTAACAAGAAGTTAGCTTTTCCACCTGGGAGGCCAATCATTTCTGGCATCTCAGGACCGATGGAAAGACTATCTGAATATATGGATCTATTTTTGCAACTATTTGTTAACAACCTTCGTTCTTAGATTAAGGATACAACACATATCCTGAGCATCTTGTGTGATAAGGAATGGGAGGGAAATATGCTGTTGGTCTCACTGTATACCCACATTGGACATGAACTAGGACTACAAGCAATACGGCGTTTCCTTAATAAGAGATCTGCTAGCCTGTGAGAACACACAGAGATGTTGAATGAAATGATTGATATGATTTTAAATAACAGCTGTTTTCTGTTTGGTAAAGATTGGTATAGACAGAAACAAGGGGTGGGGATGGTTTCTAGGTTCTCTCCTTCTTATGCTAATGTTTTTCTGGGTTGGTTTGAGGAGAAGTGGGGCTGGGGTCCTGATTCCATGTAGTGGCAGACACACATATTATATTGGGGCCATTACATTGACGACTGTCTTATGATTTGGACGGGCAATGTTGAACAGTTACTAGGCTTCTGTGAGTATTTGAATTCAAATAAGGTGAATACAATATTTACTTACTACTATAGTCCTCAAAGGATTGAATTTCTTGATGTGGAACTATTCATTGAAGAAAAGAAAATACAGAGTAGACTTTTTCGAAAACCTACCACTTGCAATTCCATTCTACATACATCAAGTGCTCACCCTAGATATCAAATTATATCAATACCGTTTGGGGAGATGGTAAGAGCCATACGAAATTGAAGGAAGGATGAGGACTTTGTACAGTGTATTCAGGAGATGGGTGAAAGCTTCAAACTTTGAGGCTATCAGTTGGGAGATATTGAAAAAGCACAACGTAGGGTCATGCGTGTCCCTAGGAGTGAGACTTTAAAACCTATCAATACCTTTGGCGCTGGAAATGAGGCTTTCAAGGTTAGATTAGTTACGGACTACATTAGAACATCCATTGCCCTAAGAAAGATGTTGAAAAAACATTGGGGCATTCTGTCTCAAGATGATACTATCAAGGATTTCATTTCAAGCAGACCCGAAATGACATACCGTAGAGGCAGATCTTTGAAATATATCCTTAGCCCTAGTTTTCCGGTACCTAGATTACGGGGCAATAGGTTGTCTGACCATAGGAAAGGTTTCTTTAAATGCGGGCAATGTGGGATGTGCAGATGGGCTTATCATGGTAAGAACGAGTTTACTAGTACTGTTAATTGAACCTTCAAGATTGAATCAGCTTTTAATTGTAATATGACATTTAGTATATAAATTACAATGTGTAAATGTGACTGTATCTATGTGGGAAGTACTATTCGCCCCCTTAGGATTAGGATCAGTGAACATGCGAGAGCACTTATACATGATGATGAGAGATACCCAATAGTGGCACACATGAGCCAATAAATCATTTAAATTTTATGCCATTGAACGTATACCGAGAGATCTTAAGGGTGGCAACATGGAACTTTCCCTGAGAAGAAAGGAGGTGCTAAGAATTATGCGCCTCAGAGCAGTTGAGGACGGTCTTAACACTGACCATAAACTGGAGTACTTTGCAACATGAACTTTGCTGAGTACATCTGCACATTACCACATGTATTGTATAAATTCATTGGAAATATACTTTATTAATTGTTTGCTTATCTAGAACATGTACACACAAGGTTAGTACAGATTTGGATTGCTATTTTGGAGATAACTACTGTTTTGTATAGGTTGAAGTAATTTATAATAGTGTTTTGTTTACTATTCTTGAACATGCACACATGACTTGCAACATACTTAGATTGATATTTAGGAGAGGACTACTGTTTTGTATATGTCGAGTTATATATAGTTTTCTTTCTAATATAAATATGATTAGATCTTGTATTTGAGCTTTTAGATAGGTCTCTTTTAACACTATTTTGGCATTTTGGACCAAGGTTTGCCTGCTATATATTTTGGTGGAGACAGAGGAGTGGTATTAGGTATATATGTTAATATGATGACGGATTGCTCCATTGTTTGGTTGTTTTGGACCAAGGTTTAATAACCTTGTCTGTTATGGTTTGGTGTATACATAAGTATGGTCATTGGATATATGCAATCCTAAGATGTCGGATACTCGGGGACAGAATTATAGTCCTCTATAGTTCTTAGTGACAGTCTAGATATTTTTGAATATACCAATACCATTTTGCTGCTTTCCATAGCGATTCATTCTTAGAGTTATGGCTGTACATAACTTTTTTGAGTTTAATTGGGAATTGAATATGATCTCTAGTCAAGTATATTTTTGTACTATTTATAGAAGATTCTACACTTGACTGATGGGCGATTATGGCTCTAAGATGGTGGAGACAAGAGGGCATTCATTTAAGTCCTTCCCTTATTTTTACCTTTATAGCAAAATAAGCGGATGCTCCTTATGTGGGAAGTTATCGCCGTATTTGTGATTGGGAATCATGGTACTATATTTTATTTATTTTTTGTACCCCTTCAATTTCTGATCAGGTAAATATGATCTATATTTTATATTAAAGGTAGGATAAAAAATATGGTTTTTGGTGAGGGACGTAATTGGTGCTATATTGAGAGGCTACAAACTGTGGACTGATGAGAGGCTGTACTTTTAAGATGGTGGACAAGGGAGGGTGTTTACTTGAGTCCTTCCTTTACTTCCACAGCTTTATAAGCGGAGGCTTTTCCTGTAAAAAAAATGTCAGCATACTAGCGGCTGATCACTTTACTTTACTTTGCATCTTGTTAACATTTATAAGGTCACACCTTTTTTCTGTTTAAACAAGTTAAATTATATATACAATTCTTTTTATATTTACATTACATTTTGGCTCACCAATAACTTTTTAGCAGTGTGACGACGGTGAACGTCAATGCGCCACAAGGGATCTCATTGTTGTTTACAATCAATTGATTTAATTAATACCGCATTGGGTGGTGTAATGAATTAGTATTCCTGTTCTATATTGACAGCTAATAAGGCGCATGGGATTATGATGGAGCTCCAATAATGGGGCGAACAAACTCATCAATTTGATCTATAAACTGATGTTGTATCAGATAGAGTTTTGAGAGCATTCTCTTATGTGTTATTCACTAGGTTCTGTTGCAGATGTGTATGCAGGGTTTGTTACACTACTAACTTGGTAGGTGCTGTGTATTGTACAATATGGGTGTTTAATTTCAGGTTGCACCATAATGTAGTACAATATATGGCATGTCACTATGTTGGAGATATTAAGGATCACAAGAATGTTAGTAAATAATTGTCCTTAATCTTTGAATCATGTACTATGAGGTGATTTACAATAACTGGTCTCCATACCCAAGGCATTTTGGTGATGGGCATGTGTTTGTTGTAGTTGTAATTTCTCTAATTTACAACAAGGTTTTTTGATTGTTGAAATTTCAGCCCTGAGGAAGTTGTTGGATTCTTCCCTAAGACGAAACACGTGTTGGCTGAGGCATATTTGAAACCCATCATCTGCATATACAGAAGGCCAAGAATTGTGCTTGAATTGGATTAAACTTTAAATTGATTGAACCACACAGAAGGACTGAAAAGCTATATATTTGTTTACTATGTGATCGAATCCTCTTTAGGACATTGTGATTTGGACTTTGGGGTTAATTTTTCTATGATTAAGATATTCATATGTACTGGAAACCTACAATGAATGATATGTTTTAACCTTAAAGTTAAGCATGTGCCTCTGATGTTACAATGTGACTGAACTTAACAGATGACACTGGCCACCAATACCTGCACATTGTCCATCCCGTTGATGTGACACAGACTGCAACAACAGTGACACAAGTAGTCTAACTGGCACACATGGGCACATTTTAGCCTGTGAAGATGAAAAGGATGGTAAAGCACAGAGAAATTTTGCACATGAGGTAATACCTGTTCCTCTGGTGAGCCATAGATCTGTCCATACAGGGGTAGGACCTTGGTCACCAGCCTATCCAGTTCCTCTGGTGAGAAGGCAGGGGCCCTACCACCGCTGGACATGGCATGATTGCTCCCAGTGGAGGAATGCAGCAGCTCAGGTTGTGGAGGTGCTGCTGGTGGGAGTGTCAGGAGTCAAGTGAGTGAATCTGCAGAACATGGCAGTCACGTCCACTACGTACGGTCGTTCCCACCGGCAGACACAGCCATTGGCCTGTGACCCCCCACTGGCAACAACGTTAGCCTATGGCTGTGTCCTCCATGGTTGTAACTGCCTACCGCCATAATAACTTCCGCCGGTGGTCACAGGCGGTTCTAAATGTCCAGGGCAGTAGGTCAGGCAACCACCACTTTGGCAGCCTGAAAATGCTGTATTGGTCTTTAAAAACTGTGTCACACCTGCAAAAAAGTATTTTTGACCTCACAAACATCCTTATCCTCTTTTGTCATGTAGGTCCTACTACTCAAATACCATTGTAGTATGTTGCAGGGCACAGATGGCATTTAACAGAGGGGCATTGCCCACCACCACTGATGGTCATTTACGCGGTTGGGATATACAGTAAAATTTTGAGGGGCAAATGTGTTGTACATCTTTGAGTTTGCTCCATATACATGTTGCGGACAAGTGTGGAAAATCATGAGGGTGTCACTTGTGAGCCTTTTGTTATTTGCTGTTGTGATGTGTACTGGTTGCCATGTCTATCCATTCAGAAAGGCCTTGTCACATGATATCACTGACATGCATCATGCATGTTGCTGTGGACACACTGATTAATGTTACAAATCATGTCGTGTCATGCATAGGTACCCAGGGAGAGGGAGGTTGCAGCAACTTCCTATCTACCGTCCACTGCCAGACCTTCAAGTCATGGAGCAAAGGGACATAATAACGTATTACCGCCTGGATAGGCAAACAATAGTGAACTTATGTTGTGTGTTGGAGCCAGATCTGATACCAGCTATTAATTTTTGAACCATCATACCACCCATTGTACAAGCCATGTAAGTATTGCACTTACAGGTTCCTTCCAGCATACAGTGGCCCTATCGGCCGGTATGTTGCAAACTATGTTCAGTATGGTGTTGAAGGATGTCCTCTCAGCAAAGTTGAAACACCTTGACAGCTACATCCGGGTTCCCCAACATGAAGATTTAGCCCATGTGAAGGTTGACTTCTTTGGTTTTGCATGCATCCTACATGTGATAGGGGCCAATGATGGCACACATATTGGCTTGGTCCCACCACAAGCCAATGAACAAATTTATCACAACAGAAAGAACTTCCATTCCATCAATGTGTAAGTTGTCTGTTTCGCAGATCTCTAATTTTCACATGTGTGTGCCCTTCATCCAGGCTCAGCCCCTGATTCCTTCATAATGCAGAACAGCACTATATCCCAGCTGATGTCACAACTGTACCCAGAGAGGGCCTGGCTGGTTGGTAAGTCACTTCTGTCCTTTTTGTGTGTGTACAATATCTGCTGCTACAATCATGAAGCGAGTGACTCATTGTTCAACATATGCCCCATTACATAACAGGAGACTCCGCATATCCAAACTGTCCTTGGTTGTTGATGCCAATAGGGAATTAAATGATGTCAGTAGAAGTCTGCTTCAATGAGGCTCATGGAATAACACAGCAGGTAGTGGAGTGAGCTTTTGGGCTCCTCGAGGACAGATTTAGGTGTCTGGACAGGACTGGTGGAGCCCTAATCTCCTTTCACAGAAACGTGTGTCAGATCACAGTGGCATGCTGCATGCTTCACAACATCGTTCTGCAGAGGAATATCCCATACATCCCAGAGGAGGGGGAGACTGCAGTGCCATCAGGTGAGAATCCTGAAATGCCAAGTGAGGATGACAGTGGTGAAGATGAAGAAGCTGACTTGCGGAAAGATCTCATCAACAGCTACTTTTCATGAATGTAAGTATGTCATGCGATGTCATGACTGTGACTGTACAATGAAATGTAGTTGGGAGAATGCGTGAAGTTGAGTGTTTTAGCAACAACAAGGGAACTGATTCTCTGCAGTATTCAGTCAAAGGCTGCTTGAAGAGTTACCCTTTGACATATCCCCACCTTGATAATGTGGCTTTGGTTGTGCCAGTTTTATTGCAATGTCATTACCTTTCCAGAACCTTGCTATTTGATTTGTGTAATAGGTATGTTTACAAGTCTATACTTCTTGTTTTGTCTTTGTATAGGTACCTTCATGTGAGCATTTCAGAGTTGTAACATTGGCAGGTTTCTGATGCTTTTCTGACATACAAAATGGACACAGATTGTTCGAGGTAATGTAGGTCACAGATTTGCGGTGCATGAGACCCGTGCCAGGCAGCTTGCACAGTGTTTGGGTGAAAGGTCAGAAGTCCACATTGGACTTGTTTTGTGTGCTGTGTTAGGCTAATTGCATCAGGTGTCATAACGTGGGCATGAAATATGTAGTCATTGATTGTGAGCAAGTCATTCACCCTTTACATTGGCTAAACACTGTTCTTGTATGACCTGTATGTAGCTGTAGATGTGTTTCGACAGGGCAGGCCACAGGTCCTGTGCCACAATATTGATATACGTTTGTGTCATACTACTAGATGCATTGTCACTGGATTATGATATGCCTGTGATCAAGGCCTGTTTTACTGCCATCTGTCTGTATCTTGAATTATGTGATGTTGGATTACTTTGGTATGGTATGTGATAAGGCTCACGACGCTGCCATCATCCATTTTAATGTTTGTCTATTCTACTGGACAAAGTCTGACAAATCCATCCCTTCCATGGTCTGGGGGGCTGTACCCTGTCATATGTACTTTGACTCAGTATGAGTCACACATTCTTGTGTCAAAAGATCCAGACATATGGACAGCCTATATGCTCCAGACTGAAATACAATGTTTGGTGTGATCGGACACTTATACTTATGTGTTTGTGAGTAATGGTTGGAATCCTGAGCATGACAGTGTATACTTGTAACACATCCCTCCTTGCACAAGTAAATTATGTCTTCATCATATGGTTCACATGGTCTTACATCTATACGTAGCTAAATGTTGAAATTAAGCAAGCAGATTATGAGTTTGTTATGGGTTAATTTATTACAGTGTTGACGCAGTGAATACAATGTTGACAGAGCAGAACAAAAATGATAAAGTGAAGGTGTCAGTCATGGTGAATGAAATCATTGGAGTCAATGCCACACCACTGGTAGTCCAGAGTACTCCTTACATTGGAACTGATAGATAGTTCAGGATTATTCAACAGAGTGAATGTGTATGTTGGAAAATGGGTTATTGGTAAGGGCAGGTAGGTACCTACACTTAGCAATAGGCCCCTAACCTCCACTTAGGTCCAGTTAGGTCTCAGTAAATTAAACCCAGCTCAACCCTTGATAGCTTGGCAACGAGTGACAAGGCTTAACTTAGGAGACAGAGTGTAAAGCATTCAAATATCACAAAACAGTAATTAAATGATAACACTGGAAACAGTTTAAAAATCCGAAACCAATTTCTAAAAATAGATTATATTTTTATCTTTAAAATGACACAAAAACGATTAAAATTGGATAAGGGGAACCGGAGATATGAATTGTTAAAGAATTATTGTTTTTTTAGTGCCTAGAAACAAAAAGCGCCAATCGGGTCATCTGGCTGCACTGGAAAGGAATAAAGTCCAGAGTTCAGGCCACCCACGAGGTAACACTGTCACACTTACTTTCAGAAGTGTTTGATTCAGGAAAGTGGTCCACAGCACCAGCCAAGGGCTCAGAGGCTCTGGTGTGCCTCTTGGGGTCTGGGACCACAACCCCCACAATGCACCTCTTCAACTTATGGAGTTGCTCCAAACTTCTGGATCTTCTTCCAGAGGTCCTTTTTGTGTCCTTGAAGTGTCCACAAATTGATCCGAGGTTCCAGAAGCTCTGAGTTGCTCCTTGGGAGTTGGGACTACAATTCTCAGAATGCACCTGGTCAGAATCCTCAAATGGCCCCTGGACGCTGGTCAGCTGGGCTCTGCTTGCAGGACTTGATGCAGGGGACTCTGGGCAGCTCCTTTGTACCTGTAGCAAACAGGGAGTCCCTTCTTGAAGCAGTAGAAGACAGGTAAAGTCCTTTCAGTGGTGAAGCCCATGTGTGCAGCTGGTGCAGTCCTCCAGAGTGCAGTGTCCAGGTGCAGGTCAGGGGTCCAGCAGGGCAGTCATTCTTCTCCTGTAGTTCTTCCTTGTTGGAATCTGATAGGGCTCTGGTAGGGAACTGAGGTGTGGGTGCAGGTCTGCCAGTTTTATCCTTGCTCCTGGGTGAAAAACAGGGGGGTCCTGATTCTCCAATCAGGTGCAGGGTCCTTCCCCCTGTGATGACCACTTCCTGGGAAGTGTGACAAAAATCAATCCCAGGAAGCAACATTCTTCAAAAATCCATCGTGGCTGAATCTGATTTTTGGAGGTTACATCTGGCTGAGCCCACCCACTGGTGTGGCTAAAAATCATAAACACACCCCTCTCCTGCCCTCTCCTAATCTAATCAAGGGGGCACCTAGTTATCTGGGTTTGCAGGATGTAGGGGTGTTGCTGGGTTGCTCCAAATGTTCATCTCTGCTTTTGAAGACCAGTTTGGCAGCCCTCCCCCTTCCTGCCTCACCATCTGCTGAGGGGAAATTCCCTCCCACAGGCACATCCCTTTGTGTGAAGCCAGGCCACTTCACACCTCATCAAGGCAGCCTGGCCACGCTGCCAGAGGCTGGCCAATCAGAGCACAGCAGCAAAAACAATGCAGGGCTGAAATTGGCAACTTTTCAGGTAAAGTTTAAAACTCTTTACCTGAACAGGTTATATTACATCCCACAACTGGAAGTTGTGGGATTTATTATAACAATTAATTTGATACCAAACTCCTGGTATCTGTTACTTACCTGGACTTTTAAAATTAAAATAAAGGGGCATATTTATACTCCGTTTGCGCCGAATGTGCGTCAAAAATTTTGACGCACTTTCAGCGCAAACGTTGCCCCATATTTAAACCCTGACGCCCGATCCGGCGCACCAGGAAAATGGCGCTATGTGCGCCAGTTTTTGGAAGCGGCACCCCGCCCTGCGTTAATGACATGCAGGGAAGGCGTTCCCGTCCAAAAACAGACGCACATAGCGGTGCGTGGTATTTATGCTCCAGGGCAAAAATCACTCCCGCGCGGCAGGCAGCGCAAAAAAATGGCGCAAAGCACGAATATCGTGAAATTTTAACGCCTGGGTCAGGGCAGGCGTTAAAATGGGGCAAACTCACCTGTACTTAATCAGAACACACAGAACAAACAACAGAGCAGCAGAGCAGCAGAGCAGCAACAGGGAGACATGGAGGTGCTTTTTCTTCAACGTGCACGTAGACGCAGAGCCCTGCAGCAACAACAGCAGCCACAACAACAACAGCAGGGACCCCAAAGACAGCTCAGAAGGCAGGACAGGATATTCCGCCCAAGAACAACCCTGCATGGCCTCAGGGAACGAGACATCATCCAGATGTACCGGTTGAACTGGCAGGCCATTCAGCAGCTGCTGACAAATATTGAACAGCAATTGGCCCCCACTTTAGTGACTCCACGCACTATCCCAACCGAAACAAAGCTGCTTGCCGTACTTCACCTGCTGGCAAGTGGCTCGTTTCAGACAACTGGTGCCCTGGTTGGTGGAATCTCACAACCATCTTTCTCCGCATTCCTGCCTAAAGTACTGGATGCCATCATTGGACTGACACCCCGCCACATCTGCTTCCCTAACACACTGCAGAAGCAGCAGGAAACAAAACAGGGGTTCTACGCCATCAGTGGCTTTCCGCACGTCCTTGGTGCAATCGACTGCACACACGTACGCCTTGTGCCACCTGCTGCGAGTGAACACCTCTACCGCAACAGGAAGCACACACATTCCATCAACGTGCAGGCCATAGTCGATCACCAAGGACTGATCAGCAACATTGTGGCTAAATATCCTGGGAGTGTACATGACGCATTCATCTTCCGTCACTCCACCATCAACCAACACTTCCAGGATGGACGGTATGGCAATGGACTGCTTGTTGGTAAGGACAAAAATCTACTTATATACTCACTGCACAGAAACCCTCTAGGATAAACAACACATACACCACAATAGCAACACCTAGACAGGAACACACTGAGGTACTCACATCACTAGCCATGTGTCACAAGTCACCATTGAACCTCTCACACATTTGAATTTACTCCACAGCTTAGTGTGAAGACATTCATGACTGTGGTTGCCTAAATGTCACCTTGCAAATTGGAAGTCTCACAATAACCTGTACACTAATACAATGCATAACTTTTAAGGGATGGGATGGCCTGGGTATGTTCATATGAACGTTTCTAATACTCTTTCATGTTTCAACTCTGCATGGAACTATCATCACACCCCCAGTGAGGACACACGGACACCTGTGTCACAAGTCACAATGCAAGGGAGGGCACACTGTACTTGAGAAACCAATACATCCTGCTGACAAACAGTTAGACAACAAACACTTGCTCAGCCAAGGAAAAAAAACAATGCCAAAGTTTCCACCAACAACCATAGGTTGTCACATTAGTACACAAAATAGTCACAGACAACACAACACAACTACTGCCATCAAAGATACGTACAACAGTGCCTCCTACATCTAATTGATACCATTCTATGTTTCTCTTTCAGCTGATCAGGGGTATGGCATCCAGCCTTGGCTAATGACACCATATGGGAACCCAAATACTGCTGCTGAGCGGGCATACAATGACACCCACAAGAGGACACGCAGCATTGTGGAGAGGACCTTTGGGATCCTAAAGTCAAGGTTCCGCTGCCTTGACATCACTGGCGGAAGCCTACTATACTCCCCAGAGATGGTCTGCAAGATCATACTCACTTGTGCCATATTATACAATATTTGTGTAAAAAGGAACATTCCCCTCCTTGAACCGGACCCAGACATGCCTGACGATGATGATGAGGAGGATGCTGGCCTGCAACAGGAGGGGGAACAACCTAACACCGCAGCAGGAGTGCGTAGGCGCCAACAGCTTGTGAACAATTTTTTTACTTAAGTTATTATAATCACTTGTATTCCACACTTGTAAATAAACACAGATAACAAACACCACATCATGCTTTGGCCTATTCATTTCTGACCACCTTTAGTTTGAAATAGCTGAAGATGAATGTTGTCTCATTGATCAAGAATGCCATTAAAATTCATCACACCAAAAATAAACATCACAACTGTATGCACAGAGGGTAGGATGTGACATGTTACATTACCATACACAGAGCCCAACAAGAGTACAAATGTGAAAATTACACATGCCGGATCCAAACAACTGAAACAGTCTCTCATCCAGCCCAAAATTGGAGATCATTTGAAAGTCACATCACACGTGTTCAGAGACAGGGTGGGACCATCCATGTGTACGTGAACATGTCATCAATGGCTTCTCTCAAGTGTATGATGTGAGCAATACACAATTGCAACAACATCAGCTGCCACTAACTCAGGAGGAGACCTTGAAGTTACAGTGACAACATACACAAAGACAGGTCATACTGGATCCACATTCCCACACACATGTACACATATGTCATACAACCAACCTAATATTTGAAAGTAGACCATCACAGTTGTGTCCCAGTTTGAACCTAGCAGGAAGATTGTAACATGACACTAAACCAGTTTATGCAGAAAGGGACACAGACAAGCAAAAAATTATTCGCATTATCACATCGTGAACGCTGAGAGTCTTGCAAACTTAGTCATATGAAAATGGTATGCAACTTAGCTCCAAATCATCATTACTGCAAACGTCAAATGGGCTAATGAGATGAATGAATGGTCAACAGTCATTTATACCATATGGCCTTACATTTGCCCGCTGCTGCAGGTTTGCCATGATATGATAAAAATACTCCATGGATACAGTAGCTATTCTGGATGGTCAAATCCTAGGGTGCTGGGGGCCTAACTCCACCTCTACCACCCACAAAACATACAAGAATCATGTACTTGTGAACTAAACACATGCATAAGGCACATGTGTGGCCTCCATGTCACAAGTCCTACACAAATATGAAACACAAAATCATAATGGGACATGGTCAGCCCCATAAAAACTGAAAGTGACTCTCCCACTCCCTGTTAGGACTACAGATAAAAGCATCCCCATCATAAAGGTGGGCACATTTTGGAGACGGAATACATAATGGTATCAAAAACATAATTTCAAAATAGCCATCAGCAATTACACCAAATATGTTGTCAAATATGGTCAATACATTAGTTAACGTATCCCAAACATCACAGTGTGAAGGCCGTCTATACATAACAGTACGGACATTTGTCATATACAAACACAAATGTGTCTCACATCGCACCGTTTGACCATGACAAATCACCTTTCCAAAGCTAAACACATGAAGACATTTGGATAAATTTGCTCCATATTCTACGCATACAGCATGGCCGTCATAATTTGTTCACGTACATGAGTGCACACAATGCAGAGTCAGATACAAATGTATCCAAAAGTGTCTTGATATTTCGCCTTCAAAATATTATTTACATCCACAATATTTTTGACTCTGCATCATGTGCACTGCTGTACGTGTAAAAAAAAACACACCCATGATGTTTGCGTGGTGAATTTGACGCTACATGGACAATATCTTGGTCATTTCATGTACAGTATTAATTATTAATATTCATATCATATTTTTTCACTCCGCATCATGTGCACCACTGTACGTGTAAAAAAAACGACGCCCATGATGTATGCGTGGTGAAATTGACGCTACATGCACAATATGTTGGTCATTTCATGTACAGTATTAATTATTAATATTCATAACATATTTTTTCACTCCGCATCATGTGCACCACTGTACGTGTAAAAAGAACAACGCCCATGATGTATGCGTGGTGAAATTGACGCTACATGCACAATATATTGGTCATTTCATGTACAGTATTAATTATTAATATTCATATCATATTTTTTCACTCCGCATCATGTGCACCACTGTACGTGTAAAAAAAACGACGCCCATGATGTATGCGTGGTGAAATTGACGCTACATGCACAATATGTTGGTCATTTCATGTACAGTATTAATTATTAATATTCATAACATATTTTTTCACTCCGCATCATGTGCACCACTGTACGTGTAAAAAAAACGACGCCCATGATGTATGCATGGTGAAATTGACGCTACATGCACAATATGTTGGTCATTTCATGTACAGTATTAATTATTAATATTCATATCATATTTTTTCACTCCGCATCATGTGCACTGTAATGCGTCATAAAAAATTGACGCACAACTGTGTATGCGTGAAAATATGTTGCATAACGGGAAAATAAAAACGGCGGCCATTTTATGCAGGAAGTGATGTAATAGGATATCCTGTTTACAAAATCTGTACTGGGAGGTAACTTTCACTTTCACTTTGCAGTCTCAGATTTCTCTAGACTGTGTGGTTGTGTGAAAGGTGTTGTTGTGTGTTTTACTGCTCTAGTGTCCTGTGTGCCTTGTATTTTGTCTTAGTGTCAATCTATTATTGTTGTATCACATTGTCTCAGTCTGTTTAGTGTTATTTTGTCTATACCTGTGATAGTTTGTATTGTCTGTGGGAGTCTGTTGTGGGTAGCATAGTTTGGGGGGTTAGTTGGGCTATTTTTCTACTTCTCCTTTTTCTTTCACACCTCTACCTTTCCCCATTTCCCCCTTTATATTTTATATTTTGTTGGTACATTCTTATCCCTCTCAATATGTCAGGTAGGCCTCGCCTGTCCAGGATGGGGGAAGACGAATTGGGGGGTTCATATGGCTCGTAAGCCATTTCCTCCCACTAATGCTGGAAGCTGGGGGCCGTGTGATACAGGGGTATCACACGGAGGCCAGGAAAATCCGGTGGGAGAAGGTGCGCCATCACCTGGTCCGGGTCTATGGGAGTCTCAGGAATGTACACCAACTCAAGCACCGCTTGGCAGATCTGATCACCAGGGAACAGGACCTGCTGGACCACCTGGGACTCCAGATTGGTGGCCCTGTTGGTGAGTAAAAAACAATTACATGGGAATGACAGAAATCGGTGTGTGAACATGTGATGATTGTTAGCGAATCTGTAAAATAAGTAGCTGAGTGTGTGTAATGCCAGGGAAACCTAGGCCCATGGTTATACACATTAATCCCCATTCTTGCAACACATGTACACGCAATGACAGCTTTATAAATTCAACATCTATTTGTATTATGCTAAGTCGCCCCCTCTCTGCGTCCCAAAATGTTTCAAATGTTGCGCTACAAAGGTATACATATGTGTCCTAATGTGTATTTGTTACAGAATGTGTATGAAGACCTATGCTACCAGTCTGATGGATCATTTTTGCAACACATACCAGATGCCTGTAGCTGCATGTAATGTAGTGTTGCCTTTGTGTCAGAAAAGCAACACGTGAACGGCTCCATTTGTACTCCACTGGTCATAATGGCCAGTGAGTACGTCATATAGAAAAAACATACCTACATATGCAGACGCCATAGCTAGACAGAAAATTGGAAACACATGATGATGCTATACATGTGTGTTGCCGTCACGTCACATGAAGTTAGTCATGTTGTTCACACATATGTCACATGTTTGTCTGTTTGCTGTCTGTTGACCCTGTCCAAATAGCCTGTTTAATTGTGAGTGGTCATGCAGTCCTCATGGAACCAGTTTTGGAATGTCTCTCGGGGATGCACATGCTGAGATGTATGGATAACATTATTGTTGGGGCATACTAATGGAGGATTAACTTGGACGACACCTGACTGTCCTGACCACTGCATGAGTGTAGTAGGGTGTGACACTGGAGCAGGAGACTCATCCAATGTTAATGTTGAATACAAAGTGATCCATGCAGGATGAGCATGTGTGAAAGTCTATCATTACCATGTCATTTTCACACAGTGTCATTGTAACAGAAATCTTTTGTCCGTTCACCCAGTCTGAGTATAATCTTTGTTTCATGCTTTACAGGTGGACCAGCCCCGTACACCGTGGGAGAGGTGGCCCATTTTGACGACCCCAATACCTACAGTAAGTGTCGCCTGAGTGCTATTTACATTGTTTGGTAATGACGCATGATGGATTACTGTGTGTTCAAGAGAATTCATGATTTGATGTGCTGGCCGTTCATTGGCTTTGTTCTTTTAGTGTGATATCAAATTAGAATTATGTTTCTGCAAAGCAATACGTAGTCATCTCTCAGATTGAGGGGCTGTAGCCCATTCAATTATGGCGGCAATTGGGAATGGTATGACTCATTTCGAATAGACTGGTCAATGTTAGACTTGGTCAGGGACATGCCATGAACTGAGTCTGCATATCAGACTGACAGTCTCCCAGATAGCTTAGGCACATGGAATTGATGACAAGTGCTTCTTCCTAGTTGAGGATGGACTGTGTACACTGTAGGTTGGATCTTCCATGGGCATGTACTTCCACAAGGTGAACTCGAAGTGTGTGTGACTTGAGTGCAATGCCCTAGGTGTTCAGTTGAATCATGTGAATGGGTGTACTACCTCCCCTGTGTGTGTTGTTAAACATGCCTCACTAATAGTATGTTATGTTGGGCTAAGTCATAACATTTTGACATGTGTGGACCTGGGATGTGACAAGGTTGGGCTGACTACAACGTGTTGCTAGCCCTTCATAGGTGTTGTGTGTGAAGGCACATAATTGTTGCACTTTCTGTACACTCCTGGGTGTGCATTGAACATGGGATTGTTGGTTGTTCTTCCCACACCACCCACAAAGACTGGCATGTTACTGTGAAACAGGGTACCTAGGACTGTAGCAACCAGTATGTTACACGTACTTAACACCTTTTGTGACTTGAGTTAGTACCTTGGGCCAGAGTGAGAAAAATGTCTACACGTTGCAAATGGCATAAATATCTGTGTGGGATTTGCAAACGTCTGTTTCCTAATCCAAAATGTCTTTGGTGGTCATGTACATATGAGTAAAATGCTTTTCAAAATTGATATAATGAAGGGTTTTACCAGACCTACTTGCAAATCACAGTGGTAGGCAAACCCATTTGCAACCGAGTACGTGGTTGCAAAGTGAGTAGCTGTTATCATCCACTTGAAGTTGATGGTAACCACCTTGCTGGCTGGAAGGGGTCCTCATTGTAAAGCTTCAGCCTTTGTGAGTGGACTAAAAAAATCCTGCGCAAAAAAGCCAGTGGTCTAAGGGACCAATAATTACAGTGAAAATTTCCAAGTACAATTGTTGTGATTTAAAAATAATTGCAGCTCATTTTTCTTTCCGGTAAACGGCCTACACTTGGGGAGAAATAACTTGCTTAATTTAAAAACAGTCACGTCTATGGAGTTCTGCTGGTCCCAGCAGGCCACCATCCCCGTGAGTGCCCATGTTGCTAAGGTGGGGCAACTTGGAACCCACATCATTGATGTTCATGAGGTGGGTTTTAGGGACCCCAAAGCGACTCGCAGACGGTGTCAGAGACACCGTTCTGCTTTGCAATTTGCTAGTTGATTTTCCTAAATTCCTACATTTGACTCCTAGTGTGGACACATGATTCTGGGCCAGGGGTTCAATCTTAGCACACAACTAATTAAAAATGCTATTGAGTGAGGAGTGTGAGTGTAATCACATAGAATGACATATGTACTGAAGTCAGTATGCGGAAGAGCTGGTGCCATAATGTCAAATGCCTTAGGTATGATTTGGATGAGTAGTTTAGGGTGATGTCATCCATCATGTAGAGACATGGATATGCTAGGTGTGATATGACCTTAGGGATGCATGATTCACATGTACTTCCTCTGAGCATTTCCGTGAACTATGTTGTAACAATTGCTGCATACAATATATTTCTAGTAATGGACAAATGAGCCATTGTGTGATTCAACCCACTGTAAATTCAATGCTCAATATTTCCCTTTTCTCTTCACAGCTGCAAACCTGAGTGCCGCAGAGTGCAACCATTTTGAGCACAGGGCAATGAGGTACAGGCAGTGTGGGTATCGGAGGATGGCCCGCAGATACAATTCCGATCAGGCCTCCGGGGCGTGGTATGCCACACCACAGGCTCCACCAACGGTGCCACCTACAACCACCAGGTCTGCCCAAGGGGACCCAGCGACGGACCAGCCATCTTCCTCAAGACCTGGACCCAGCCGTGTGTTGGGAGCAGGACTGTCCCGTGGCCACTCCACTCCAGCGACAATCTCCACCTCCACCGGCACGCAGACCAGCAGTGACCCTCCAATTGACCCTGCAGCCTTCAAGGCATTGTCTAGGAAACTGGACAGGTTAATTCAAAAGGTGGACAACCTGACGGAGGACATGGCGGAGGTTAAAAAGAAGGTGCGCTCCATCCGGCGCACACTTCAGAGGGCAAATCTTTAGTTATTTTGCCCTCCTGAACTTTTACCCCTCCCTCTCCCCTCTTTCCTCTTTTCATACTGTTAGTTGGGTTTGGGGGGTTAGTTATAGGATAAGTATAGGTAATTAGCTTAGTTAGTGTTAGGTAAGAGGGTGGGGGGTCCTTATACTTTCTATCTAATATTTTTGTGTGGGTGGGTGGGTGGGGGGCAATGTTGGGATTCCTGTTTAATAAAAAAATAAAACAAAAAAAATATATAAAAAATAAAAAATACAAAAAAATATATGTTTGTTTAGGATAGTATAGTATGTGTGTAGGTTAGTAAGTGTTGTCCTGCATGTGTCTTGTCTCTTAATGGTGGGTGGGGGGTTGATGTTTAGATCGTTTCGTTACATGTGTAGAGTAAGTTTAGCTTAGGTTAGTTAGGGACAGTTGTGGGTTAGTAGTAGTCAGGTTAGATTAGTGTAGGTTTACCTTTCCCTTAGTTGCCTCTTTTATTACTACTTTTAAATAAAAATTTTGTTAACCCTTTACCTGATGCGTTAGGTGCTACCTTTTCATGGCCTTGACATCAGTGTAGCAGAAATGTTAAGTATGACATTTGTGTTCCATGCTCCCTATCCCCAGGCTTATGAGGTTTAACATGCCAGCTACCCGTGTGCTAACTTGGTAAGTATCCACCATGTTGGAGAGCCACCATTGGTAGTGTGCATTGATCATCAAGGTTTGGGGTTGGTATGCATCCTACTTCACAAAGAGTGCTTCCAGACTTGTTATTGTAGGTAAATAGATAGGTCGGACAGCATTGTGAAGTTCAGGGAGAGCTTTATAGATGATGATTTGTTCACACTCTTGTCTTGTTGCTATCATTGCTGACCTACATCATGTGTGTACTGATTCAGCATGACTTTCCTTCATGGAAGTATACGCCGTAAGGGTGATTGATGCAGTGTAATTTGTTTATCATTCCTTTCATTCTACAGCATAATTTCAAATTTTAGTATTGCATGGTGCCTACATTTCTCTGCCACCATTAGTTGTGTAGAATAGCTATAGATGGTGCATCATTCTGTCCAACACAGCATGATTGTGTGTGCTTAGTCCCTTCATCAGTTATTTTCCTCAGTATAGTAAAGCTATGATGCAATCCTGGCCACTGCACAGATGATTCAGTATACATGAAATCAGGACAGTAGTATAGAGAATCGACATGGTTTCCACACAGCCACTTTGGAGTTATCTACTGCACAGTTGAATTTTGAAATGACACAGAGACACAATAGGTGTGCAAGTGATATTTATTCATAAGTGGTGTTGTGCAAAATGTCCATTCACCATGTTTGCTGACTCCTTTCTGGTGCATTATTACATGGTTATCCTACAGAAGGGGTGTGGATGATGCTCCTGACATGCTGGGGTGATGTCACAGACAGTGCAGAGGAACATGAAATGCCAAATGGTAGGAGAGAAACATTCACTGGCAAGGTGGACAAGTCAGACAGTGGATTGCCGAACAGTCATTGAGGTTAGTTGTAGTGAGACTGGCATGTGTCAAAACGTAGGACCTTGGTCAGAGTAGGGCATGGTGCAGGGACTAGGGCTTCCGGGTACTCTTGCGTGTGAATGTTATCTGTTCCATGTCTTCTTCTTCTGATGTGTGTGTTGCCTGGTGTGTCCTTGTTGTTGTTGGTTGTGGAGGGGCAACACACACCTCAGTGTTAGAAAACATGGAGGCAGACATCCCGGGGGCTGATCCCTGTTGAGTAAGGAAGGGCAGTACTGCAGCAAGGAGGGCCTGATGGTTTTTCAGAATGGCAGCCACATCCCGATGGTAGGCAGCCAGGTCGGCCCTGAGGGGTTCTATGTTGCATTCGTGCACACGTTGAGTGGCTTGCAGTTTGAGTTGTTGTCTCAACTGGATGACAGCTGTGCCAATTTCCTTCAGTGTTTTTGAAATGTCCTCCAAGAGAAAATTTCTGGCTTGCATTGCAGCTGCCTGATCAGCAGTTGACAAATTGCACGAACGCACCCCCTCAAGGCTGGCTGCCATATTTTGCATCCCCACCCGCACCTCCTTGGCCAGCTCTCGCTGGACCCCAACGACAGTTCTTTCGAAGCTGGTGCCAGTGTCGTCAGAGTCCTCAGCTGTGTTGGAGCTGGCAGGTCTTACAATTGGGGTGGCGGGTGGTTCTACTGTGGTGGCTGCTTCTTCTGTGCTCCTCCTTGTGACTGAAGGTGGGGTTTGGAGGCTTTCAAGGACCATGTCAATGGTCTCTTGTGGGAGGTTGATGGTGTCGTCATCCATGTCATCAGGGAACTCATAGAAAGGCAGATCAGCAGGAGATCCGTGTTCCTCTGCAATGAAACAGGGTACAATTAGTGTGTCTGTGTTGTGACAATTTTGCAGTAAGATACAAGCCTTTGGATGCCTTAACATTGTACTCTATGTTTGTCTAGGTATCTGCTGTCCGTCATAGGGCATTGTTGTAGGCCTATGGCCCACCTGTGTGTCACATGTTTGATATGGATCTTTCAGACATGTCTGCCAGGTCGCCTCTAGGTGTTGCTTTGTAATTATTTAGGAATAGGCGTTTTTTTCTCCTACTCCTCACTCGGTGTTTCACTATTGTTATGGAGGGACATTTTGTAGGGTGGGCTCTCATTATCCAACATGTGATTCTTGGCTTTCTAGGCAGCAGGATAGCTAATGGTGTGGGGGACTAAGTTTGACCCACTTGAAAATAACTCTGTCACCCAGATATTCAATTTAGCTAAGACTAACTAGCAGTGCCTCTGGTCTCCCACATCAAAGGAATGTTTAGACATCCGAGCGCATGACATATTTGGAACTTCTCAGGGAAGTGGTGGTCACTCAGGTCCTACACATTTGTATCTTTTCCGGTAGGTTCCCATACACAAATGACATAGACAGTATTAGTTTGATATGAAGTTTCATTGTACAACTGACTTGTAGGAATTTAGGTGTGAGCCCCATTTACACAAACAATACACACTGTTAGAATTGAAATAGTCCGCAGGAGAGTAATACATTAGTACACAGCTTTCATGGTGCCTAACTGTTTCTACTCTCCCCCTGCATGTTCTATGTATAGCAAAGCTTGTTAAGTTTGGAGGTTGCCTGTCAGAATCAGAGGGGAGACATCATCCCTCATATCAGAGGAATGGGCTAGGATCTGGTTGTGCATCAGCAGCAAGGCAGGCAGCATCTAGTTGTTATTTTCTGTTTGGAAACTCCCCCATGCGTGTCTTGGGACAAGGGAGTGAATGTAAAAGACATATGTCATGGTGATGACAAAGTTTCCCTAAGCAGGAATGCCAAACCTTGACCCCTACCACATCTATCAGCAACGTACCAGACGGTATCCTTGACTGGGGCACAGAGTGAATATGTTCTGGCAAACTCCAGTGCAGAAGTAGGCAAAACAGTGTGATTTGACTAATTGACAACACCTTAGGACTGACTATTTGCTACATTAACTGATAGGAAGGGCAATGAGAATCATTTAGTGCAAATTGCTCTGAGGCACTTAGATGTGAGCAAATGAGTATAAGTACATTCAGGGTAAGATGCACAAAGGCCTCCAGCCTGAGGCTAATGCGCAAAGTATACGTTTCACTTGCCACACTACACTTTGACTGACTGTGGGTGTTGTGACTGCCCTGCCAGCACACTTGCCTCTCAGGCCCTGCCCCATACACTTTTTATTCACATTGCATGACCTGTACATGTAACGTGGCATTACCTATGCATGTCAATGTTAGGATGTGGTATGGATGTAAACATTCTTGATGTTTTGAGATGATGTTGGGTGATGTGTTTTGAATTGGATTGGCCTGTTTATCGTATGAAGGTCCTATTTGTTTGTCCGACTTTGCAGGTGTGTTTCAGTGACCAGTTGCCTGTGTCCCCTCCTCAATGTTGTTGTCTGAGCAGTATGACATTAGTGATGTAGCCTTGTTAGCCAGGCACGTGAGGGACCCTGACGTATGCAGCATGTGTGTATCGTTAGTGCTGTGTGGCTCCTATTGCTGTTTACTTAGGCTTATGTATGTGTCAGTTATGGACATTCGGCATTTGAGTGTACTGGTACCTTTGTCTTATTTCTAGGAGTAATTGCAGATGTCACCCTCACCCCCTAATTTAGGTATGTATGTTCCAGGGTGGGGTTTCTGCCATTTGGTACTATAGCTGCACAGAGATGAGAGGTGTTATTGTCAACTGTGTTTGCAGTTAAGTTACAGTTGTTGTATTTGCTACTGCATTACAGATAGGGACCTAGTTGATGTAGAATAGATTTTGCAATACAAGTGCCTGGATGTGGATTTGAGGTAGTGTCCTTCCCACCTGTCACTGCTTTCCCTTGGCTCTCTTGTTGTAATTACAGGATGTCCCCGTGGGACTGTTGTGGTTGCTGTATTTTGTCGTGCCCCAGCTTCGGTCAGTACTGGGCATGCCCCCCTGCCGTGCCCCTTTCCCCATGCCACTTCATATATGTGCTGACTTACATGCATTGTGTAGTAGGTATCCCCCCCCTGCTTACAGTCCCCATTATTGTATTAGGATTCCCCATGCGACTTACCCTGCATGTGCGCAGTGTCGTGGTAGTCTGCGCTGTCCAGTCCTTGAATCCCTGTGACGATCTCCTCCGGGATGACGGCTGCAACCATCTCCTCCATGTGGTCCAGGGCCTCCTGTTGTGCTGGACTCCCCCCTCCAGTCTGCATTGCTGCCTTCCTGTTCCTGGCCATTTTCTCTTTGGTCCTACGTTTGCAGTCATGCCAGAGTTTCTTACACTCTGTGACTGTCCGGCGTGCTTCAGCCACACTGTTAATCTTGTCCACAATTTGTTTCCAGATGGCCTCTCTCCTACTGAGTGGCAATTTGGAGGTGATGAAAAGTTGGGGCTGGTGTTCCGTCACCTCTTTCACCAGGATTTCCTGCTCCTCTGCACTGAAGCAACACTTTCTTTTTTTTTTTTAAATGTCCTGGTTCCTGTATGCTTCCTCCTGGCTGGTTCCTGGTCTGCTCTCATCCTCCTGGGGTCTGTTGGGGCATCTAGGATCCATTTTGGGTCTCCTCTCCTGAAAGGGCAGTTTTCGCGCAAAAATGTGATGCAATTGCGTGAAAAAAAACGGCCTTTTCAAGATTGCGCTGTCGTAAATCGACCCACAGTGATGTGCGTCGCATTTACGTTGGTTTCCTTTACGACAGACCGACGCTGTCTGCGTCACGAAATAATGACTCCCACCTGTTGGTTGCGCCGCCGTACGTCAAAGTATAAATTTGACGCCCGCATGGCGCATCGAAATGGCGTTAGACGGCGCAAATTTTTTTGACGCAAAATTGCGTTAGCGCAATTTTGCGTCAAAAAGTATAAATATGGCCCAAAGTCTCCCCGTTCTAGCCTATGAAGGCCATTCACTACAATGAGGGAAAAACAAATTTGGCTGTTTTACCTCACAACACCAGGGCTTATAAAACTATTTTTATAAGGTCCCTGCTTATAGTTACATGCCACCCAGCCCTAAGGGCACATAAGGCACACCTTAGGGGTGACTTATATGTAAAAATAAGGTAGTTTAAGACTTTGGAACTACTTTTAATTCCAAAGTCGAATTTGCATATAACTTTAATTTAAAAGCAGCCAGCAAGGCAGGCCTGCCTTTAAAATGACACTGGGCACCTCAGCAATGCACCTATGGGTGCACTATCTATGCTGGGGTCCCTAAACCTACATGCCCTACCATATACTAGGGACTTATAGGTAGGTTGACTTAGCCAATTATAATTAGCCTAATTTGCATACAGATTTTACACAGAGCACAGGCCCTGGGACTGGTTAGCAGTACCCAGGGCACCATCAGAGTCAGGAAAACACCAGCAAAAAGTGGAAAATGGGAGAAAAATGTTAGGGGGCCTCTGCAATCAGCCCTGTTCTCTCGCACAAGCCCCCCCCCAGCCCACACGCCCAGGAGACTCAGCCCAAACCTGGGAGAGTCTTCCTGGCTTGTCAGGCGAGGAGGACAGTGAAGAGAACAGGCTGTCCCTTTGCAGGGCCTACTCTGCCTTACATCCTCCTGCCATGGCCACTCTCTCTGGGTAGTGAATCCATTCCAACAGTGAAAGGACCCATCTCAAAATGAAACTTCCCTCTAGGGGGGGTCTTCCTCCTCCCTCTCTGCCAACTTGGGTAGTGAGGTGCCCACCTCCCCTACCCCTAACTTTGCTAGGGCAACACCTAGCTTACCCAAAGAGGTCACCCAACACTTGAGCAACCCCACCATGACCAACAGGGTCAGAGGGCCTACTTTGCTTTTGGCCCTGGGCTTTGCCTCCCAGGCCAAGTGGGTTGCTGCCAGGAAGGCTAGCACCCAGCAGAGGCTACTGACAGCTGTCAGTACCCAGAACCACACCCTAAGCTCTCCACTGACAGGTGGCTGAGCTGCTTTAGGGGCAACTGTGAGGTCCTGACACCCCTCTTGCTGTCTAGAGTGGGGGGCTACCACCTCTTGTGGCAGACACCCTCCTTCCACTCTCCCTTCTGTCAGTGTAGGGGCACCACCCTGAATCTGGACAGCTGCCTGACTACTCAGGACTTCCTTGGGGTCAGGTGAGGCCTCCCCAGTGCCAACTCTGGGCTCCCCCCCTACTGGGGCAGAAGGCCTTTGACTCCCTGGAACTCTCTTTAAGAGTGGCCCACCCTTCCTTTTCTTCTTTCCTTTTCTTGGGGACCCCTATCTCCTAACTGTAGGGACTGACTCCCCAGGACTTTGGGTTGGGGGGGCGCCCTATGTGACCGCCCCATCGGGGACCAGACTCACCTCTGCGAGGAATACAATCTAGGGGGAGGTCAGCACTGACTACCCCCCTAAACCAGTCAAGGATACCCTCCCTCTCTAGGGGCACTATGGCTACAGGTTTGGAGGTGACCTCCCCTGTGGCTATCCTGACTTTCCTGGTCTCTCCTGGGACATACATGTCTGGGGTCACTAACCGGTCTCTCACTATAGTGTGACTCGCACAGGTGTCTCTCAGGCTAGTGGTAGGGATCCCATTCACCTGAATGGGGTGAAAGTTCCTACTCCCACCCTCAGGGATCGCCAGCTTACCATCTGGTCCTGTCTCCCAGCTCAATGTTAGGAGGACTTCATCATCTGAGGAGTCCTCCTCCATGGCTACACTAGACAGCCCAGTGCTAACCACGTTCTTTGGACAGGCTGCATCTCCTCTGAAGTGACCTGTCTGCTGACAGTCAAAGCAAGCCTTACCGTCCAAGAGCTTTTTTAACTATGGGTCTCCCTGGCTCTGCTTGTCAGAGTGGGAGTGGGATTTACTCTCCTCCTTCTTAGGGTTCTGGGGTACAGAGGGAGTCTCTGTGGTGGGCTTACCACCTCCCTCCTTAGGTTTTTGGGGACCTGCCCCCCCTTCTTGAGTCTCCCCCCCGGGACTTGACAACCACCCTGGTTCTCAACCACTCATCAGCTGCCTCCCCTAGCTCTCTAGGGTTGGCCAGCTTAGAGTCCACTTGATGCTGGCGTAAGCTTTTTTGGATACAATTGGTCATGATGTGCTCTCTCACGATCAGATTGTATAACCCCTCATAAGTATTTACTTTGTTACCATGAATCCAGCCCTCTAGTGCCTTAAGTGAGGTATCTACAAAGTCAACCCAAGACTGGGTACTGACCTTCTGGGTGTCCCTGAACTTCATCCTATACTGCTCTGGGGTCAGACCAAACTTCTTGGTTAAGCAACTCCTCCCCCCTTAAGGCCAGAAGACTATCCCTCCCTGAGTTAGGGACCAACTCCCATAAAAGTGAACCCCAGTATTGAGGCCTAACCCTTCTCATTTGGAGAGCCCTCTCAAAGGCCTCCAACCATTTGTCTATGTCATCCCCCTCTACATAGGCAGGAACCACCACCTTGGGTAATCTGGGGCAAAACCACCCACACATGGACACCTCATCTTCTCTGTCACTGCCACCATCTCTTTTCTCTTTCTTTGCCCACTTTTTCTCTTCTAGGGCCAGCTTCTGTGCTTCCAAAGCTATAAATGCTAGCTGGGCCTCCAACTCTCTTTCCCTGAGGGACAGGTTCTCTTCTCCTGAAGGGACCCCCTTCCCCCAACTAGCTGTGGGTATGACCCTAGTAACAGTGTGTAGTGAGGACTGGTCTTCCTCATCCTCACTTAGGCTCAGATGCCCTCCCTCCCCTGAGTGGTTGGAGCTAGCATCCTCCCCTACTTCTTCCTCCTCTGGAGCTTCCTCTGAGTCTACCTCTTGGGCCTCAGCCCATGCTGTCAGGGATTTGATCAGGACATGCTTCCTGAGTTCAGTGGTTGCAGGCAACCCTCTTTCAGTACACAACCCCCTAAGCTGGACTACTGTCAGTGTGGGTAGGCTAGCCAGATAAAGCTCCATGGTTCCCTAGTTTTATGTCAACAAAAACTTTTTGCAAAAATTGGAAACAAGAATTTAGAAAAATCACAAAAATTCAATAATTGAAATGACTCCAAATTAAAAAAAAAATTGCACTATGACAATTTAAAGGATTTTTAATTTGTTTTACTTAAAACTGTAATGTGATACTGAACACAAGTACAGGATCCCACCACTGCTCACCAAAATGTTGGAAAATGGGTTATTGGTAAGGTCAGGTAGGTACCTACACTTAGCAATAGGCCACTAACCTCCACTTAGGTCCAGTTAGGTCTCAGTAAATTAAACCCAGCTCAACCCTTGGTAGCTTGGCAATGAGCGACAAGGCTTAACTTAGGAGACAGAGTGTAAAGCATTCAAATATCACAAAACAGTAATTAAATGATAACACAGGAAACAGTTTAAAATTCCGAAACCAATTTCTAAAAATAGATTATATTTTTATCTTTAAAATGACACAAAAACTAATAGAATTGGATAAGGGGAACCGGAGATATGAATTTTTAAAGAATTATAGTTTTTTTAGCGCCTAGAAACAAAAAGCGTCAATCGGGTCATCTGGTTGCACTGGAAAGGAACAAAGTCCAAAGTTCAGGCCACCCACGAGGTAACACTGTCACACTTACTTTCAGAAGTGTTTGATTCAGGAAAGTGGTCCACAGCACCAGCCAAGGGTTCAGAGGCTCTGGTGTGCCTCTTGGGGTCTGGGACTACAACTCCCACAATGCACCTCTTCAACTTATGGAGTTGCTCCAAACTTCTAGATCTTCTTCCAGAGGTCCTTTTTGTGTCCTTGAAGCGTCCACAACTTGATCCAAAGTTCCAGAAGCTCTGAGTTACTCCTTAGGAGTTGGGACTGCAATCAGCCCTGTTCTCTCACAGTGTAACACACAAAGGAGTTCCTTTAGGAAGAGGTCACTTGCTGACAGTGGTGCGTATCTTGGCAGTCACACCTCCTGGATTCTTCGTCGGTTGTCCCTGTGTGTGCGGTGGGGGAGGGATATGCTGCTACAGAGGCAGGGGTGTTTCAGTGTTAAAATTCTGGTAGGGCATCCCTTCCAGAGGCTGTCACTGATGAAGAAGGGTCTGGTGTTGATGCACCAAAAGAATGGGTTGAGTAGTGTTATAGAGCCCGGCAATGTCCCTCATCGCCCTTGTTGGTATTGTGAGCCTCCCACTGTTCACATATATCCCTATGGATGTCCCTCTGTAGCTGCTTGATTTCTTGGAGTTCAGTTAGTACCTGGCCTATCACTCCATGGGACTCCTGGTAGAGCCCCAAGATGTATCTGATGGTGTCCTGGCCAGGAACAGCTCCAGTGGTCTCACCCCGCTGGCCCAAGCATCCCTCTCACACACCCTACCCCCACAGGCATGTGCCCTTACCACAGGGTGCCCTCTCCTACTCGGACCCTCCTTGTCAGAAGTGTTGCACTGCAACTTAGAATCCAGGACTGGGGTACACAAGATTGTAGACACTGTGCTAGCAACACAGGCTGGGGGGCAAACGGTTGCCTGTGATGTGGATGCAATTGGGCTGGGAGGTGTTTATGTGGCCACAGTGAGACTCTCTATTGGTGTCTGACCAGGGTGGTCAGATGGGCCAGAACCATACTCAATGTCCAGACATCCAGAAGTGTTTTCTCCACTTAGGGCTTCATCAAGGTGGCTAGTGGCAGTCTCTTATGTGGCCTCTGTGTGCCCAGTCAAACTTTTGATATGAAAGATACAATGTTACTGGTTGTATTCTGACATCTCCTCCAACAATTTAGTGTTACATTAAGCATATACCTTGTACAAAGTTATTTTGCAGTTAACCTTATTGTGGCAAGTAGCCATACTATTGGGTGTATTGACCTGACATTTGTGAAGCATGCCAATTCCATCTAAGTCAAGCAGCTGCTAAAATAAGCAGATCATTAGCACTTTGAAGGATAGCCTGAGAAAGCCATCTTGCCACCAGTGCAGGCAAAATAGTAGCTAGGCAAGGTATGTCTTTGACCATGTTCAGGCCTAGTTGATTGTGATGCAGGCAGACTCAGGGCTTTGCTGTATATGTGACTGGAGTCATCATGTGGTCAATCCATTGTAAATGTGTCTGCTGCTATTACCATTCTGGCGTTGCATCTTGAGGTCTTTCGACTCATTGTTTTGCATACTGGGTAATCTGTCCTTCCTGTCCTCAATAGTTTCATCTTGGGTTAACAGGTCAAGATGGAGCTAAGTGGCCAGACACATCTCAGATGTGAGCATGGTTATTATCTTGGTCATTCCCAGGAGAGGAAACACCAATTGAGAGTTAGCTGGCAGGAGTTTTTAGACATGTGACCACTGGTCTGGTATTTGGAGTTACTGAAACAGTGCCTCCTGGAAGTTGCAGTCAGGTCACTCTTTATATTATACACACTTGACAAATGGTATCCTCCCAGGTGCGTAAACTTCAATTGAGAATTCATAAATAGATAGATTTGGGCAAGTGAACATTGTTTCTGTGGTTGGAGCTAGAGACACAGGGCCTATTGGGCTTAGCATTCCGGTCACTCCCTGTACTTCCCACCACCATATAAATGATATCATCCCAGATGAGTAAACTTCATTTGAGAGCTATGACATAGGGGTATTTGGGCATGAGACCACTGGGCTTGTGTTTGGAATTAGAGAGACTGAGCCTCTAGGCAACAGTAATCATGCCACTCTCTCTACTTCATACCCATGATAAATGTCATCCCCACAGTTGAGTACACTTCATTTGAGAGTTTTCGAGTGAAGGGTATTTGGAGAACTGAACACTGGACTGGTGTTTTGAACTAGTGAAATAGTGCCTCCTGGCCTTTGCAGTTATGTCACTCCCTGTACCAGACTCACTATACAAATATTATCCTCCCAGGTGAGTACACTTCAATGGAGAGTTAAGACACAGGGGTCTTTGAACAAGGGAACACTGGGGTGGTGGTTAGAATTACAGAAACAGTGCCTGCAGGGAGTTGCAGCCATGTCACTCTCCCTAGTACACACACTTGACCAATGTACTCCCCCGGGTCCGTAAACTTCATTTGAGAATTCACCAACAGATATATTGGCACATGTGACCTCTTTGCTGGTGGTTGCAGTCAGGTCACTCTCACTACTCCCCAATACTTGACAAATGGTATCCCCCCAGGTGAGTAAACTTCATTTTGGAGTGGGTTGACAAACAGGAGTCTTTGGTCAGGAGAACTCTGGGCTGGTGTTTGGAATTACAGAAACAAGGCCTGCTGGGAGTTGCAGTTATGTCTCTCTCACTCTCTCTAAAACACACTCTATACACGTTATCCTCCCAGGTGAGTACACATCAATTGAGAGTTAAGACACTGGGGTCTTTGGACAAGAGAACACTTTGCTGTGGTGTTTGGAGTTACAGAAACCAGGCATCAAGGCCTTAGCAGTCATGTAACACCCTGTACTGCACACACTATACAAATGTTATCCCCCAGGTGAGTACACTTAATTTGTGAGTTAACAAACAGGAGTCTTTGAAGGATGGGACACTGGGCTGGTGAGTGAAGTAACAGTGATGGACCCTCCTAGCCTTAGCAGTCATGTCAGTACCTCTTCTACACAAACTATATAAATGGTATCCTCCCAGCTAAGTAAACTTACATTTAGGGTTGCCAAACAGGGGTCTTTCAAAGAATGAACACTGTTCTCACATTTTAAGTTGCTGAAACAGTGCCTCCTTTGAGTTGCAGTCAGATTATTCCATCTAGTTCACACACTTTTCCAATGTTCTCCCCCCAGGTTAGTATACTTCACTTGTGATTTGACAAACAGGGATATGTGGGCAAGTGACCACTGTGTTGGTGTTTGGAGTTTCAGAGACAGGACCTGCTGGGAGTTGGAATCATGTCAGTCTCTGTACTAGACACACTATACAAAAACTACACCCCCAGGTGAGTACACTTCATGTGTGAGTTATCAAATAGGAGTCTTTGAAAGAGAGGGCATTGGACTGTTGTTTGGAGCGACAGTTACAGAGCCTACTGGAATTTGCAGCCTAGTAACTCGCTGTACTGCACACACTACACACATATCATCCTCCCAGGTGAGTACACTTCAACTGACAGTTGAGACACAGGGGTTTTTGGACACGAAAAAAATGGTCTGGTGTTTGGAGTTACAGATGCAGGGCCTGCTGACAGGCGCAGTCATGTTACTCCCTCTAGTTCCCAAACACTTGACAAATGGTATACTCCCAGGTGAGCAAAGAGCATTGGAGAGATTACAAACAAATGCATTTGGGCAAGTGAATCCTGTGCTGGGCTTTGAAGTTACAGACACAATGGCTGCTGAGAGTTGCAGTCATGTATCTCCCTGTGCTGCACACACAGCATATAAATGTTATCCTCCCAGGTAAGTCCACTTCAATTTAGAAATCACAAACAATGGCATTTGGACAAGAGAACACTGTGCTGATGGTTGGTTTTGCAGACACAGGGCCTTCCTGGCCTTAGTAGTCATGACACTCACTCTACTTCCTACAGTTAAATAATGGTATCCTCCCAGCGAAGTAAACTTAAATTGTAAGTTGACAGACAGTGGTCTTTAGACAAGTGAACACTGTGCTGGTGTTTGGAGTTGCTGAAACAGAGCCTCCTGCTGAGTTGCAGCAATGGCACTCTCTCTAGTACACACACTTGACCATTGTTCTCCCCCAGGTGAGTACACTTCAATTGAGTGTTCACTAATAGATGTATTGTAACATGTGGCCACTGTGCTAGTGTTTGTAGTACCAGGACTAGTGCCTGCTGGGAGTTGTAGTCATGTCAGTTCCTGTACCACACACAATAGGCAAATGTTATCTCCTCAAATATGTACCCCTAAATTGATAGGTACCAAATGGGGGTATTTGGAGAAGTGACCACTGGTTCGGTGTTTGGAGGTATAAAATTGTTCCTGCTGGGAGTTGGAGTCATGTCAGTCCCTGTACTACACACATTAAACAAATGAGTACACTTCAAATGTGAGTTTCCAAATAGAAGTCTTTGGACTGGTAGATACTGGGCTGGTAAGTGGAGTGACAGTAAAAGTGGTAAATTCTCAGCTGTGAGCATGCATGACAACATTTTGGTGACATTTTTAGGGTTGTGACTTATCAGATTCCACTCCCCCAGGTATTCCTGTTGAGCCCTCAGGAAGCAGGATAGCCACAACCTTCTCCCAGGGAAAGAGATGTAATGGGGCACTAGGAGGACTTGTTCGCCTGCAGCTGCTGTCTGGAGACCAGAGAATGGACCTTGCCCTGACGTCTTTCCACCTCTTCTTAATGCCCTCCTTTGTGCGCAGGGCACCTGCAGCATTGACTCTGTTGACAATCCTGTCCAACATTTCCATTTTCCTACTGAGAGGAGTATGCTGGGCTTGTGCTCCAAACAATTGTGTCATTACTCTTATGATTTCATCCACCATGACTCTTAACTCTTCAGAAAAATTTGGATTTTTGGATAGTGACATGGTGGGAAAAAATACAGATGACAGTGGCTGACTAAACAGGGGAAGTTCAAAAGGGTGGTAAATGGTCAAAAGTGTGTGGAGGGTGTTGTATGGTATGGTGAAAAAAGTGGTGCCTAGTATCTTTACTGTGTGGAAAAAAATGATCTGGCTTCTGTGTGTTGCAGTATAAATGCAAAGGATTGTGTATATTGTCCTTTGCAGGTTTGTCCAGTGTGACAATGTCTGTCAGCTGTTTTTTAAATTCATCCAATGTGCAGTTGTGTATTAGTTTGCGGCCCGTGGACTGACATGGTTTGGAATGCCATTGGCTGACTGCCCTGGGGGCTGCCATTGCGACTGTGTGCTTGTGATACAGTCAGTAGTTAGTTGCGGTGCTGGTGGCACCGGAGGTCAGGCCGCCTATTTCCAGGCCTCTGTGCTGCTGGTGGTCTGCCTTTTTTGGTTGTGGATCAACTGTCCTTTTGTATAACTCATATTAGGATGGTCTGAATATGACCAAAATGGTGGTATCTGGTGGTCTGACCACCAAACTTGCAATGAGGCCCTTAGTTTCTACCCTGACTCCAAGGAGGCAGATGAATAAAACACTGTGATACTTCACACATGTCAGATATATAAAAATGTGGATATATTATCCTGTCTGCCATAATTAAACGCTGGGGAAAACAATGCACTGCACTACAGGGAAAGGAACGGGCTATATAGATTGCATTTGGCACATTAATCATAGAGTAAATTTTAAGTCAAAATTGAAATCAAATCAGGCATTTACTAGTCCCACTTTATTCACTGGCCTCACCAATGACCACAAATTATTTATAACAAATTAATTCACCTGGTAGTAAAGAAAAGGAAACTTGACTTACTGTACTGCAGAGTAAGGCAGAGGGTTTAGGTGGGTAGTTAGAGCTTTTGCTATAGAATAGTGGGATGTCATTGATCATCGTTTCATCATTTGCCTAAACTTTGGCTTATTCGGTCACTGTATGGACAGAAGTCTAAAGGGAAAAATATGAACAGGCATAAAAAAGAATCTACTATGGGAAACCATGAAACCTATTTTGGAAACACCTCACATGGCAATAAACGTTTGGCACATGGCAAGAAAATATTTTTCCGTTTTTTTAGTAGGCTGGGATGGAGCAACTTAGGAAACAATAAAGGAGTGAAGTACCAAGAGGTGATTGAGTGGGCAAAGGGAAACACACCTTGTGTGTTCAGTTTGCAATGCATTAAAAACTTTGTAAATGCCACATTAAATGATACAGACATACATTGCACAGCCAACACTGCAGTCACAAATTAAACAATACTGCATTTCTTCACTCATGGGAGGTGAAATGCCATAGGCAGGGAAAGGACTGATGAATGATGATGGGTGGCATAAATATCTGCCTCCCTTAACAGATACAGTGAGTGAAGGGATTAGAACACAAATTAAAATAGAGTTTGAACCATGTCATTGATAACCACAAAAAGTAAGTGAAGTAGGTGAGCAGCATGCCCCTTTCCAGAAGAGCTCCCTTGTTTATTCATCCAAGCAATTATTCACTCATCTTTCATTCTTCCTACTATATTCTCTCCTAGCCATCATGATTTAAGCTTTACTTTTTCTCATCCAGTCTTTCACTAAAATTCCAAATCCAGTACCCATCCATTCAGTATCTAACCTTTCTTTCAATAATCCTTTCACCCATCCATCAACTTAGCAAATACGCATCCATTTACCCACCCATGCTTCCTTTCCTTTCACTCATTTTTCCCATCCTTTATTTTAACATTTCCTTTTTCCCATTTTCATCAAACCATCATTTTTTGCGTACATTATGTGAGCTTTTGCTGAGTTGCAGATATAAGAGGCCAAAACCCAATCATAGCTCTAGTTGATAATGTGGGGGATAACGATCACAACAACCCCCTTGTAGCTCGTGAGTATAATATTAATTGTAAATAAGCAAGCAATGTCACTTACCACCACCTGTCTCTGCTTCTTCCCCTGCTTCTTCTGCTACTGCAGCAGAACTTGATGAGCCAGCGGCACTCTGTTTGGCTAGAAAAAGAAAAACATTATACATTTTATGGATGTGAGCTAATTCTCCCCTAACTTTTTTTATTAAAAAAAAATACGTCTGCAATACATCACTATAGTTTGGTTGCCACTGCAGTGTCTTCTATCAAAAATATCACTCTATGCATTTTGTTGGTTCACAATGTTAGAAAAGCCAGATAGTCAAGCCAACCAAAAAACAAATTGTAACGGAGGGGCAGAGCTACAGCTTATGATGATGATGATGACTCGGAATCACTGAAGTGCAATGAAATTATGGAATAATCCCCAAAAACCAAACGAAGAAGGATAACCCACAAAACGCAAAGATATCCCATGAGGAAAGTAATAATATCAAGGATATTCACTTATCCGGACAGGGAAAGTCTCAGAGCAACACAGAGGGCAGATCATGCTTTAGTACACAAGAAATGGGACCCCTTACGGGTGGATCGAAGGACTTAATTCCCAACAATTCAATAGTGGAGGAATCATCCCTTATGAAACGGGAAAAGAAATGAAAGAGGAAGGCACGGAAAAAAACAAAGGGGGTCCAGCTAAGCTGTATATGGAAATCGTTTGCCAAATCAAATGGCACGCAGTCCAAGGAATCAGAAAGCACTGAAAACAGAAACAAGATCTGCCAATCTAGACTGATCAGGGCAGAACGGCCAGCCAGCGAGGACAATTCTACGGGTGAACCAAGCACTTTTGTTAATCAATCAACATCACACCAACAGTCTCCGAAAAAAAAACGTTCCAGCAACTAGCAGGGTAGTAGCCTTTTACACAGAGAGACGGCCTTAGGATAATTCCAGGGAAATAGAACAATCATCAGGCAGTGCCCAGAACAGGGAACTCAGCGGTCTACTGACAGGCAGGAAACTGGCAAACCCTGGGAACATAACCCTCAACGCACAAGCTCCGTACACAACATGACCGTAACAAATCAACCTGCAGGCAACAACAGGCAGATTTTATATCATGGTTACCATCCTTGGTCAGATGATTGCACAAACAGCGCAGCACAAAAAAGAATTCCAGGACACCAGATAACGCAGGACAATACGGCCTCAGAGGAAAATAAATTACTTTTCATTCCTTGCTACAATTCGAAGGGGGCTTTTGACATTTTAAACAGAGGTACCATACTGAAGTTAATAAATGCGATTTTGCCCCGGCTCACATCTCAACAAACGAATTCAGTTCACTCCACATCCAAACAATAAAGATAAAGAGGCAACGCTGACATCCTGGGCCACGTCCGCCATTATTAACCAAATTCTAGCACATCAATATACGTTTAGCGCATGGGGCATCGTCCTGCAAAAACTAGAACCGCCCAGATACCCTAACCTTCTGGCACCGCAACAAAAAAAGGGTGGCTCAATCTTAAAAGGGGCGGTGGGAGTAGAAACCTCCCTAAGCAGTTGGGACCACATTACAATTGTAAAGCACCAAAGCACGTTCCATCCTGGCACGCACCAACTGATCTTCATTGGTACCCCCTCACCAGTCAAATAGGCTGGAAGGCAAAATTTAAATGACAACATTTACAAATGGTCCTGACGAAAACCCAGAATATATCCATATTTGCTGATGGAACACTCACGGTTTAAAAAATCTGGTTACCGACAGGGCGGCTCTGAGTTTCCTTCAGCAGTTTGAAATCATCATGTTGCAGGAAACATGGTGCATGGAGCCGATACAAATTTCAGGTTATTCTGGGATAGAGGTCTCTGCAAAACAACCTAAAAAACATGGACACCCCAAGGGGGGCCTCACAACGTCTTGCTCCACAAAAATCAACTGGGTGATCAAACAGATCAACCTGGAAATTGACTGGCTGCTTTCACATTGTCTTGGCTGCGAGCACTGTTTTGGCCCATCGGGGACGCCGGAGCCGGAGCAGAGGGGCGGGGCCCCTGTCTCAAGCGCGTATAGCGCTCAGTTGACCCCCACAGCGTGGGACGTGCACGGGCGGCGCTTGGGCCAAGCCCGGGCCAAGGGCGGGCCCGTCCTGGGCCCGTCTGTGACCGGTTGAGGCCGGGCCGGGCCCCCCCTCTGAGGTTTGCAGTCCAGGAGGTCTTGAGTGAACAGTATACAAGTAAGAGAGGAGAAGTTAGCTATAATCTTGATCTGCTAACTGAGTAGTTTTATTTATTTATGTATCTTATATTGTTATACAGTATCTTTTGCGCCTTCCTACTATTTTGATTTGGCTACATTTTGGGCGTTCTGCCCTATTATCATCTGAAGACGATGGGCAAAAGGAAGAACATCACATCTGGGGCTGAAGGAGTACACGCTGTGCCTGTTCAGTCATCAATAACTAGTTATTTATCTTCAGTCATTGGGGCCATTGAAACTGAAATTGTCCAAGTAGAAGAAAGGATTGGGGCGGTCAATAGTTCAACTCAAAGAATCCCCTTAGAGCTTACGGTTCATATACAGTCTACAGATTTTTTACTTGCCCCCTCTAATCTTGGTTAGCCTCAACCTAAAGACAATACTAAAGTTTTGCACTCCTCACAGTCTCCTAATGTATGCAATGAAGCCACCACAGAACATATAGTCGCTATTCTCCGTTGCACTCTCCCCCCTTCCTTCTTACATCCACCCCTCTCCACACAGGCATTGTCCATACAGCATGCTCCCAGTGTACTTACCTGTTTGTCTGGAGGATCGTAGAATAGCGTGTACTGGGGGAGGACCCCATCCACAAGTTTCTTTCTTTCCCCAGACACTCGAGACATTGTCTCTTCCAGACCGAGGTCACAGCAGCACTTGCAGTGTAGGTCCTCTCCTGTCGAAGATCAGGTATCGAGTGATTGAACAGATAGAAAATGGCGGTCACGTCCACGGCGGTGCGTACCGTCACCACCGGCGTACATCGTCATTGGCTCCTGGGACCCATAGGGTCCAATGTTAACCAAAGCAGCATTGCACTGCGGTCTTCGACCACCTACTGCGACAGTGTACAACGCCAGCGCAGTTATCTCACTTCCAATTGTCCCACTTTACAGGTCAGGCAGCCGCCATTTCAGGGGCCCACAAGGCTTCATTTTTAACTGCGTCACACATACCTAGGCCTAGAGTCAACACACATACAGGCCACTTTTTGGATTATGATTGGTGTTCTGTGTAAGCTGTGGGTACGTACCTCTGAGTTTTTTGACTGTGTGCTCGCTGTTGTCCTTCATAGGCACCGTCCGCTGGGACATGTGAGGAGATGGCGGCATCCTCCTGTGTACCGACCTTTGGTGGACCTGCCGACAATGGAGGAAAGACATGTGACCATCACCTACAGGCTTGACCGTGCCACAATCCAGGAACTGTGTACCCAGCTGGAGCCAGACCTGATGTCAGCTATCCGCCATCCCACAGGAATCCCCCCTCAAGTGCAGGTGCTGTCAGTGCTCCATTTCATTGCAAGTGGGTCATTTCAAACAACAGTGGTCATCGCATCAGGGATGTCCCAGCCTATGTTTTCCCACGTGTTGTCCAGAGTGTTGTCTGCCCTGCTGAAACACATGCGGAGCTACATCGTTTTCCCTCAGGTGGAGGATTTGCCTACAGTGAAAGGTGCTTTCTATGCCCTGGGACATATCACCAACATCATAGGTGCCATTGATGGGACCCATGTGGCTTTGGTCCCCCCCCCCCACAGGAGTGAACAGGTGTACAGAAACCAGAAGAGTTATCATTCGATGAATGTACAGATGGTATGTTTGGCAGACCAGTACATCTCCCATGTGAATGCCAAGTTCCCTGGCTCAGTGCATGACGCCTACATCCTGCGGAATAGCAGCATCCCTTATGTGATGGGTCAACTCCAGAGGCACCGTGTGTGGCTATTAGGTGAGCACCTGGAAGCAAGACAGTGGGAGTGGTTGTTTGGGTCTGGGGATATCCCTACAGGTTAGTGTGTGTCTAACAGTTGTCCCTCGCCATTTGCAGGTGACTCTGGTTACCCCAACCTGTCATGGCTACTGACCCCAGGGAGGAATCCCAGGACAAGGGCAGAGGAACACTACAATGAGGCCCATGGGCGCACTAGGACGGTGATCGAACGGACCTTCGGCCTCCTGAAGGCCAGGTTCAGGTGCCTCCATATGACAGGTGGATTCCTATTCTACTCACCAAAGAAGGTGTGCCAGATCATCGTGGCCTGCTGTATGCTTCACAACTTGGCTTTGCGACGACAGGTGCCTTTTCTGCAGGAGGATGGTCCAGAACGTGGTGTTGTTGCAGCTGTGGAGCCTGTGGACAGTGAAGACGAGGATGCAGAAGAAGAAGACATGGACAACAGGGACTCAGTGATCCAGCAATATTTCCAGTGAAACACAGGTAAGAATACAAACCTGCCTACTACATGTACTTTAACACTACTACCTCTCTACTGTCTGTCATTTTCACCCAGTGTATGGTCACTGAGTTGTCACTTTCCCTTACGATTTCACAGATGTGGGTCCCAATGTGTGACATCTGCTTTGATTCCTCATGGACTACAGCTGTGTGACATAGGTATGTTGACATTACAAATGAAAGAGCTTTTTGCCACAGTAATTTCCAATACACTATTCCGAAATCACAGACTGACTCCAGATTGTTTTGTGCTTTAAGGGTGTTTATTTTAGTGCTCAATATTAGAGGGGGTAGCAAAATGGTGAGGGGTGATGGCAGAGGAATGTCCATGGCAGAGTCCAGTCTATTAGTCTCACAGGTGCATTGCCCAAATGGGCATAGGAAGTGGAGCTGGGGCAGTTTAAGGATGGACAGGGTGACAAAGTGGGACAGAAGGATGACATTCAGGGTGGTCTCATTTCTTGGCGGGGGTCTTGGCATCGTTCTCTGTCTTTGTCCTGGATCTCAGGGACCATTTGCTAGGTGGTTCTCCCTCTGCAGGGGGTGGGGTGCTGGTGTGGTTGTCCTGTGGCGGTGCCGCCTGTCCACTAGCGCCGGCCGAGGTGGTGGGCAGTTCATCGTCCAGGCTAGTGTCAGGGGCCCCTTGTAGTGCCACAGTGTCCTTCCTGGTGTTGAGTACTTCCTTCAGCACCCCTACGATGGTGCCCAGGGTGGAATTGATGGCTCTGAGTTCCTCCCTAAACCCCAAATACTGTTGCTCCTGCAGGCGCTGGGTCTCCTGAAACTTGGCCAGTACCGTTGCCATTGTCTCCTGGGAATGGTGGTAGGCTCCCATGATGTTAGAGAGGGCCTTGTGGAGAGTGGGTTCCCTTGGCCTGTCCTCCCCCTGTCGCACAGCAGCCCTCCCAGTTCCCCTGTGTTCCTGGGCCTCGTCCCCTGGACTGTGTGCCCACTACCATTGCCCCCAGATCCCTGTTGTTGTTGGGGTGGTGGGTTAGCCTCGGTTCCCTGTAGTGGTGGACACACTGCTGATTGACGTGTCCTGGGGATGGAGGTATGGGCCCGCTGGGTGGGTGCTGTGCTGGTGTTTCCAGAGGGGGGAAGCTCTGTGGTGGCCTGTGACTGGGTGAAGGGAACCGACTGTCCCGAAGTCCCCGATGGGCCGGGCTGGTCATCTAGATCCAGTTGGACAGAGGTGCTGTCATCACTGTGGGCCTCTTCTGTTGGTGGTGTGGACATGTGTGGACCCTCCTGTCCGTTGACATTGGGTAGGGGTCCTGCAGGGGTATAAAAGGATGTTTATTACATCTGTGTGTGCCATGGTTTGCAATGAGTGGGTGACCGTGTACCTCAGTGCTTGCATTCCTGTGTGGGACCTTGTGTGATGATGGTTTAGGGGGGTGTATGAGTATGTGCAGTGGCCGTGCTTTAGTGATGGGTGTCCATGCTTTGTTGTTGCATGCAGGGCTTGGTGTTAGGATGTGTGGTTTGTGATGTTGGGACATTTGTGAGGAGTTAGAGTGATGGGGGTGAGGGTGAGGGTGGGGGTATGTGCTGGCATGCAGGTAGGGTGGGGGATGTAATAGCTAAGATTTAACTTACCAGAGTCCATTCCTCCACCTACTCCTGCGAGGCCCTCAGGATGCAGAATCGCCAAGACCTGCTCCTCCCATGTTGTTAGTTGTGGGGGTGGAGGTGGGGGTCCGCCGCCAGTCTGCTGAACCGCAAGGTGGTGTCTTGAGACCACGGAACGCACCTTCCCCCGTAGGTCGTTCCACCTCTTCCTGATGTCCTCCCGATTTCTTGGGTGCTGTCCCACTGCGTTGACCCTCTCCACTATTCTTCGTCATAGCTCCATCTTCCCTGCAATGGAGGTGTGCTGCACCTGTGATCTGAATAGCTGTGGGTCTACCCGTACGATTTCCTCCACCATGACTCTGAGCTCCTCCTCTGAGAACCTGGGATGTCTTTGCCGTGCCATGGGGTGGTGCAGGTGATGTGTGGGGTGGTGTGTGGGGTGATAAGTGTGCTGATATGCAGTGGTGTGTAGTGTGAGGTGCGTAGAAGTTATGTGGGTGATGGTGTTGTGTGCCTGTGGATGCTAGTATTATTGATGGTGGTGTCTCTCTCTGGCCTTCTCTCAGTAATTGTGGTCATAGGGGTTTGTGGGTGATGTGGGTGTGTGTTTTATATTGTATTGGGTGTGTGGGAGTGGTTTATGTATGTGTATCAGGTGTGTGTATTTTGATTTGTCCAATGTGGCAGTGTTTGTATGTGTGTGTGTATTTTGAGCGCAGCGGTGTGTACCGCCAATGGAATACCGCGGTTGAAAGACCGCCACGTGGATTCGTGTGTCGTGATGGTGTGGGCGTATTTCTGTTGGCGTGACGGTGGAGGTTTTGTTTTTGCCAGTTTATCACTGACCTTTGGTGTGGCGGACTTGTGTGGGTGTCTGAATATTGGCGGATTCCGTGCTGTGGGTCATAATAGCTGTGGCAGATTTCTGCAGGCGCGGTGGTGTTTTGGCGGTCTTCTGCACGGCGGTAAGCGGCTTTTAACGCCAATGTTGTAATGACCGCCTAAGTGTGAAGGTAAACTTTTAACCGAGGCCTCCCGCGGCCTGTAGCCGAGCAGGGCTCCATCGCGGTCGGCCTTAAACTTTGACTTTGTCCCGGTCGAGGTGCAACCAGATGACCCGATTGGCGCTTTTTGTTTCTAGGCGCTAAAAAAACAATAATTCTTTAAAAATTCATATCTCCGGTTCCCCTTCTATTAGTTTTTGTGTCATTTTAAAGATAAAAAAAAATAATCTATTTTTATAAATTGGTTTGGGATTTTTAAACTGTTTCCTGTGTCTTATTTAAATACTGTTTTGTGATATTTGAATGCTTTACATTCTGTCTCCTAAGTTAAGCCTTGACGTTCGTTGCCAAGCTACCAAGGGTTGAGCTGGATTTAATTTACTGACACCTAACTGGACCTTAGTGGAGGTTAGTGGCCTGTTGCTAAGTGTAGGTACCTACCTGCCCTTACCAATAACCCATTTTCCAACATTTTTGGTGAGCAGTGGTGGGATCTTGTACTTGTGTTCAATATCACGTTACAGTTTTAAGTAAAACAAATTAAAAATCCTTTAAATTGTCATAGTGCAAAAACTGTTTTTAATTTTTAATTTGGATTAATTTCAATTATTGAATTTTTGTGATTTTTCTAAATTCTTGTTTCCAATTTTTGCAAAAAGTTTTTGTTGACACAAAACTAGGGAACCATGGAGCTTGATCTGGCTAGCCTACCCACACTGACAGTAGTCCAGCTTAGGGGGTTGTGTACTGAAAGAGGGTTGCCTGCAACCACTGACCTCAGGAAGCATGTTCTGATCAAATCCCTGACAGCATGGGCTGAGGCCCAAGAGGTAGGCTCAGAAGAAGCTCCAGAGGAGGGAGAAGTAGGGGAGGATGCTAGCTCCAACCACTCAGGGGAGGGAGGGCATCTGAGCCTAAGTGAGGATGAGGAAGACCGGTCCTCATTACATAGAGTCACTAGGGGCAGACCCAAAGGTAGTTGGGGGAAGGGGGTCTCTTCAGTAGGAGAGAACCTGTCCCTCAGGGAAAGAGAGCTGGAGGCCCAGCTAGCATTCATAGCTTTGGAGGCAGAGAAGCTGTCCCTAGAAAAGAAAAAGTGGGCAAGGGAAGAGAAAATAGATGGTGGCAGCGACAAAGAAGCTGAGGTGTCAATGGGTGGGTTTTTTTGCCCCAAATTACCCAAGGGGGTGGTTCCTGCCTATGTAGAGTGGGATGATATAGATAAGTGGCTGTGGGCCTTTGAGAGGGCCCTCCAGATGAGGAGAGTCAAGCCTCAGTACTGGGGTTCACTTCTTTGGGAGTTGCTTCCCAACTCTGGCAGGGATAGGCTCCTAACCTTGAGGGGGGAGGAGGCAGACTCATACCCCAGTATGAAGAGATGCTTGACTAAAAAGTTTGGTCTGACCCCAGAACAGTATAGGATCAAGTTTAGGGACACCCAAAAGACAAGCACCCAGTCCTGGGTGGACTTTGTGGACATTTCAGTAAAAGCACTAGAGGGCTGGATACAGGGCAACAAGGTAAGTACCTTTGAGGGGCTGTACAATTTGATTATGAGGGAGCACCTTCTAACCAATTGTGTCAAAGAGAAGCTCCGCCAGTATCTAGTTGACTCTACGTTGACCAACCCCAGAGAGCTGGGGGAGGCAGCAGATGACTGGTTAAGAACTAGGGTTATCCAGAAACCCCCAGGGGGTGATCAGAAAAAGGGAGGACATGGTTCTTCTCAGGGGATGAACCAAGGGAAAGATGATAAAAAGCCCAAGGAGTCCTCACAAGAGTCCCCAAAAACTTCTCATGGTGGGGGATGCCCCGAGCCATTCCACTTCTAAGGGGAAAGGGTATCAGGGAAAGAATTATGATCCTTCTAAAGCAGGAAAGTTTCAGGAGCTTGCTAAGGCCAGCAAGTGTTTTGAGTGTCATCAACCTGGATACAAAAGAGGAGATACTATCTGCTCCAAGAAGCCCCCCACTGGTGGATAATCCCAGGGGATTGCTAGTGTAGGGTTGGAAGTTGGCCCAGGGCTGGGATCAGGGTACACAGATGTCACCTTAGTATCCGTGGGTGGGGTGGACATTGCAACTATGGCCACCTTACCTCCCAGCATGGAGAGGTATAGGCAGAGGCCTAAAGTCAATGGGACTGAGGTGGAAGCTCTGAGAGATACAGGAGCCAGTGTGACAATGGTCACAGAGAAGCTGGTTTCTCCAGAACACGTCTTACCTGGTGTCTTCCACCAAGTGACTTATGCAGATAGCAGAACCAAACTCCATCCCATGGCCATGGTGAGCCTGGAATGGGGAGGTGTGACTGGCCCTAAGAAGGTAGCTGTAGCTCCTGCCCTCCCAGTGGAGAATCTGCTGGAAAACGATCTTGAAGCATCTGAATGGTCAGAGGTGGAGAGAAGGGTCCATGCACAGATGCTGGACCTCCCTGAATGGGTGTGTGCTGTGACCAGATCACAGGCAGCACAACAGGGAAGTGCTGGACACTTGGACACTGGAACAATGGGCCAAGCCTCCAAGAAGAAGAGAAAGGGCACTGGGTCTGTCTTGCCAGCCCCTACAAGTACAGAGGGTCAGGAGGAATCCAACCCTGAGGGGGAGGATCTGACCTCTGAGGGAGGGCCACTTCCCCTGCAAGCTCTGCCTGACTTGGCAGAACTGCAAGGGGCAGGTGGGCCCACTAGAGAAGAATTGTGCCAGGGACAAAGAGAGTGTCCCACTCTTGAGGGCCTGAGGCAGACTGCTGCCAGGCGAGAACAAGGGGATACCAGTGGGACCCACAAGGTTTACTGGGAGGATGGAGTTCTCTACACCAAGGCAAGGGACCTCAAACCAGGGGCAACCAGGAGAGTAGTGGTCCCCCAGAAGTATAGAAAATTCCTCCTTACCTTAAGCCATGATATCCCGTTAGCTGGACATTTGGAACAGACCAAGACCTGGAACAGGCTGGTCAACCATTTTTATTGGCCTCAAATGTCTGAAAAAGTCAAGGAGTTTTGCAGCTCCTGTGTCACCTGCCAAGCCAGTGTCAAAACAGGGGGCAAGCCAAAGGTTCCCTTGATACCACTGCTAGTGGTTGGGACTCCCTTTGAGAGGGTGGGGATTGACATTGTTGGTCCCCTAGACACACCAACTGCCTCAGGTAACAGGTACATTTTGGTGGTTGTGGACCATGCCACCAGGTACCCTAAGGCAATACCCCTCCGGACAGTCACTGCTCCCACAGTGGCTAGGGCCCTACTTAGTCTGTTCACCAGAGTGGGGTTCCCAAAGGAGGTGGTCTCAGATAGGGGCACAAACCTTATGTCAGCCTATCTGAAAGCCATGTGGGATGAGTGTGGTGTTACTTATAAGTTCACCACCCCCTATCATCCACAGACCAATGGTCTGGTGGAAAGATTTAATAAGACCCTGAAGGGCATGATCATGGGTTTGTCTGACAAACTCAGGAGGAGATGGGATGTTCTCCTCCTATGCCTGCTGTTTGCCTTTAGAGAGGTGCCACAGAAGGGGGTTGGATTCAGCCCCTTTGAGTTACTGTTTGGGCACCCTGTAAGAGGCCCATTGTGCTTGGAGAGAGAGTCTTGGGAAAAGCCTCTCAGAGAGTCCAAGGAGAATGTGCTACATTATTTGCTGGGCCTGCGGTCATGCATGACTGAGTACATGAACAAGGCAAGCAGAAACCTGGAGGCCAGCCAGGAGTTTATGAAGCTCTGGCATGATCAGAAGGCTACCATGCCTGAGTATCACCCAGGACAGCTGGTGTGGGTTTTGGAGCCCATGGCTCCTAGGGCACTTCAGGCCAAATGGACTGGGCCCTATCCAATTGTGGAGAAGAAGGGGGAGGTCACCTACTTGTTGGACCTTGGCACCCCCAGGAATCCTCACAGGATCCTGCATGTTAACAGGTTGAAACCCCACCAGGACACGGCAGACATGACCATGCTGATGGTCACTGATGAAGGGAAGGAGGAGGAGAGTGAACCTCTGCCAGACCTCCGGTCCTCAAATGCACAAGATGGGTCAGTGGAGGGAGTGGTATTCTCTCCCAAGTTGACAGCCCAGCAACAAAAAGACTGCAAACAGGTTATGGAGCAGTTTGCTAGCCTGTTCTCCTTGACCCCTGGACTCACCAATTGGTGTGTCCATGACGTTGACACTGGTGACAGCTTGCCTGTCAAGAAAAAGCTGTACAGGCTGTCTGACCAGGTCAAGGCCAACATCAAAGCTGAAGTGGCTAAGATGTTGGAGTTCAAGGTAATTGAGCCCTCTGACAGTCCTTGGTCCAGTCCAGTGGTACTGGTGCCCAAACCTAATCCCCAAGGTGGGAAGAAGGAATTGAGATTTTGTGTGGACTACAGAGGTCTAAATGCAGTCACTAGGACTGATGCTCACCCCATACCTAGAGCTGATGAGCTCATTGACAGGTTGGGGGCTGCCAAATTGCTGAGCACGTTTGGTCTGACCTCAAGATACTGGAAGATTGCCTGAAGCTCAGGAGCTAAGGAGAGGTCAGCATTTTCCACACCAGAGGGCCACTTTCAGTTCAAGGTGATGCCCTTTGGCCTGAAAAATGCTCCTGCCACCTTCCAACGGTTGGTAAATAGAGTCCTGTCTGGGTTGGAATCTTTCAGTGCAGCTTATCTGGATGATATAGCTGTATTTAGTTCCACCTGGGAGGACCACCTGGTCCACCTGAAGGAAGTGCTTCAGGCCCTGCTTCAAGCAGGCCTGACTATCAAGGCAAACAAGTGCCAGATAGGGCAAAGTTCAGTTGTGTACCTGGGCCACCTTGTTGGTGGAGACCATGTACAACCTCTCCAGCCCAAGATCCAGACTATCCTGGATTGGGAGGCTACTAAAACCCAGACTCAGGTCAGGGCATTTCTCGGCCTGACTGGGTACTACAGGAGGTTTGTTCAGAATTATGGGACCATAGTGGCCCTTCTGACTGAGCTTACCTCCAAGAAACAGCCCAAGAAGGTCATTTGGACCCCAGAGTGTCAGAAAGCTTTTGACACCCTAAAACAGGCTATGTGTTTAGCACCAGTGTTACTGTCCCCTGACTATAGCAAGGAGTTTATAGTGCAAACAGATGCTTCAGAGGAAGGGATTGGGACAGTGTTAGCACAAGTTAATGAAGAGGGCCAAGATCAACCAGTTGCCTTCATCAGCAGGCAACTACTCTCCAGAGAGAAAAGATGGAGTGCCATTGAGAGGGAGGCCTTTGCTGTGGTCTGGTCCATGAAGAAGTTGAGGCCATACTTGTTTGGCACTCACTTCCGTGTACAAACTGACCACAGACCTCTCAGATGGTTGATGCAGATGAGGGGGGAGAACCCAAAACTGTTAACGTGGTCCATTTCCCTACAGGGGATGGACTTCACAGTGGAGCACAGACCTGGGACTGCCCATGCCAATGCAGATGGCCTTTCCAGGTTTTTCCACTTAGCTGATGAGGACTACCAGGGTGTAGGTTAGTACCCATCACCTTTCATCTGGGGAGGGGGGGCAGTGAAGGAAAGTCCTCCTTTTTGCCCTGGTCACCCCCACACTTTTTGGACAGGTACTGGTGGTTACTGACTCTTGGCTGTGCCCTAGGTACTGCTTACCAGTCCCAGGGCCAGTGCTCTGTGTAAAATGGATATGTAAATTAGGCTAATTATAATTGGCTAAGTTAACCTACCTATAAGTCCCTAGTATATGATAGGGCATGTAGTTTTAGGGACCACAGCATAGGTAGTGCACCCATAGGTGAACTGCTGAGCTGCCCAGTGTCATTTTAAAGGCAGGCCTGCCTTGCTGGCTGCTTTTAAATTAAAGTTATATGCAAATTCGACTTTGGAATTAAGAGTAGTTCCAAAGTCTTAAACTACCTTATTTTTACATATAAGTCACCCCTAAGGTGTGCCCTATGTGCCCCTAGGGCTTGGTGCCATGTAACTATAAGCAGGGACCTTATAAAAAATAGTTTTATAAGCCCTGGTGAGGTAAAAACAGCCAAAGCCGTTTTTCCCTCATTGTAGTAAATGGCCTTCATAGGCTAGAATGGGGAGACTTTATTTTAATTGTTAAAGTCCCCTTAAATGATGGATACCAAGTGTTTGGTATCAAATTAATTGTTATAATAAATCCCACAACTTCCAGTTGTGGGATTTAATATAACTTGTTCAGGTAAAGAGTTTTAAACTTTACCTGAAAAGTTGCCAATTTCAGCCCTGCATTGTTTTTGCTGCTGTGCTCTGATTAGCCAGCCTCTAGCAGCCTGGCCAGGCTGCCTTGATGAGGTGTGAAGTGGCCTGGCTTCACACAAAGGAATGTGCCTGTGGGAGGGAATCTCCCCTCAGCAGATGGTGAGGCAGGAAGGGGGAGGGCTGACAAACTGGTCTTCAAAGGCAGAGAAGGACATTTGGAGCAACCAACAACACCCCCACATCCTGCAACCCCAGACAACTAGGTGCCCCCTTGATTAGATTAGGAGAGGGCAGGAGAGGGGTGTGTTTATGATTTGTAGCCACACCAGTGGGTGAGCTCAGCTAGATGTAACCTCCAAAAATCAGAATAAGCCATGATGGATTTTTGGAGAATGTTGCCTCCTGGGATTGATTTTTGCCACACTTCCCAGGAAGTGGTCATCACAGGGGGAAGGACCCTGCATCTGATTGGAGAACCAGGACCCCCCTGCTTTTCACCCAGGAGCAAGGATAAAACTGGCAGACCTGCACCGACACCTCAGATCCCCATCAGATTCCAACAAGGAAGAACCAAAGGAGAAGAAGGACTGCCCTGCTGGACCCCTGGCCTGCACCTGGAACCTGCACTCAGAAGGACTGCACCAGCTGCACACTTGGGCTCCACCACAAGAAGGACTTCACCTGGCTTCAACTGGTTCAAGGAGGGACTCCCTGTTTGCTACAGGTGAAAAATTGCTAACCAGAGTCCCCTGCACCAACTCCTGAAGAAATCAACCAGCTGGCCACTGCCCAGTGGTCAAAAAGGAGTTTGCGCCAGGAGCATTCTGGGAGTTGTAGTCCGCACCCCCAAGGACCATCTAAGAACTTCTGGACCCATGGGGTGAGCTGTGGACCTCAAAAGAACCTTAAAAGGACATCTGGTAGAAGCCCCAGAAGTTTGGAGATGTTTTGGGAACTTTTGAAAAAAAGCTCCATAGAGGGACCGACCTGCCGCGGCAACTCTAGCCGGCTTGCCTCAACCGCGACCCTGCCTGATTTGCTGGTTCGTCCCAGTAAAGAAAATCTCCAAAAAAGAGACTAAGTCCGAAGGTAAAAAGTTGACCCGGACCTCCCAGCCAGCGTATCCGAGGGGTGCTCCAGGGACGTCGGATCAAGATCCAGGTTTACCCCGGTGGAAGGATTTTCACCTCGAAAAAACAACTAAGTCCGAAGGTAAAAATCTCCACCGAGAATTCCCGCGACGCGTATCCGGAGAGGGGCTCCAGGAGGTCGGATTGGACTGGCAGGTTCGTCCCGCTGAAGAAAATCTTAGAAAAAGAGACAAAGGGGGTCATTCTGACCCGGGCGGGCGGCGGACGCCGCCCGCCTGGCGGGAACCGCCAAATGGCCGCTCCGCGGTCAGAAGACCGCGGAGGCCATTCTGACTTTCCCGCTGGGCCGGCGGGCGCCCGCCAAGGGAGTGCCCGCCGGCCCAGCGGGAAAGGTCCTGCAACACAGAGGCCGGCTCCGAATGGAGCCGGCGGTGTTGCAGGGGTGCGACGGGTGCAGTTGCACCCGTCGTGATTTTCACTGTCTGCTATGCAGACAGTGAAAATCATGCTGGGGCCCTGTTAGGGGGCCCCTGCACTGCCCATGCCAGTGGCTTGGGCAGTGCAGGGGCCCCCAGGGGCCCCACGACACCCGTTCCCGCCATCCTGTTCCTGGCGGTCAAAACCGCCAGAAACAGGCTGGTGGGAAGGGGGTCGGAATACCCATGGCGGCGTTGCTTGCGGCGCCGCCATGGAGGTTCAGCCCAGCCAGGGGAAATCCGGCGGGAAACCGCCGGATCCCCTTTTCTGACTGCGGCTTTACCGCCGCAGTCAGAATGGGCACTGAAGCACCGCCAGCCTGTTGGCGGTGCTTCCGTTGCCCGCGGCCCTGGCGGTCTTAGACCGCCAGGGTCGGAATGACCCCCAAAGTGTGAAGATAAACTTTTAACCAAGGCCTCCCGCGGCCTGTAGTCGAGCAGGGCTCCATCGCTGTCAGCCTTAAACTTTGACTTTGCCCCGGTCGAGTTGCAACGAGAGACCCGATTGGCGCTTTTTGCTTCTAGGTGCTAAAAAAACAATAATTCTTTAAAAATTCATATCTCCGGTTCCCCTCATCCGATTTTATTCGGTTTTGTGTCATTTTAAAGATAAAAATATAATCTATTTTTAGAAATAGTTTTTGGATTTTTAAACTGTTTCCTGTGTTTTATTTAAGTACTGTTTTGTGATATTTGAATGCTTTACATTCTGTCTCCTAAGTTAAGCTTTGACGCTCGTTGCCAAGCTACCAAGGGTTGAGCTGGGTTTAATTTACTGAGACCTAACTGGACCTTAGTGGAGGTTAGTGGCCTGTTGCTAAGTGTAGGTACCTACCTGCCCTTACCAATAACCCATTTTCCAACACTTTACCTTGTAGTTGATGAAATCATAAATAACAGTCTATTGTAACATGTAATTATATGAGGATGTTGGATACCTATACCTTAAATCATTACATATATGGCAGAGTTAAATGTTTGTTGGGATTGTGTAGTGTTTGAGAAATGGAATAGGGTGCAAATTGTATTGTGGCATCTGTACAGACACATTATGATACAAACTGTGTTTTGGGAATATATGCTGGAGCTAGACAACAACATCTTTGATGTAAATGATTTAGTTAACATGCGTGACATGACACACTGTGACATTTGCATACATACATTATGATGTAAGCCCTTTTTTACTTTATATGTCTGAGTCAGATAACAAGAAGTCTGAATGGAAAGGATTTGGTCAACATATCGTTGGATTATTCAGTAGCTTTAGCTACAGTGACATTCGTATGCTTTAAACACTGAAGCCTTTCATTTCTCTTTTTTTGGACTGACGTTTGGGCTAATACACAATAGTGCATGCACACTTCCCTTTTCTTCTGCCTCTTGGCCAATATGACAACTGTTTTCCACACTTTCTGTGTTTGGGTTATCACAGTCCATCCTTGCTTTCAATTTGCCGACCCTTCAAATAGCGTCAGCTCATGAGTCCAGTTCTTTGATCCAGACACATCACTGATTTACAACTTCTGAGATATGTGTGGAACGCATTGTGGAACGCATTTTGGACCAGTTTGTCCTTTTTAGGGTTGAGCGTGGAAAATGCTCTGTCCCTGTTGTAATCCCTCTATGGGCTTTTAACCACGCCCACAGCATGCCCATGAAATTGGTTGGCCCGTGGGCTTGCCTTTTAAAATTTGCTTGATTTCAATATTGAAAGGCATGCATACGTTATGCCTTTTCTGGTGTTTAGCCCTCCTCGAGCGTACCGGCCAACTACCGAAGAGATAAGAGGTTCCATGTTTTCAGTATGGTATCTGTACTACTTTTTCTCTTTATTTCGTAGGCAGCACAATCTCGCTGGGCAGTAGTCGAGCGCTTTGCATGACATCGACTCTGTTACATAGATAATTGTACTTTTGCCCGTTACATGGATAATTGCACTTTTGCCCGTTACATGGATAATTGCACTTATGCCTGTTACATGGATAATTGCACTTTTACCGATAAGTTTCACTGCAAGCATACTTCTGTTTCCTTTTGTGTGTCTCTGTCATGCTTCATGGTGACGGTAGGCTCGCATATGTAAAACAATTTTACTTTCAGTTTATGTGGCAAGAAAAGTCAGGTTAGGAGTATGAAACACGAATAGCTCTAACTCGAGGAAACACGAAACCCCTGTGTTCACATTCCCGCCCCCGTGCCCTCGGTGCTGCTCTCCCCTCTTCCCCCCAGCTCTTTCATTGCTTACAGCACTTGTTTCCTGTTTCTTTACACTGGAAACAGGTATTTACTTGCAAACGGAGCACCTCATTGATTTGTGAGTTCATAAAATCATTTTGTTGTAAATGGAAATTAAAAAAATTCTGCACAAGTAGATAATTTATGTTCCCTCCCTTTTTCGGTTGAGCGCACAAGCGCTCTGATGTGTTGTAATCTATCGTTTTCCTTTTGTGTCTCTCCTTTGCACTCATGCGTTTTGAATTGGCTCGCTTATGTCAACTGTTATACTTTTCATTTACAATTTATGTTTTAAGAAAAGTCCAGTTAGAAATGTGCAACGCTAATAGCTCTAACTCGAGCAAAAGCGTGCTTACAGACCTGGGCTCCAATATAGGGGCATATTTATACTCCGTTTGCGCCGAATTAGCGTCGTTTTTTTCGATGCAAATTCGGCGCAAAACTAACGCCATATTTATACTTTGGCGTTAGACGCGTCTAGCGCCAAAGTATGAGGAAAGAGCGTCATTTTTTTGCATGAACGCCTTCCTTGCATTAATGAGATGCAAGGTAGGCGTTCCCGTCCAAAAGAATTACTGCGACACAAATGCGTCGTATTTATACTCCCGGGCAAAAATCACGCCCGGGAGTAGGCGGGGCAAAAAACCCCGCATTTGCGCCTCTTTTTAACGCCTGGGTCAGGGCAGGCGTTAAGGGACCTGTGGGCTCAAAATGAGCCCACAGCTGCCCTCCCATGCCCCCAGGGACCCCCCTGCCACCCTTGCCCACCCCAGGAGGACACCCAAGGATGGAGGGACCCATCCCAGGGACATTCAGGTAAATTCAGGTAAGTATAAATTGTTATTTTTTTTATATTTTTTTTGGCATAGGGGGGCCTGATTTGTGCCCCCCTACATGCCTCAATGCCCAATGACCATGCCCAGGGGACATAAGTCCCCTGGGCATGGCCATTGGGCAAGGGGGCATGACTCCTGTCTTTACTAAGACAGGAGTCATGTAAATGGCGTCTGGGCGTCGTTAAAAATGGCGCAAAGCGGGTGGAGGCGATTTTTTAGCGTCAACCTGACTTGCACCATTTTTAAGACGCCCTAACGCCATTTTCCCCAACGCCGGCGCTGCCTGGTGTACGTGGTTTTTTTCCACGCACACCAGGCAGCGCCGGTCTGCTAGCGCCGGCTAACGCCATTCAATAAATACGGCGCCCACATGGCGCTTCAGAATGGCGTTAGCCGGCGCTAAACTTTTTTACGCTAAACTGCGTTAGCGCAGTTTAGCGTCAAAAAGTATAAATACGGGCCTTAATGTTGCTTTTACTAACTGGCTAGATTTTGCCGATAGTTTTTGGCAGACAAGATAATGGCATATAAATTTGGGTGCACTTGTATACGACAGTTTTGCTTCTTGCTCAGTCACTGGCATGGACTACATAAATGTGTAATTTATTTGGTTATTTTCACTGTAATATATTTTCCTTGTTGCACTACGATTGCTCATTGACTCTTTGTGGCCCTTGAATACTGACTGGATCTTTAGGGTCTGGACATGCCCCTTTTCTGCCTGGGATACTAAACAGGCTCTGTTATTGGTTGTTGAGAAAACTAATTATTTCCTTATTAATTTCCAGCTTGGCCTCACATGCCTGTCAGCTCAGTTACTTGTCAACCACTGTGTATTTTACTACTCCAGGTAGGGTCAGTTTAGAAATGTTTGTATATTATGGGACTGCAATGGGTTGACCTCAGTGGTGACATTCTTTCTGTCTTGGTAAATCTGCACTAATGGATTTCTCTCTATCGGAAACCTTTGTGGTTTGGCCTGTATCTTATACCTATATTCACTTTCAGATTGATCACTGAGTTTATTGGGTACACAGTGACTAACGTACACTGGTAAAGGAAAATGAAAACAATTCTTTATATGAGTTAACTAAATAATGGGTGATTATAGTTATGGATCACTTGCTTTTTTAACTTTTTCACATGTTTACGAAAGTTTGGTTTGGAGTTTTCTACTTTTATTGGACATGGAGACAAAATATGTAATACTTATCGTTTGTATCCCATTGTCATCACACTATGAGAAGGTTCAAAGGTTTTTGTATCATTCCTACAGCTTTGAAAAAGTAGCTTTTTTGTGTTGTAATTCTTTATTCAGTAAAGAAGCAAAACATCACATACATCCACACATTGACATGGGTCATCCTGGTGATAAAAAACAGATGAGTAATCCTACATGGATACATTAACGAGCATACATGATCATAGATACTATCCAACTTCAATGCCGGCGAACTGGATCTGATATCGATTGTCCTAGGCTAAACCAATTTATGTCCACTAGGAAGCTCCCCCGTAGGGGTGCAGGATTTGGCAAGAGACCACTGGGAAGGCTAAGGAGATACAACTGTCTGCCCATCTATCTACCAAACATAGGCCTCTTCGGGGTGATGGCTGAAGTGAGGTGGGAGAGATATATCTGGAACAAAGTGATGTAGATGAGTGGTTCCCTACCTATCCTGAGTATCCTAATTCCCAGGGTAATGTATAGGAGAAGATAAGTATTGATAGTGTGCATAGACAAGGGTCCACCTCTCTAAGGAGAGTGAGGGGGATTTGTAGGGGTAACATTCCAAGAACATACAAGAACCTTGGTAGGATCACCATGCGTAACGCCTTTGCTCTTCCCCACATGGAGAGACCTAGTTGCGGCTATTTTTCGAGTCCCTCTTTGTGCTGGCAAGTAGCGGGTCAAGATTGTCCGCCACTATGGGGGTCATTACAACATTGGCGGTAAAAGCCGCTTACCGCCGTGCAGAAGACCGCCAATACACCGCCGCGGCGGCGGGAGACCGCCACAGCTATTATGACACACATCACGGAATCCGCCGAAATTCAGACACCCACACAAGTCCGCCACACCAAAGGTCAGCGATAAATATGCGGAAACAAATCCTCCACCTCCACCCCAACAGAAACACGCCCATGCTATTACGACCCACGAATCCACGCAGCGGTCTTTCAACCGCGGTATTCCATTGGCTGTACACACCGCCGCGCTCAAAATACACACACCTCTCCAAAACACCGCCACATAGGACAATTCAAAATACACACACCTGATACACATACAAACACCACTCCCACACATCCAATACAATATAAAACACACACTCACATCACCCACAAAACCCTATGACCACAAATTAGAGACGAAGGCCAGAGAGAGACAGCACAGAATAGATAACACCATCACACAGATGCACACTACACCATCACCCACACAACATCCACGCACAAAACACCACAAACCACTACACTCACCACACTCATCAACACATACACCACCCCACACATCACACACACCACCCGATGTCACGCCAAAGACACCCCCGCTTCTCCGAGGAGGAGCTCAGGGTCATGGTGGAGGAAATCATCAGGGTAGAGCCAAAGCTATTTGGCGCACAGGTACAGTACACATCCATAGCCAGGAAGATGGAGCTATGGCAAAGAATAGTCGACAGGGTCAACGCTGTGGGACAGCACCCAAGAAATAGGGAGGACATCAGGAAGAGGTGGAACGACCTACGGGGGAAGGTGCGTTCAACGGTATCCAGGCACCACATCGCCGTACAGCGGACTGGCGGCGGACCCCCACCTCCTCCCCCACAACTAACAACATGGGAGGAGCAAGTCTTGTCCATCTTGCATCCTGAGGGCCTCGGAGGAGTCGTCGGAGGAACGGACACTGGTAAGTCTAATCTTCACTATCATATCCCCACCCTACCTGCATGCTATCACACACCCCCACCCTCACACCCTCCCCTATCACCCTAACTCCTCACTAATCTACCCATAACAACAACCACCCATCCCAACCCCAAGACCTGCATGACACAACTAAGCATGGACCCCCATCACTAAAGCATGCCCACTGCACAGACCCACAACACCCCCCAACCATCACCACACAAGCCCCCACACAGGAATGCCTGCACTGGGGTTCACGCACACCCATCCATTGCACACCATGAAACACACACATGCAATAATCATGTTCTCATACCCCTGCAGGAACCCGAAGGACCGTCACCACACCAGAGGGTCCAGACAACACCACTCCACCCCCAGAAGAGACCCACAGTGACAACAGCAGCTCTGCCCTACTGGATCTTGATGACCAGCCCGGACCATCGTGTGCCTCTGGACAGTCGGTTCCCCTTGCCCAGCCACAGCCCAACACCGAACTGCCACCCTCTGGGAACACCAGCACAGCACCCACCCAGCGGACCCATACCTCCCTACCCAGGACAGGTCAATCAGCGGTGTGTCCACCACTACAGGGCACCCAGGCTAACCCACCACCCCAAAAACAACAGGGACCTGGGGGCAGTGGTAGTGGGCACACGGTCCAGGGGACGGAGGCACAGGAACACAGGGGAACTGGGAGGGCTGCTGTGCGACAGAGGGAGGACAGGCCAAGGGAACCCAGTCTCCACGAGGCCCTATCCTCCATCATGGGAGCATACCACCACTCCCAGGAGACGATGGCAAAGGTCCTGGACAAGTTGCAGGAGACCCTGCGCCTGCAGGAGGAGCAGTATTTTGGGTTCAGGGAGGAGCTCAGGACCATCGGCTCCGCCCTGGTCACCATCGTAGGGGTGCTGACGGACATTCAAAAGACCTTGAGGGACACCGTGGCACTCCAAGGGGCCCCTGACACTAGCCAGGACGACGAACTGCCCACCACCTCCGCCGGCGCTAGTGGACAGGACGCCCTGCCACAGGACCACTACGCCAGCACCCCAACCCCTGAAGACGGACAACCACCACGCAAGCAGGCCCTGAGATCCAGGAACAGGACAGAGCAAGATGGCAAGACCCCCGCCAGGAAATAAGACTACCTTGATTGTCCCCCCACTGTCCCACTTTGTTACCCTGTCCAGATTGGACCTGCCCCAGCTCCACTTCCAATGGCCAGATGGGGAATGTACCTGTGAGACTAATAGACTGGACTCTGCCACTAAACATTATCCCACCATGACCTCTCCCCATTTCACAACCCCCCTACATTTTTATGCACTTCAATAAACACCCTTGAAACCTCAATAATATTGGAGCCAGTCAATGATTGTGAACTTTGTATTGTCAATTACAGTGTTAAAAAAGGTTAGCCATTGGAAGGTCAACATACCAATGTTACACATCACAAGCCTTTCAAGGGTGCAAGCTGTTGACACGTAGGTCAACACATTAGTGAAACTGAAATGGATGGGGACAACTCAGTTAACAAATAGGGAGTGAAATATAGGTACAGGATAGAGGTAGACGTGTGAAATGTAATATAATGTGAAACATGAAATTGTACACACCTGTGTCTCATTGAAAATATTGCTGTATGACTGACTCCCTGTTGTTGTTTTCATCTTCATCAGCTTCCTCCTCATCACTGTCCACAGGCTCCCCAGGCTCCCCCGCTGCAACAACACCGTCATCTGGATCATCCTCCTGCAGAAAAGGCACCTGGCGTCGCAATGCCAAGTTATGGAGCATGGAGCAGGCGATGATGATGTCGCACACCTTCTACGGTGAGTAGAATAGGGACTCACCTGTCATATGGAGGCACCTGAACCTGGCCTTCGGGAGGCCGAAGGTCCGCTCGATTACCTTCCTAGTCCGCCCATGGGCCTCATTGTAGCGTTCCTCTGCCCTGGTCCTGGGATTCCTCACTGGGGTCAGTAGCCAGGACAGGTTGGGGTAACCAGAGTCCCCCAATAGCCATACACGGTGCCTCTGGAGTTCACCCATCATATGCTATTCCGCAGGATGTAGGCGTCATGCACTGAGCCAGGGAACATTGCATTTACCTGCGAGATGTACTGGTCAGCCAAACAGACCATCTGGACATTCATCGAATGATAACTCTTCCGGTTCCTGTACACCTGTTCATTCCTGCGAGGGGGGCAAGAGCTACATGGGTCCTATCAATGGCACCTATGACGTTGGGGATATGTCCGAGGGCATAGAAGTCACCTTTCACTGTAGGCAAATCTGCCACCTCAGGGAAAATGATGTATCTCCTTACGTGTTTCAGCAGGGCAGCCAACACTCTGGGCAAGACGTTGGAAAACATAGGCTGGGACATCCCTGATGCCATGGCCACTGTTGTCTGAAAAGACCCACTTGCTAAGAAATGGAGCACTGACAGCACCTGCACGTCAGGGGGTATTCCAGTCGGATGGCGGATTGGTGACATCAGGTCAGGCTCCAACTGGGTACATAGTTCCCGGATTGTGGCACGGTCAAACCGATAGGTCACGATGACATGTCGCTCTTCCATTGTCAACAGGTCCACCAGCGGTCGGTACACCGGCGGATTCCGCCATCTTCCAATATGTCCCAACTGACGGTGCCTAAGAAGGACAACAGCGAAAAAACTGTCAGCATTCCTCCAGGTATGTACTCACAGTCATACACAAGACTACACCAGACAATTAACCCATCTGGGAAAGGTTTTGAGTGTAGGCCTCGGTATGTGTGACGCAGTAGTAAATGAAGCCATGTGGGCCCCTGAAATGGCGGCTGCCTGACCTCTAAAATGGGACAATGGAATTGTGGGGTAACTGCGCTGGCGTTGCACACTGTCGCGGTAGGCGGTCGTAGAGCGCGGCGCAATGCTGCATTGGTTAACATTGGACCCTATGGGTCCCAGGAGCCAATGAACAGGTGCGCTGGTGGTGATGATGCGCACCGCCGCGGACATCACCACCATTTTCTATCTGTTCAATCACTAGATACCTGACCTTCGACAGGAGAGGACCTACACTGCTAGTGCTGCTGTGACCTCGGTCTGGAAGCGACGATGGCTGCTGCGTCTGGGGAAAGGGGCCCTGCCTTCACTGCACAGGAGTTGGAGAAACTTGTGGATGGGGTCCTCCCCCAGTATACGCTACTCTACGGTCCTCCAGACCAACAGGTTAGTACACAGGGAGCACGTTGTATGGGCTAGGCCTGGGTGGAGAGGGCTGGGTGGATGACGGAAGGGGGCAGAGTACATAGAACAGACATGCATGGGGATGAATGGGCCACAGGGATAGAGTTGGGAGGGGGCCAATTACAACGATGGTGCAGTAGGTAATGACTGTTCCTCTTTCCTTGTGCATGTCATGTAGGTCAGCGCCCACCAGAAGAGGGACATTTGGCGTGCCATCGCCAAGGAGGTCCAGACCCTGGGGGCCCACCATAGACGGGGCACACACTGCTGGAAGAGATGGGAGGACATTCGCCGCTGCAGCAAGAAGACGGCGGAGGCTCAGCTGGGGATGGCCTCCCAACATGGGAGGGGTGCCTGTCGCACCATGACCCCCCTGATGTTCCGGATCCTGACGGTGGCCTACCCGGAGTTGGATGGGCGCTTAAGGACATCACAGCAGACGCAAGGGGGTGAGTTCAACCCCATGCAATGGACTTTGCGTGCTGTGGAGCTGTCTGGGTGGAGGTGGTGGGGTGAGGGTGTCCCTAGGCCAGGGCGAGTTAGTTAGGCAAGGCCCCTCCGTTATGTAGGCCATGTGGCACTCTACCCCAGCTAAAAAAATAGGCAAATTGATGTATAGTTGCCCCTTTGCCATCCATGTGGGCAGATGTCTACCATTGCCATGTAGGCCATTTCCCAGGAATTGCATGTGCAGAGGGCAGGAGCACGGCGTAATGCAGGGGGCTGCTGCGTTTGTCTTGTCCGCCAACGGTAGCGGTATGCCATGCACTAAAACTCTCTTTCTTCTGTCTCCACCCTTTTTCTGCTCTCCCTGTCCTTCTGTACATCAGCATCATCAGGCGGAGGTACAGTGGCACCGGAGCACGAGGGAGCTGTATCCCACATGGCCATGGAGGGCCACACCACAGACTCTGATTTCACCAGTGGGACGGAGGGCGAGGGGAGCTTCACGTCGGCCACAGGATCACCAAACAGCGACACGGACTCGTCCGCCGATGGGAGCTCCCCTGTGGTGCGGCACCATCTGTGCGCCCCACTTCTACAGGTACAGCCGCCACCTCCCCTACCAGCACCGCCCTCCCAGCAGCCCCTCAGCGTTCGCCCCGTGCCCCCTCACCCAGGAGGGTGGGCATCACCTTCGCCCCAGGCACCTCAGGCCCTGCCCCTGTCACCCCTGCTGCCCTCAGTGAGGAGGACATTGACCTCCTCAGGTCACTCACTGTTGGGCAGTCTACCATTGTGAATGCCATCCAGGTTGTAGAACGAGAGTTGAAACACGGTAATGCATTCCTGGAAGGCATTCATTCTGGTCAGGCTGTCCTTCAGCGAACCCTGCAATCTCTGGCCTCAGCACTGATGGCATCCATTGTCCCTGTGTCCAGCCTCCCCCCTCCAACTTCCTCCACCCAGACCCAATCCCCTGTACCCCAGCCCATCCCAAGCACACCTACAGACCAGCATGTATACAAGTCAACACCCAAAAGTAGCTCAAGCAAACATAGGCACCACACTCACCACAAGCACTCACACAAGCATCAGAACCATGCAGACACAGCAACATCCACTGTCTCCACTGTGTCCCCCTCCTCCTCTTCTCCCTCCTCCCTCCCAGTCTCGTCTACACACACACCTGCATGCACCACATCTACAGGCACTAGGACTCGCACCAGGACACCCAGCACCACAAGCCGCTCACCTGCACTCACCACCTCCACTGCCATATACACGTCCCCTGTGTTCTATCCCAGTGTGTCTGTGACGCCCCCTCCCAAAGTACACAAACGCCGGCAATCGCTCACCCAACATCCATCCACCTCACGACAGCCTCCAGTACCTGCACCTGCACCCAAAACACCTAAAGTGACACCTCCTACAACCACCTCCTCTGCCATCCCAGTGTTCGTCAGAAACTGTCCCTATGCCAAATTGACCTTTTTGCCCCCACCCCCCCCTCCAATTCATCAGTTCCGTCGTAGCGCCTCAGCCAAAATGCCTCCAGTACCAGTGGTGCGTGTTCCAGGTTTTTGGAGTGCCCCGTCCACCTGGGCAGGAAGTAGGACCCGGAGCCAAGGCACTGTCAGCCCACCCCCTGTGAAGGCTCCGAAATTGGAGATTGGACGACGGGACTGTGTCAAGACTCCTGGTGGTACAAACAGTGAAATGGGATCCAAGGCGATTGGTGAGTCTTCTGTAACTCAAAAGAAGGTGGGGAAGGTCCCGAGGAAGTCTCCCCAACCTGTTGTGAGTGTCACGGCGGAGAAGTGCGCCATCATTTCCGGCGGGCCAGACACAACCGCCAGCACCCTCGTTACTGGTCAGGAGACCACCGCCAGATTCATAGCCCAGGAGGGATCAAGTATCGTCACTGGTCCAGAGACCACCGCCAGAGTCATAGCCCAGGAGGGCTCAAGTATCGTCACTGGTCCAGAGACCACCGCCAGAGTCTTAGCCCAGGAGGGCTCAAGTATCGTTACTGGTCCAGAGACCACCGCCAGAGTCATAGCCCAGGAGGGCTCAAGTATCGTTACTGGTCAGGAGACCACCGCAACCGCCGGAGTCATAGCCCAGGAGGGCTCAAGTATTGTTACTGGTCAGGAGACCACCGCCAGAGTCATAGACCAGGAGGGCTCAAGTATTGTCACTGGTCCAGAGACCACCGCCAGAGTCATAGCCCAGGAGGGCTCAACAGCCGAAGTCACAGCCCAGGAGGGTCCAGAATCTCACAGCCCCGCTGGGCAATGATGGAACGTCATGCCACACACCAATGTCCAGTGTGGAGATCGTCATGCCACACACCAATGTCCAGTGTGGAGATCGTCATGCCACACACCAATGTCCAGTGTGGAGATCGTCATGCCACACACCAATGTCAGTATCTGAACCACCATCTTAGGCTACCGCTGAACAGTCCATAGGCAGCCATGGCAAAGCACCGCTGAACAAGGCCAAGACCGCCATGGTGAAGACCGCTGAACAGGCCAAAGACCGCCATGGCAAAGCACCTCTGAACAGTCCATAGGCAGCCATGGCAAAGCACCGCTGAACAAGGCCAAGACCGCCATGGTGAAGACCGCTGAACAGGGCAAAGACCGCCATGGCAAGGCACCGCTGAACAGTCCATAGGCAGCCATGGCAAAGCACCGCTGAACAAGGCCAAGACCGCCATGGTGAAGACCGCTGAACAGGGCAAAGACCGCCATGGCAAAGCACCGCTGAACAGTCCATATGCAGCCATGGCAAAGCACCGCTGAACAAGGCCAAGACCGCCATGGTGAAGACCGCTGAACAAGGAAAAGACCGCCATGGAAAGGCACCGCTGAACAGTCCATAGGCAGCCATGGCAAAGCACCGCTGAACAAGTCCAAGACCGCCATGGTGAAGACCGCTGAACAGGGCAAAGACCGTGTGGGTATGAATAGCCCTTTACAAATCTGCAGTAGTATCCTGTGAGGCCTAAAAAGGCTCTCACCTCAGTCTGTGTTCAAGGTGGTTGCCAGGCCTTGATAGTTTCAATCTTGGCCTGGAGTGGCTGCACCTTGCCACCACCCACTAGGTGTCCCAAGTACACCACGGAACCCTGCCCAATCTGGCACTTACTAGCCTTGATAGTCAGGCCTGCCTGTTGCAGGGCCTGAAGCATCTCCTTGAGGTGGAGCAGTTGTTCCTCCCCGCTGGAACTGTAGACAGCTATATCGTCCAGGTAGGCTGCACAGAAGGCATCCTTGCCAGCTAGGACCCCGTTAACCAACCGTTAGAAGGTAGCGGGGGCATTTTTCAACCCAAATGGCATCACCCGGAACTGGTAATGGCCATCAGGGGTGGAAAATGCGGATCTCTCTTTAGCCCCCTCAGTCAGAGCGATCTGCCAGTATCCTGAAGTAAGATCAAACGTACTCAGGAACTTGGCAGCGCCCAGTCTGTCAAGGAGCTCATCAGCTCGGGGGATGGGGTGAGCATCAGTCCGTGTGACTGAGTTGAGACCCCAGTAGTCCACACAGAACCGGAGTTCTGGCTTCGCACTGGGGCAGTAGCCTTAGGGACCAACGCCACCGGGCTGGCCCAGGGACTACTGGATTTCTCGATAACCCTTAAAGCTAACATCTTGGAGACCTCCTCCTTGATTCTGGCCTTCACCTTAGCCGATAACCTGTAAATTTTGTTCTTCACAGGGAGTCTCTCACCTGTGTCAATGTCATGAACACAGAGGTGGGTCAGTCCAGGAGTAAGGGAGAACGGGGGGAGAACTGCTCCAACAGCTCATAGCAGTCTCCTTTCTGGTTTAGAGTAAGGGAGTCAGAGAGAATGACACCTTTCACTGACGCATCACCTTCTTGGGCAGAGAGGAGGTCGGGGAGAGGTTCACTCTCCTCTTCCATTCCTTCATCTGTGATCAGAAGCATGTTGATTTCCGACCTCTCAAATTGAGGCTTCAGTCGGTTGACATGGAGCACCCTTAGGGGGCTCCTAGGGGTTTGGAGGTCCACTAGGTAAGTGGCCTCCCTTTTCCGCTCCTTTACTTCAAAAGGGCCAGACCAGCGGTCCTGGAGAGCTCTAGGCTCTACTGGCTCCATTACCCACACTTTTCCTCCAGGTTGAAACTCTACCAGGCTGGCCTTCTGGTCATACCAGCATTTCATTACCTCTTGACTGACCTCAAGGTTACTTTTGGCCTCTTTCCAGAAGCGGGTCATCTGATTGCGGAGGGCCAACATGTAGCTGACCACATCCTGAGGGGGTGCCTTTGGAGCTTTCTCCAACCCCTCCTTGACAATGCTTAAGGGTCCCCTGACAGGGTACCCATAGAGAAGCTCAAAGGGACTGAACCCTACCCCCTTCTGGGGTACCTCTCTGTAAGCAAAGAGAAGGCATGGTAAGAGGACGTCCCACTTACGCCTCAGGGCCTCAGGGAGGCCACCAATCATGCCTTTCAAGGCCTTGTTGAATCTCTCCCCAAGACCATTAGATTGGGGGTGATAGGGTGTGGTGAACTTGTAGGTTACACCACACGCATCCCACATAGACTTCATGTATGCAGACATGAAGTTAGTTCCTCTGTCAGACACTATCTCCTTTGGGAATCCCACACGGGTAAATATCCCCATCAGAGTCACCACCGGTGCAGTTACGGTCCTCAGGGGGATTGCCTCTGGGTAACGGGTGGCATGGTCCACCAAACCAGGATGAACCTGTTGCCTAGGGCAGTTTTGGGGTCCATTGAACCAACAATGTCGATGCCCACCCTTTCAAAGGGGGTGCCAATGACAGGAAGTGGAATCAGGGGGGTCTTAACCCTTTTTCCTGTTTTACCACTGGCCTGGCAGGTAGGACAAGATCTACAGAACATATCTGAGTTTGTCCTTATTCTGGGCCAATAAAAGTGGGTGACAAGCCTGTCAAAGGTCTTGGCTTGCCCCAAATGTCCTGCCAGGGGAATGTCGTGAGCCAGACCCAGTAGGAAGTTTCAGTAACACTGGGGGACCACCAGCCCACACGCTGCCCCAATGGCCGGAACCTTAGTCTCACTGTAGAGGAGATCAATCTCCCAATATATGTGGTGATCGCCAGAGGCTTCCTGGGCTGAGGCTTGCTTCCTCATACTCTCAGACATTCTTTCTGCACCTTGCAGAATTCCTCCCTGGTGGGTCCACCCTCAACTTGCCAGCCAGCAAGGTCAGGTAGATCACCTAGGGTGGCAATGTCTTCCCCAGTTGGCTCGGGAGCCTCCTCCTCAGGAACCCCGTCAACCACTGCAGGAACTTCTGGGACCGGTTTCCCGCGCCCCTTGCCCCTCCTCTTGGTGGTTCTCTGGGCCAGTGTTCCAGGTTTCAGACGCCCTTGACTTCCCTCTCGGTCAGCCATGGACCGTGGGTCATGCAGACCCACTCAGGTAACCCTAACATCTCCAGGTGAGATCTGGGCTCTCCTTCTTTCCAAGCAGTATGCTCCAGATCATTGCCTAACAGACAATCTACAGGCATGGCAGGACTCACAGCTACTTTCAGAGTACCAGAACCCCCCCCCACCCACCCCCCACTCAAAGGGAACCAGAGCCACCAGTAGGTGACTCTCACGATTGTCAGCGACTATAACCTGGTGGAATGTATTAGGGACTATCTGCTCTGTTGACACCAGCTGACTCTTGATAGTAGTCATACTGGCTCCTATGTCATGCAGAGCCTCCACCTTTTGCCCATCAATGGTGACCCACTGCCTGTACTTGGAAGTATTTTGGGGCATGTGGGCTTTGGGCACCATTTTTCCTTCTCCCAGGGACACTAGGGAAATCTCTACCTGCTCCCCAAAGCTATCTGGGTCCATCTCCCCCGAGCGCTACACTAGTCAATCCAGGTGTCTGTCCAGTAGTGGACAGTGCCCTCTGGGAGCACTGGGGGTCGCCTTTATAGTGACCATATTGGTAGCACTCTAAGCATTTGGGGTTGGATCACCCTGATTTATCATAAGTCCCTGGCTTTTTCCCAAATCTGGAAAAGGAATGGTTGCCACCACCTCCCTGGGAATTCTTTTGGGGACCTTTGGAGAGTTCTTTATCTGTAAGTTTATCTCCCCTCTCTTTCTTCTGTTAGGAACCCTGACCACCTTTGTGGGTGTCCCCCCCAGGTACCTTTTTGGACACTTTGGTGCTAACCCAGAGGTCCGCCTCCTCAGCAAGCTTCCTGGGATCAGTCAGCTTACTATCTACTAAGTGCTGGTGCAACTCTGTAAAAGTAATATTGAGCATATGCTCTCTCAGAATCAAGTCATGTAACCCTTTATAATTATCTACTTTGTTGCCCCGCACCCATCCATACAGTGCCTTACTGGAAAAGTCAAAGAAATCTACCCATGTTTGTGTGGTTTGTTTGGTGCTGTCCCTGAACGTCTGACGGAATCCCTCAGGGGTCAGCCCAAACTTGGCAAGTAAAGTGGCTTTCTGAAGTGGGTATGTGTTTTGATCAGGTTGATCCAATCTGAGAAGTGTGTCCCTCCCCAATAGTGGCACATAACCCCACATAGTTACCCCCCATTGCCCTTCAGGAACCTCATGAGCCCTTAGTGCAACTTCATAAGCAGCTAACCATTAATCTATGTCGTCTCCCACCACAAAACTGGGCACTACATTTTTGGGTATACAAACCTTCTTTTTTCCAGCAGGTCCTGTCTTTATGCTGCCACCCTTATTACTGAATTCAGACTGTCTCGCCTTGATCTCCAGCTCCTTGAGACTCAGTTCGTGAGCCAACAATAGTTTCTTTTCAGCCAAAGCTCTTTCAGCTTCCACCTGTTTGGCTGCTCTTTCTGCCTCAGCTTGTTTGGCTTCAATTTTCAGTTTTGTCATTTGCAATTGGAACTCCCTTTCTTCTCTCCTTTCCTCTGCGGTCAGGCTTTGCTCAGAGACACTGCTCCCTGGTCTGGAAGGGGGCATAATTGCAGTGGTAACATTACCCACTGATGGCAATAAATCCTCTGAGAGCCCATTTTCTGGCTCCTCTTCCTCCTCATCCTCCTCTAAATGGGCTACTGCCCAGGCACTCAGCGCCACTTGAAAGTCCTCCTTTTTGGAGGCCCCTTGGGTGGCTACTCTTAACACCCTGCAGAAGCCTCTTAGCTGTTTGACAGTATATGTCTCCAACAGGGCTACGTCCAAATCTCCTACTTGAGACCCAGCCAGAGACATGTTGAGTGAGGATTTAGTTTTTGAAAATTGTCAGGAAAAACGATTTTGCAAAAAGAGATAAAAATCAAGTTGACCTTCAACTGTGGGTAGGTAGTGAAATACTTAGCTACTGTATGTCACTGCACAAATACAAGTCCTATCCTCACCGCTGATCACCAATGTTAGAAATGGGGTTTTTGGTTGGCAGTCAGGTTACCCTCTGTCCAAGCAAGAACCCTCACTCTAGTCAGGGTAAGTCACACACAATCCAAAATTATCCTGTGCCCACCCTCTGGTAGCTTGGCACGAGCAGTCAGTCTTAACTTAGAAGGCAATGTGTAAAGTATTTGTGCAATAAATCATACAATAACACAATATAGCACCACAAAAATACACCACACAGTGTTTAGAAAAATATATAATATTTATCAGGATAATTGTAGGTCAAAACGAATAAAGATGCAATGTGAAATTGTAGAGATATCACTGAAAAGTGATATAAAGGGGGTGATTCTAACCCTGGCGGTCGGTGTTAAAGCGGCGGCCAACCCGCCAACAGGCTGGCGGTCCAAAAAATGGAATTCTGACCCTGGCGGGAACCGCCAACACAGCCCGCCAACTTAACACTCCGACCGCCGCGGCGGTACAGACAAACAGCGCGGCGGTCACCGCCAACAGGCAGGCGGCAGACAATGTACCGCCCACACTATCATAACTCACCAATCCGCCACCTTTTCCGGGGCGGGAGCACCGCCGATAAAAACACGGCGGAAACAGACTACGAACGGGAAAACGCTCACCTCTACGCACTCCACGAGGACGGAGGACAGCATGGAACCCAAATTGAACATCATACCTGCTCTCGCCTACCTTCTCATCTACCACGAGTACGAAGTCCGGCGCAGACGACAACGGTGAGTACTGCACCTACGACACACGGGAGGGGGAGGACGAAAGGTTACGGGCACACACATATGCGACCCCCCCCCCCCAATCATGTACTCACCAATGCAGAGCACCAAGTCACAGTGACACCACCCAAACACCCCTGAAAAATGCTAGGACATACTCATATTTTGAATAAATATTTATGTACCAAAAAGCTCCAGAAAATTAGCGTACAACCATGAAAGATATCCGCAACAAAACAAATGACATACACATCAGTACCAAGTCCTGCACATCCTACCAATTCAGCATGTTCGTGGGCCAAAGTTTTGAGAAACAAGGGCAAAGCCCACACAGGAGACCTGAGTCCTTTGGAGAGAACACTGCAGGGGCATCAGATGTAAAAACTACAGGCACCTCAGGGGGAAGGGAAGGGGGGGGCACCACAGCCACATGAGTCCACGACGCCAGATCCACGAGGAGCCACCATGCCCACCGTTCAATCCTGGGGAGTGCAAAGCCACAGTCTCTCAATGTCTCTACAGTGGGTGGGCTGCCCACTGTTCAATCCTGGGGAGTGCAAAGCCACAGTCTCTCAATGTCTCTACAGTGGGTGGGCTGCCCACTGGACCAACCTGGGGAGTGCAAAGCCACAGTCTCTCAATGTCTCTACAGTGGGTGGGCTGCCCACTGGACCAACCTGGGGAGTGCAAAGCCACAGTCTCTCAATGTCTCTACAGTGGGTGGGCTGCCCACTGGACCAACCTGGGGAGTGCAAAGCCACAGTCTCTCAATGTCTCTACAGTGGGTGGGCTGCCCACTGGACCATCCTGGGGAGTGCAAAGCCACAGTCTCTCAATGTCTCTACAGTGGGTGGGCTGCCCACTGTTCAATCCTGGGGAGTGCAAAGCCACAGTCCATCATGTGGATGACAGTCTCCACTGGTCAAGGAGGAGGCATGGTGGGCACAATGAACCATCAACGGTGCTTGAGACGGCGGGGCCCAGCGGAGCGGTGCTTGAGACGGCGGGGCCCAGCGGAGCGGTGCTTGAGACGGCGGGGCCCAGCGGAGCGGTGCTTGAGACGGCGGGGCCCAGCGGAGCGGTGCTTGAGAGGAAGGGCCCAGCGGAGCGGTGCTTGACAGGAAGGGCCCAGCGGAGCGGTGCTTGAGAGGAAGGGCCCAGCGGAGCGGTGCTTGAGAGGAAGGGCCCAGCGGAGCGGTGCTTGAGACGGCGGGGCCCAGCAGAGCAGTGCTTAAGACGGCGGGGCCCAGCGGAGCGGTGCTTGAGAGGAAGGGCCCAGCGGAGCGGTGCTTGAGATGAAGGGCCCAGCGGAGCGGTGCTTGAGACGGCGGGGCCCTGTTCAGCGGTGCTTGAGACGGCGGGGCCCTGTTCAGCGGTGCTCTTCTGCACCGCGGGCCCTGTTCAGCGGTGCCTATCTCCACGGCGGGGCCTTGTTCAGCGGTGCTCTTCTGCACCGCGGGCCCTGTTCGGCGGTGCTCTTCTGCACCGCGGGCCCTGTTCAGCGGTGCCTATCTCCACGGCGGGGCCCTGTTAAGCGGTGCTCTTCTGCACCGCGGGCCCTGTTCAGCGGTGCTCTTCTGCACCGCGGGCCCTGTTCAGCGGTGCCTATCTCCACGGCGGGGCCCTGTTCAGCGGTGCTCTTCTGCACCGCGGGCCCTGTTCAGCGGTGCCTATCTCCACGGCAGGGCCCTGTTCAGCGGTGCCCATCCAGCAGGTCAAGGGAGCCAGACCTGGCCTGGACTCCCTGTTCAGTCGCCCTCGGACCGTGACGTATCTGGACCCTTCGGGGACGGACTCCTGGCCTCCTTAGTGTCCTCCTTCCCAGCTGGGATGTGGCATGTGGGGTCCACCTTCTCCGCGCTCCTGCTGCCCTTCCGCTCCTTTGATGGGGCTCTCGGGCCCTTGCCTCCCCCAGATGGTGTGGGTGGTGAAGTGGCTGCACATTGCTCCTTGGGGGCAGCCCTGTCGGTCCTCGCACGGCGGTCCTTGGTTTTGCGGGTCCTCTTGCCGGGGGGGGGGCTGGACGTGTCCTTGCTTCAGCTCGATGTGTCACTGCTGGCAAAGGGTGGGCTCCAGAACCCAGGCACAACAGTGACACCCGAAGCTGGGCTGGTGGTGGCTGCGGTGCTCTTGGGACTCTTTGAAGATGGATGGGGGGGGTCATCGGGGGGAAAGAGGTTAAGGTTAGCCAGGAAAAGTTTTTTAGGGCCAAGGTAAAGGGTAGGAGTAGTGGAGATGGAAGTGGAGGTAGAGGAGGTGGTTGTAGGAGAGTCAGGTGTGCTGTCATTGGGTGAAGGTGCTGGTGCTGTAGGCTGTCGTGAGGTGGATGGCTGTTGGGTGGGTGGCTGCCTGCGTTTGTGTGTCTTGGAAGAGGGGGTGACAGACACAGTGGGAGAGGACACAGGGGACGTGTACATGGCAGTGGGGGTGATGACTGCACGAGTGTGGACTGTACTGGAGGGTGAGGTGGTGATGGAAGCACTGGCTGATGTTGGGGTGCATGCAGGTGTGAGTGTAGACGTCACAGGGAGGGAGGAGGGAGACGAGGAGGAGGGGGACACAGGGGTGGCAGTGGCTGTTGGCATGTCTGCATCTGGGTGTTGCTCGGGTGAGTGTTTGCGGGATCTGTGGTGCTTGTGTTTGGATGAGCTGCTCTTGGGTGTTGAGGTGTGTGCAGGCTGGTCTGATGGTGTGGATGGGATAGGCTGAGGAACAGGAGACAGAGACAGGCTGGAGGCAGTCAGAAGAGGGAGGCTGGAAACAGGGACAATGGCTGCCGTCAGTGCTGAGGCCAGAGCAGTGAACGCTCGTTGATGGGCAGCCTGACCCGAATGAATGCCCTCCAGGTTTGCATTGCTCTGTTGCACCTCCCTTTGCACACCCTGGATGGCATTCAAAAGGGTCGTCTGCCCAACAATGAGCGTCCTTACCAGGTCAATGAGCTCCGCACTGAGGGCAGCAGGGGCAACAGGGGCAGGGGCTGAGGTGCCTGGGGCGAAGGGGATGCGCGCCTTCCTGGGCGAAGCGGCACGGAGCGAAGACTGAGGGGCTGCTGGGAGGGCGGGGCTGGTGCGCTGGGTGGCGGCTGTACCTGTAGAGGCGGGGGGCACGGATGTTGCCGCCACCCCTAGGGAGCTCCCATCCGAGGACGTGTCGCTTTCGCTGCTCTCACCAGCGGTCCCCGTCGTGGTGCTCCCCTCGCCCTCCGGATCACTGGTGCCCTCGGTGTCTGTTCCTGGGCCCACCAGGGCCTTGTGTCCTGCAGCTCCCTCGTGCTCCGATGCCATATCTCCTCCGCCTGATGATGCTAATGCACACATGCACAAGAAGATGAAGAGAAAGGGTGGGGGGAGAAAAAAGAAGACCAGGTTGAGTGCATGCAATGTCAACACCGTTGGCGGAGAGGACAGACACAGGTGCCTAATGCACTAAGCCGCGCATTCGGGGTACACTACTCAGTACTACTGACTAAGACAACAGGCCAAGAGACGTCAAACGCGCACATGGGAGATGCTGGACCTTCAATGGCTGTACTTGTCACCCTACAGAGGTGGGGGCCGGGGGCACAGGGCCATGCCTAAGGGAGAGGACTATGCTACAGAAAGCGCCCTGGCCTAATGTCACCCACAACCCTCCTCCCCCACCCAGACGCCTCCACTGCGCAGAAAGATAGGAGAATGTGCTGATACTCACCCCCTTGTGTCTGCTGTGATGTCTCAAAGCGCCCATCCAATTCAGGGTAGGCCACCGCCAGGATCCGGGACATCAGGGGGGTCATGGTGCGACTGGCACCCCTCCTAGGTTGGGAGGCCATCCCCAGCAGTCTTTCTGCGGTCTTCCTTGTCCCGCGGCGGATGTCCTCCCCCCTCTTGCAGCAGTGGGTGCCCCGTCTGTTGTGGACCCCCAAGGTCCGGACTTCCTTGGCGATGGCACGCCAAATATCGATCTTCTGATGGGCGCTGACCTATTAGACATGTACAGGGTGGAAAGGAGGAAATCATCAATGGCCTGCATGTTAGATGTAATTGGCCCCCCCCACCCACTTTGCCATATGGCACATGCTCTCATCTGTCGGGCGTTGCACTCCTCATTCGCCCCCCACCCCACCCCACCAACTTACATCCACCCCAATCCACACAGGCATAGCCCATTCCATTAGCACCCGGGGTACTCACTTGTTGGTCTGGAGGACCGTAGAGTAGCGCATACTGGGGGAGGACCCCATCCACGAGCTTGTCCAATTCTTCAGACGTGAAGGCAGGGGCCCTTTCCCCAGTCACAGCAGCCATTGTATCTTCCAGACCGAGTTCACAGCAGCACTTGCAGTATAGGTCCTCTCCTGTGGATGATCAGGTCTCGAGTGATTAAGCAGATAGAAAATGGCGGTCACGTCCGCGGCGGTGCGTACCGCGGCGGTGCGTACCGCGACCGCCGGCGCACTTCGCCATTGGCTCCTGAAACCCATAGGCTTCAATGTTAACCAATGCGGCTTTGCGCCGCGGTCTTCGACCGCCTACCGCCACGGTGTGCCCCGCCAGCGCAGTGACCTCACATCCCATTGTCCCACTTCACAGATCAGGCAGCCGCCATTTCAAGGGCCCACATGGCTTAATTTTGACTGCGACACACAGGCCTAGGCCTTGCATTGCCACACATATACGCCTTTCAACCCATTGTCATTCTTTAACTGTGCAAGCTGTCTGTACGTACCTGTGGTTTGGCTGACTCTGTGCTCCATGTTGTCCTTCCTAGGCACCGTCTGCTGGGACTTGGGATGAGAAGGAGGAATCCTCGCGTGTACCGACCGCTGGTGGACCTGTCGACAATGGAAGAACGCCATATAATCCTTCGATACCGACTTGACCGTGCCACTATCTATGAACTGTGTGCCCAGCTGGAGCCAGCCCTGATGTCCCCCATCCGCCAACCCACAGGGATTCCCCCTCTGGTGCAGGTTTTGTCAGTCCTCCATTTTTTGGCCAGTGGGTCATTCCAGACCACAGTGGCCATGTCATCTGGAATGTCTCAGCCTATGTTTTCTAAGATTTTGAGCAGAGTGTTGTCTGCCCTGATGAAACTCATGCGGAGCTACATCATTTTCCCCGAGGAGGGTGACTTGCCCACAGTGAAGGGTGATTTCTATGCCCTTGGACATATCCCCAACATCATTGGTGCCATTGATGGGACCCATGTGGCTTTGGTACCCCCAAAAGACGATGAGCAGGTGTACCGAAACAGAAAGAATTATCATTCGATGAATGTCCAGGTGGTCTGTTTGGCTGACCAGTACATCTCCCATGTAAATGCCAAGTTCCCAGGGTCAGTGCATGACGCGTATGTGATGCGAAATAGCAGCATCCCCTATGTGATGGAGCAGCTACAGAGACAACGTGTGTGGCTAATAGGTGACTCTGGTTACCCCAACCTGCCGTGGCTACTGACCCCAGTAAGGAATCCCCGGACAAGGGCAGAGGAACGCTACAATGAGGCCCATGGGCGAACTAGGAGGGTGATTGAGCGAACCTTTGGCCTCCTGAAGGCCAGGTTTAGGTGTCTGCATATGACTGGTGGATCCCTAATGTACTCACCAAAGAAGGTGTGCCATATCATCGTGGCGTGCTGTATGCTTCACAACCTGGCTTTGCGACGCCAGGTGCCTTTCCTGCAGGAGGATGGTGCAGATGGTGGTGTTGTAGAAGCCGTGGAGCCTGTGGAGAGTGAAGAGGAGGAAGACTCTGAGGACGACACAGACAATAGGGACAGAGTGATACAACAGTATTTCCAGTGACACCCAGGTAAGAATCACCCACGCCATTTCACAATTGCTTCTAGGCTCCTGCATCTATACTTTCTGTATTTCCACACAGATGTTTTTTATTAATTTATGCCTTTCCCTTCCCTTCTCAGTGCTGTCTGACTCAGTACCTGACTTCTGCTTGGTTCGCCCATGAAATACAGCGTATTGACATTGGTATGTTGTCATGACTAATTGACAGAACAGAAATTGAACAGTAATATGTAATACATTTGTTAATAAGACAGCATGACTCAAAACAGATTATTGTGCAAAATGTGATTTATTTACAGTGCTAGATATCGGTACATGTGATTCTAAGGGTGATGGGTGGGGGTGGAGGAATATCCATGGCAGAGTCCAGTTCTCAGTCTCACAGATGCATTGTTCTTTTGCCTGGGGAAGGATGGAGCATAGGCAGTTCATGGTTGGACAGGGTGGCAATGTGGGACAGTGGGAAGAGTTCAGGGGGTATGTCCTGCTGGCGGGGGTCTTGACATCCTACTCTGTCTTTTTCTTTGGTCTCAGGCTCCTCTTACGGGGTGGTTGTTCTTCAGCAGGAGGTGGGGTTCTGGGGGGCTGTCGAGGTGTTGGGACCTCCTGTCCACTAGCGCCGGCGGAGGTGGTAGGCTGTTCCTGGTCCGGCCTAGTGACAGGGGCCCTGTGTGGTGCACCATGGTCCCGCAACGCGTCCTCTATCCTGTGGAGGGCCAGGACGATGGTCCCCATTGTGGTCCCGATGATTCTCAGCTCCTCCCTGAACCCCATGTAGCGTTCTTCCTGCTGTGCCTGGATCTCAGTGAACCTGGCCAGTACCGTCGCCATCGTTTCTTGGGAGTGGTGGTAGGCCCCCATGAGGGTGGTGAGGGCCTCTTGGAGAGTGGGTTCCCTGGGCCTCTCCTCCCCCCCCTGTCGCACAGCAGCCCTCCGAGCTGCCCGGTTTCCCCCGGCCTCTGTCCCCTGGACGGTGTGCCCGCCACCACTGCCCCCAGGTCCCTGTTGTTGTTGGGGTGTCGGGTTAGCCTGGGTGCCCTGTAGTGGCAGACACACCGCTGATTGAGCTGTCCTAGAGACAGAGGCATGGGCCCGCTGGGTGGGAGCTGTGCTGGTGTCGGCAGAGGGGGTCGGGTCTGGTGTGGCCTGTGTCTGGGTGAGGGGAACCGACTGCCCAGAGGTCCCCGATGGTCCGGGCTGGTCATCAGGTTCACTGTCGACAGAGCTGCTATCCTCAGTGTGGGCCTGTTCCGGTGGTGGGATGGACACTTCTGGACCCTCCTGGCTGGTGTGTTGTCGTTCGGGTCCTGCATGGGGTAAGAGAGTTTGGTTATTGTTTCTGTGTGTGCAATAGCATGCGTGTTGTGGGTGCCCTTGTCCCCCAGTGCAGGCATTCCCTGGAGGGAGGTGTTGTGAGGGTATTTAGTGGGGGGGAGGGGTTAGTGCAGTGGTCATGCTTAGGTGATGGGTGCCCATGGTTTGTGTTGGCATGCAGGAGTTGGTGTTGGGATGGGTGGGTTGTGCTGGTGAGACATTGTCAGGAAGGATGTGTGCTGGGGGGTTGGGGGTGAGGGTGGGGGTGTGGGTTGGCATGCTGGTGGGGTGTGGGGGATATAGTAGTTGAGATGGGACTTACCAGAGTCCATTCCTCCGGCTACTCCTGCGAGGCCCTGAGGATGCAGGATGTTGAAGACCTCTTGCTCCCACGATGTAAATTCGGGAGGGGTGGGTGGGGGTCCGCCGCCAGTCTTCTGGACCGCGATGTTGTGCCTCGAGACGATCGACCGGACCTTCCCCCGTAGGTCGTTCCATCTTTTGCGGATGTCCTCCCTATTCCTGGGATGCTGTCCCACCGCGTTGACCCTGTCCACGATCCGCTGCCATAGCTCCGCCTTCCTGGCTATACTGGTGTGCTGCACCTGCGAGCCGAAGAGCTGGGGTTCCACTCTTAGGATTTCCTCCACCATGACCCGGAGTTCTTGGTCCGAAAAGCGTGGATGCCTTTGGGGTGCCATGGGGTGGTGTGGGTGAGGTGTGGGGTGGTGTATGTGATGAGGAGTGTGTTGGGGAGTGGTGCTTTGTGCTACTATGTGGTGTGTGTGATGGTGTAGTGTGCCTCAGTGTGTCTTGCTTTGGATTGTCTGCTGTGTCTCTCTCTCCTTCTCTCAGTATTTGGGGTCGCAGGGGTTTGTGGGTGATGTGGGTGTGCGTTTTATAGTTGGTTGATTGTGTGGGAGTGGTGTGTGTATGTGTATCAGGTGTGTGTTTTTCAAATTGTCCAATGTGGCTGTGTTTTGGTGATGTGTGTGTATTCTGACCGCGGCGGTGTGTAGCGCCAATGGAATACCGCGTTTGAATGACCGCCGTGTGGATTCGTGGGTCGTAATGGCATGGGCGTATTTCTGTTGGCGTGACGGTGGAGGTTTGGTCATCTCCAGTTTATCGCTGCCCGCCGATGTGGCGGCCTGCAGTGGAGGACGGATTTTTGGAGGTTTGGCCGTTATGGGTCAGAATGACCGTGGCGGTTGACCGCGGCCGCGGCGGTGTTATGGCGGTCTTCTGACCGGCGGTAAGGGCATTTTACCGCCGAGGTCAGAATCACCCCCAAAGTGTCTTAAGTCTTTAAAAAGCAAACAAAGTTTCTTTCAAGCACAAAGTACCTGGTTTCAAGTGGAAAATCTCTTCAAAGGGCTGCAGAAGAAGAGATACGTGGAAAAATGGTGTGTGCGTCGATTTCTCCCCTGCACAAACGGACTTGTGTCGTTATTTTTCACGCGGAGAAGTCGTGCGTTGTTTTCCGGCACGCGGACAGTCTCTTTCTGTGGGTTGCGGGATTACCAGATGTCCCGGGGTCTGTGCGTGGATTCTTCTGTTTGTTTTCCGGCTGCACGTCGTTCCGGGAGGCTGTGCGTGGAATTCTCGGTCTCACGGCAGGCGTCGTGTCGATTTCCCCTCTGGAAGTCGGGCGGCGTTGTCCTTGCGAGGCCGTGCATCGAAGTTCCGGTCGCCCCGAAGGTGTTGCGTCGATCAGCGTCGGTGTGCGGCGATTTTCTCACCGCAGAGCAAGCTGTGCGTCGCAATTTTCGTCGCACGAAGAGTCCAAATGAAAAAGAGAAGTCTTTTTACACTACCAGGACATGTAAACTACACAGGTACATGTCCTGCCTTTCACCCACACAGCACCCTGCTCTAGGGGTTACCTATGGCACACATTAGAGGTGACTTATATTTGGAGAAAGGGGAGGTTTAGGCTTGGCAAGTACTTTTAAATGCCAAGTCGAGGTGACAGTGAAACTGCACACACAGGCCTTGCAATGGCAGGCCTGAGACAAGGTAAAGGGGCTACTTAAGTGGGTGGCACAACCAGTGCTGCAGGCCCACTAGTAGCATTTAATCTACAGGCCCTAGGCACAGATAGTGCACATTACTAGGGACTTATAAGTAAATTAAATAGTCCAATCAGGTATGATCCAAGGTTACCATGTTTAAAGGGAGAGAGCATATGCACTGTAGCACTGGTTAGCAGTGATAAAGTGCGCGGAGTCTAAAAGCCAGCAAAAACAGTGCCCAAAAAGTGGAGGGAGGCAGGCAAAAAGTTATGGGTGACCACCCTAAGGCTGTCAGGTCTAACACCAGGTATTTAAGACGTGACTGCTTCCATTTAATTGGAAAGCCCTGTATGGTTGCGCTTACTGTCACAGGGGATAGAGGGAGCGCTTTGGTGGAGCTACAACAAGGGATGGGTACTCCGGTGTTGAGGTGAGATCTGCGAATTGTAGGAGGCTGGCCTGGCTTATAGTGAGTACCAATGGTACTTACACCTTGTGCTGGGTCCAGTTATCCCTTATTAGTAGATTAGTAGTGTTCTAGCAGCTTAGGCTGATAGAGGTAGCTATAGCAGAGCAGCTTAGACTGAACTAGGAGACATGCAAAGCTCCTACTATACCACATATATAATATAGGTACTATATCATAAGAAAGACAATACTTAGAGTTACTAAAAATAAATGTACTTTATTTTACTGACAATGTGCCAAAAATATCTCAGTGGATATACTCCCTTAGGAGGTAAGTAATATACACAAAATATACACACAAACCGAAATCAGGTAAGTAAAACAGACAGAAAGTAGTGCAAACACTGTAGAATACAATAGGATGCAAAAGGCTTAGGGGCAACACAAACCATATACTAAGAAAGTGGAATGCGAACCACAAATGGACCCCTAGGCTAGTGTAGTGTGTAGAGGGTCACTGGGAGTGTAAGAAAACACTAAGAGTGTCCAAGATACCCCACCCCAAGACCCTGGAAAATAGGAGTAAAGTACTACTATTTCCCCAGAAACACACTAAAGCTGTGATAGAGGACTTTGCAAAGACCACAACAAACTGCAAATCACTGAAGATGGATTCCTGGACCTCAGGACCTGCAAAGGAAGGGGACAAAGTCCAAGAGTCGCAAAAGTGTCCGGGGGGGGCAGGAGCCCACTAAACCCCGGATGAATTTGCAAAATGGCTTCCTCCGGATGGAAGAAGCTGAAGATTCTGCAACAACGAAAGGTGCTATGAAGTTTTCCTCTGTGCAGAAGATGTCCCATGGTGTGCTGGAGGATGCAGAGTTCTTTCCTTGGCAAAATACAGCAAACAAGCCTTGCTAGCTGCAAGAGTCGAGGTTAAAGAAAAAGGGTGTTGCCAAGGCCAAGGAATGACCATGATATCGTCACTTGGGAGAGGAGACAGAGGGTGGCCCTCAGCAACGTAGAGAGCCCATGCACAAGAAGGAAGCACCCGCAGAAGTCCTTAAACACGGGTTCAAGAAGATGGAACACAGCAGTCATCTCAACACTGCAAAAGGGGGTCCCACAACACCAGATGTCAACTCAGGGAGCTGAGCTGAGCAGGAAAGAGTGCCGGGGACCTAGGTTCAGCTGTGCATGCAGGATTTCTTGGACATATGCAAAGAAGCCCTTATAGCTGCAGAACACACGGTGCACAGGATTACTGTCTGGAGAAGGGAGGCAAGGACTTACCTCCTTCAAATTTGGACAGTTAGACCACTGGACAGACTGGGTCACTTGGGTCCACCACCTGTGTTCCAGGGGCCATGCTCGTCAGGATGAGAGGGGTCCTACAGGACCGGTGAAGCTGAAGTTTGGTGCCTACTGAAGCAGGGGGAAGATTCCGTTGACCCACTGGAGATTTATTTGTGTCTTCCAGTGCAGGATGAAGGCAGGCAGCACCCAAACCATGCAACACCAGGAAACAGTCGAGAAAGCTGTCAGGAGTACGCGCTACAATGTCGCTAGTAGTGTTCTTGCTACTTTGTTGCAGTTTTGCAGTTGTTCTGAAACAGTCAGGCGTCGATCCTTGGCAGAAGTTATAGAGAGAGGTGCAGAGGAACTCTGGTGAATTCTTGCAAGACGTTATCTGAGGAAAAGCCCATTAGAGAGACCCTAAATAGCCCTCGGAGGAGGATTGGCTACCTAGTCAGGTAAGCACCTATCAGGAGGGGTCTCTGACATCACCTGCTGGCACTGGTCACTCAGAGGCCTCCAGAGTGGCCTCACACCTCTGGATCCAAGATGGCAGACATCTGGGACACACTGGAGGAGCTCTGGGCACCACCCGTGGGGTGGTGATGGACAGGGGAGTGGTCATTCCCCTTTTCTTTTTACAGTTTCGTGCCAGAGCAGGGACTGGGGGGTTCCCTAAACCAGTGTAGACTGGCTTATGCAAGGAGGGCACCATCTGTGCCCTTCAAAGCATTTCCAGAGGCTGGGAAAGGCTACCCTCCCCAGTCTATAACACCTATTTCCAAAGGGAGAGGGTGCAATACCCTTTCTCAGAGGAAATTCTTTGTTCTGCCTTCCTGGGACTGGGCTGCCCAGACTCCAGGAGGGCAGAATCCTGTCTGTGGGTTGGCAGCAGCGGTAGCTGCAGAGAAAACCCTAGAGAGCTAGTTTGGCAGTACACGGGTCCATAGTGGAGCCCCGGGGATGTTTGGAATTGGCACCCCAATGCCAGATTTGGCATGGACGGACAATTCCATGATCTTAGGCATGTTACATGTTCACATTCGGAATTACCATTGTGAAGCTACATATAGGCATTGACCTATACGTAGTGCATGCGTGTAATGGTTTCCCCACACTCACAAATCCGGGGAAATGGCCCTGAACTATGTGGGTGAACCATTGCTAGTGCAAGGGTGCCCTCACACTTAGTAACTTTGCACCTAACCTTCAGCAAGTGAAATTTAGACATATAGGTGACTTATAAGTTACTTAAGTGCAGTGAAAATGGCTGTGAAATAACGTGTACAGTGGCAGTCCTGTGTAAAGGTTTGTCTTTATATATATATATATGCTGCAGCCCATAGGGATCCCCTGGAACCCCAATACCCTGGGTACCTGGGTACCATATACTAGGGAATTATAAGGGTGTTCCAGTGTGCCAATTGAAATTGGTAGAAGTGGTCACTAGCCTATAGTGACAAATTTAAAAGCAGAGAGAGCATAAGCACTGAGGTTCTGATTAGCAGAGCCCCAGTGACACAGTTAGTCACTACACAGGTATACACATTCAGGCCACAAACTATGAGCACTGGGGTCCTGGCTAGCAGGATCCTAGTGAGACAGGCAAAAACAAACTGACATACATGTAAAAATGGGGGTAACATGCCAGGCAAGATGGTACTTTCCTACACACCCCCCTCACGAGGGACAATAAGGCTAACCTTGCCCAGGTGAGTCTTCATTGTCTGAGTGGAAATATCTGGAGAGTCCATCTGCATTGGAGTGGGTACTCCCAGGTCTATGTTCCACTGCATAGTCCATTCCCTGTAGGGAGATGGACCACCTCAACAATTTAGGTTTTCACCTTTCATTTGTTTAAGCCATAATAGAGGTTTGTGGTCTGTCTGAACAATAAAGTGAGTACCAAAGACGTATGGTCTCAACTTTTTCAGGGCCCATACCACAGCAAAGGCCTCCCTCTCTATGGCAGACCAGTGCTTTTCTATAGGGGCAATCTCCTGCTGATAAAAGCAACAGGTTGATCCTGGCCCTCAGTGTTAAGCTGTGACAGAAGTGCCCCTACCCCTAATTCAGAAGTATCAGTCTGAACTATGAATTTCTTGGAGTAACAAGGGCTTTTTAGGACAGGTGCAGAGCACATGGCCTGTTTGAGCTCATCAAAAGCCTTCTGACAGCTAGCTGTCCATAATACCTTTTTAGGCATCTTTTTGGATGTGAGATCATAAAGAGGGGCAGCTATAGTGCCACAATTCTTAATTAACCTCCTATAGCACCCTGTGAGACTTAGGAAGGCTCTCACTTGGGTTTGAGTTGTAGGGGGAGCCCATTCCATAATGGTTTGGATTTTCCCCTGCAGTGGTGCAATCTGTTCCCCACCTACCAGGTGGCCCAGATAAACCACTTCCCCCTGCCCTATCTGGCACTTTGAAGCCTTGATAGTGAGGACTACCTTTTGCAGGGTCTCCAAAACATTCCACGGGTGGACCAGGTGATCATCCCAGGTGGAGCTAAAAACAGCTATATCATCTAGATATGCTGCACTAAAGGCTTCCAATCCTTGGAGGACTCTATTCACCAACCTCTGAAAAGTGGCAGGTGCATTTTTCAATCCAAAGGGCATCATAGTGAACTGATAGTGCCCTCCAAAGGTTGAACATGCTGCTTTAGGTTTAGCATCTTCTGCCAACGTAAACTGCCAATACCCTGCAGTTAAGTCAAAAGTGCTAAGATACTTGGCAGAAGCCAGTGTATCTATTAGCTCATCTGCCCTGGGTATAGGGCATCAGATTTGGTTACTTGATTGAGACCCCTATAGTCCACACAAAACCCCATTTCCTTTATACCATCTTTACCGTGAGGTTTGGGGACAAGCACCACTGGGCCCATGGGCTTTCAGAAGATTCAATCACTCCCAGATCTAACATTTTCTGCACCTCTTGTTTAATGCAGTCCCTGACATGGTCAGGCTGCCTATAAATTTTACTTTTGACAGGTAAACTGTCTCCAGTATCAATTGTGTTCTCACACCAGGGTAAGAGAACTGATCTAGGAGATTTATGCAGTTGTCCTTCTGCTCAGCAATAAGACAATCTGCTAACACAACTCTCTACACTAAGCCATCAGCTTCAGTGGTGGAGAAGAGGTCAGTGAGAGGGTCACTCTCTTCCTCCTCCCCCCTCATCAGTGGCCATGAGAAGGGATAAATCAGCCCTGTCATAATAAGGTTTCAGGCGATTGACATGAAGCACCCTAAGGGGGCTTCTGGCAGTGCCCAGGTCTACCAAATAGGTGACCTCACCGTTTTTCTCCACAATGAGAAGGGGTCCAGTCCACTTGTCCTGGAGTGCTCTTGGGGCCACAGGCTCCAATACCCACATCTTCGGTCCTGGGTGGTAGTGGGTCAGGACAACCTTCTGTTCATGCCATTGTTTTTGGAGCTTTTGGCTGGCCTGAAGGTTTTTGCTGGCCTTTTTCATGTACTCAGCCATTCTAGATCTGAGGCCAAGTACATAATCCACAATGTCTTGCTTGGGAGCTTTTAAGGGTTGTTCCCAACCCTCCTTCACAAGAGCATGGGAACCTCTTACAGGGTGTCCAAAGAGGAGTTTAAAGGGGCTAAAGCCCACTCCTTTTTGGAGTACCTCCCTATAAGCAAAAAGGAGGCATGGCAACAGGATATCCCATCTCCTCATGAGTTTTTCAGGGAGTCCCATGATCATGCCTTTGAGAGTTGTATTAAACCTCTCAACCAGTCCATTTGTCTGTGGATGATAAGGAGTAGTGAACTTGTAAGTTACACCACACTCCTTCCACATAGCTTTGAGGTATGCAGACATGAAGTTACTACCTCTGTCTGATACCACTTCCTTAGGGAAACCCACTCTGGAAAATAGTCCAGGGCTTTTGCCACTGCAGGAGCTGTAGTGGCCCTTAAGGGTATTGCTTCAGGATACCTAGTGGCATGGTCCACTACCACAAGGATAAATCAATTTCCTGAACCTGTTGAAGGGTTAAGGGGGCCAACAATGTCAACCCCTACCCTCTCAAAGGGCACCCCAACCACTGATAGTGGAATTAAGGGGGCCTTAGGTGTGCCACCAGTCTTGCCACTGGCTTGGTAGGTCACACAGGAGCGACAAAACTCCTTGGTGTCCTCTGATTTATGAGGCCAGTGAAACAATGGAACAAGTCTATCCCAAGTCTTACTTTGGCCGACATGCCCAGCCAAAGGAATATCATGAGCCAAAGTCAGAAGAAACTCTACACTGCAAAGGGATGACCAATCTCCTGGCAGCTCCAGGTTTAGGGTCCCTTGACTCAGTGTAGAGCAGGTTATCTTCCCAATAGCCTTTATGGCTATCAGTGATATCCCCATTCTGCTGTTTGACAGCTTGCTGTGTGAAACTCTCTATTGTGGGACAGGTCTGCTGTGCCACACTCAGCTTTTCCCTAGCAGGCCCACTGCACCCAAAGGATCAGCAGTGTCTGCTGACAGCTCATCTTGTGTAGGTTCTGCACAGAGAGAGGATTCCTCTTCTTCAAAAGGGGAATCTTCTGGAGAGGGAGGGATAGTGGATAAGGATTTACCCTTTCTACTCCTAGCTTTTGGGAGCACTTGGTCCATTTTTCCAGGATCCAGGTTTCCCTGTCCTCCTTGCTTCTGGGCCTGAGCCCTTGTGAGAGCAAAGATATACCCTGGAATGTCCAGCATTGCTGCATGAGCCTCCAACTTCACTTCAACACAAGCTGATGTCTCTGAATCATCGCCTAGTAACAGTCTTCCAGTAAATCAGTGGCTACCACATCTTTCTTTGGACCAGTAACCCCCCCCAGTTGAGATTCACAACAGCCATGGGGTGGCTAAGAGTGTTGTTATGAGCATCAGTCACTTGGTACTGCTGACCAAGTAGGTGTTGATCAGGGTGAGCCAGTTTCTCAATCACCATAGTGACACTGGCTCCTGTATCCCTGTAGGCCTCAAACTCAACACCATTTATTAGGGGATGTTGCTTGTACTTATCCATATTAAGGGGACAAGCAACCAAGGTGGCAAAGTCAATACCGGATCAGGGAGGGAAACAGGGGGTGAGGGGAACACTCCTGATGGTTGACGGCCCCTCCCTCCTCCCACTGCACAATCCGGCGCGCTGATCTCCGGCTTCAGGCGGCCATTCTTCTTCATGGCCAGACCATGCCCCCGAAAAAGTAGCTTTTAACAATACATGTTTCGGCTGCCTGTCTATTTGCTTGTCTTACTGGATGCGAACTTGTGAATAATAAATAACTTCCACATATCTGCTGCGGACTTACAGTTGTTCCTTCTTTACTAGATTGGGACTGCCTTTATGTGTACTTTGGTATTTTTGTTGATGTAATCATGGAGAATATTATCTTATAATTGTGATCTATCTTCTAAAAATGTATACTGTGTTTCAATGTAAAATCCATTGTTGGAAATGGCCTTTCTGCAGGGTCACCCCCAAACCTTTTGCCTTTCCCCTTCTCTTTTTCTGATCTCTATTATACTAGCTTTAGGACTCCGCACACTTTACCCCTGCTAATCAGTGATAAAGTGCATATGCTCTCTCCTTAAAACATGGTGATATTGGCTCATACCCAATTGGCTTATTTAATGTACTTGTAAGTCCATAATCAAGTGCACTACATGTGCCCAGGGCTTGTAAATTTAATGCTACTAGTGGGCTGCAGCACCGGTTGTGCCTCCCATATAAGTAGCCCCCTAACCATGTCTTAGGCCTGCCTCTGCAGTGCCCGTGTGTGCAGTTTCACTGCCACTTCAACTTGGCATTTAAAAGTAATTGCCAAGCCTTAAACTCCCCTTTTTCTACATATAAGTCATCCTAAAGTAGGCCCTAGGTAGCTCATAGGGCAGGGTGCTATGTAGGTAAAAGGCAGGACATGAATATGTGTGCTCTATATGTCCTGGCAGTGTAAAACTCCTAAATTTATTTTACACTGTTGTGAGGCCTGCTCCTTTCATAGGATAGCATTAGGGCTGCCCTTATATAATGCTTGGGTAGTAGATCCTGATCTGAAAGAAGTAGCCAGGACATATTTAGTATGACCAGAATGGTGATACAAAATCCTACTTAATGGTGAAGTTGGATTTTATATTGCTATTTTAGAAATGCTACTTTTAGAAAGTGAGCATTTCTCTACCCTTAAATCCTTCTGTGCCTTCCGATCCATGTATGGCAGCGTTTAGTTGACAGATCCCTTGTGCATTCACTCAGAAAACCCCCAAACACAGGATGCTCAGTCACACTTGCATACATCTGCATATTGAATGGGTCTTCCTTGGCTGGGAGGGTGGAGGGCCTGACACTTACATGTCAAAGGACAGTAGCCTGCCCTCACACAAAGGACTGTCACATCCCCTACTGGGACCCCGGCAGAAAGGATGGAACTGAAATGGGACCGTGTGCACTTCTAAGCCACCCCTTGAAGTCTCCCCCACTTTAAAGGCACATTTGGGTATTTAAGCAGGGTCTCTGACCCAACCAACTTAGACACTTCTGAAGTTTGACACTTCTGGGGTAGACACTCTACTTCATCAAGACACTTCCTGGAGAAGAAACCCTGAACCAGAACCTGCAACCTGCCAAGAAAAACTGCCTGGCTGCCCAAAGGACTCACCTGACTGCTTTTTTGCAAAGGACTGCTGCCCTGCTGTTGCCCTGCTGCATTGCTGCTCTCTGGCTGGGCTGAGAAGTGCTCTCCAAGGGCTTGGATAGAGCTTGCCTCCTGTTCCCTGAAGTCTCAGGACCAAAAAGACTTTGTTCCTGAAAAAGAACTATTGTGCGGTGAAAATCGATTCACAGCCTGCAAGAAACTACGCACAGCCCACATCATGGTTCTGAAAATCACCACACGCCGAACCAGAACGACGCAGCCCGACTTCACAAGGAGAAGATCAGCGCAGCACCAGCGTTGTGACCGGAAATTCGACGCAAGGCCCACTGGATTGATGCAAAGCAGAGCTGGAACAACGCAGCCAGACTTCCTGAGAGCAACTGACGCAGAGCATGCTGTGCAGTAGAAATTTCCACGCATTGTCCACCGGATCGACGCAGCCCCTGTGACTTTGTCCTGCAAGCTCTGGATTTCAACGCATCATCCCCGGGGCGTCTGAAAACCACACAACCTAAAGAGGATCCAAGTACCCGTGCCGGCAATCAACGCAAAGTCTTCCCTACGTGGAAAATAAATGAGGCATCATCTGTGTGTGGCCGATGCACACCTCCCCGTTTTCCATGCATATCCTCTGCTGCGGTCCCTTGCAGAGAATTTGAAAGCAAACCAGGTACTTTGTGCTTGCAAGAGACACTTGTTGCTTTTTAAGAGACTAAAGACACTTTATATCATTTTTACAGTGATATTTCAATGTATACTTATTGCATCTTGATCGTTTTGAATTGCATCTTACCAGATAAATATGATATATTTTTCTAAATACTGTGTGGTGTATTTTTGTAGTGTCCTACTGTGTTATAGCATGATTTATTGCACAAATCCTTTACACATTGCCTTCTAAGTTAAACCTGACTGCTCAGTGCCAAGCTACCAGAGGGTGGGCACAGGATAATTTGGATTGTGTGTGACTTACCCTGACTAGAGAATGGGTCCTTGCTTGGACAAGCCGTAACCTGACATCCAACCAAAGACCCTATTTCTAACATACATAAAGACAGGGAAATCACTGCTTACATCCGGAACATTCTTTTAAAAAGTGTTTATATTTAGAATGTTGCATATGAATGCATGGGTGGACTCCCCTGATGTAAAAACTGAAGAAAACATTTTCAAGACAGCGTGCAGGCCATGTTTCTTCAATATTGTGTCTCAGTGATTTGAGTTATCCATCTTTCTTGTTGAATGCTCATCCTATTTGAGAAATTGCTTTGCAAGGTTATACTCATTAGCATCGCTCCTGTTTTTACGAAGATTGGAGCCTGGTTCATGCTGCAAAAAATGTAATGGGAATTTTAAGATTGAACTGGCAAAGCCAATATGACTTAGCTGTGAAAACTTTTCATTTGCCGTAGCTTGTTTGCTGTTAGGGCCAACTCTAGGCTAAGACATGCACATCTCTGCAGTATGCATCTTTGAATGCATTTTGGTGTTGCTTGAACAAATTAAAGATGAGATGCTTTGTGAATCTCAGAAATGTAAGACACTGCATAGTAAGCCTTTATTGCTCCACATTGATTTCATAAACAAGAACCATCAACAAATAAAGCCAGGTCTGCAATTTCATGAGAAATTCCTTTATTATATGGTCTTTGTTTTACCTGCCTTCATTACTTTTGTTTGAAATAGGAAGCAATATTGCTAGGTTCAATTAATTTCATTTTCATTGAGATGTTCTCAGCTGCTAGTGTGACCTGTTCATATTCGGTCAGTCAGCTGTTTGTCATATCCTGGGTACTTGTACATGTCGGCAGAATCTCAAAAGAATGTTTAAAAAATACAATTAATGTGGTTCCTATAAAAATAGCTTTACTTTGTTTAATTGCAAAGCAAACAGCTGCAACTGATTTGAAATGAACAAGAAGACTTACAGCGACCGGATTCAACACAGCTGAAAGCTAAGCCACATTGATCACAAAGCAATACTGTACACCCACTTTTACCATGACAATAAAGAAAGAAGTTCAGATTATACTTTGGCATTGCAAGAGCAGGTTCATTACACAAAGCTTTCCTTCAATACCCAGAAGGTCTATGAACATTCTTTGTCAAATGGTACTCTGCCCTTGATTTTACTACAGGTCTACTTTATTAAAGGTTTATAAATCTAGGAAATGTTTGCAATCCACTGCACAGTAGCCAACAATTCATAAGAACATCATCATCTCCTTTTGGGTGGTAGGAGGATTCATTTTCAGAATTGCAGAAATGCTTTCTTTTGAGATGTTTATTGTTCTTTTCTTTTTTAAGTGATGACCAAGATAAATCACTTGTTTTCACAATAGTGCATCTTTGTTGGGGAAGCTTTAGCTAAGCTAGATCAGCTAAGAGATTTAGCAAACCAATTGTGTCATGTTTACAATCTCCTTTTATTTGACTACACCAAAACTGAGTTACAGGGCAACCTTAAATTTTCTAGATTTTAATTCAGGAATTGACCAAAAATTGATGGGCTTTCAGTATACCCTTGTGGGATTCTACACCAAACGAGAACTTTACTTTGAAATTGAAACTCAAAGAGGAACTTACCTCTCTGCATGTAGATGAATTGAGAGGAAGTCTTGGCATAAGTCAATGACTGTATATTGTTCTGCATCTAATGGAATTTTAAACATGACTACTCCTGGGTTTAGTAAGACTGGATAACATGGGATAAATATTTTATTTATTTTTCTTAAATCCTGCACTATTCTCCATTTACCGTTCAGTTTCTTTATCCCAATCATGGGAGAGTTCCAAGGACTAACAAGAACGTCCTGGAAGAGTCCCTGATCACTCATTTTCTCAATAACAGGTTTCATTCTTTGGTCTGCTTCTGTTGAAATTGTGTGCTGTTTAACTCTGGAGAAAACAGCACCGGGTTTTACAAGGACCTTCACTGTCTTAGCATTTTTTATCAATCCTCTCTCCTCATCATGGAAATCCCATAATCCTTCTTTGAAAGCACACCTTAAAGCCAGAGGTAAAGTGTCTTTAGTCAAAACTGGGAACAATTGAGCTCTTAAATCTTGTGATTTAATTTTAAACACTGAATCTCCATCTTGAGTGTCAGTTGCAAAACCATATGGTGTGCAGTAGATTACATGGCTCATCTCTGCTAAAACAAATGAACAGTACTTGAATCACAAAGATCGAACCTATGATTATTTTACAATAGCCTATTTTATCTGCGACATATGCTGCAACCTGATTAACAATTTGTTGATTACTGATTTCTATATCTTGGGTTTCTCTTCCCAAGAGGTTTAGGATTGAAACTTCCACAGAATAAACTGTAGAAGGGGTCACCCCAATATCTATTTTAAAAGAAAAGAACAGTATGACTACTGACTTCACTATCAATTTATGGGCCATTTTGGTCTTCCTCCAGGAGTGCTTCAATTAGACAGCTCCCTCCTTCCCCCTCAGGCACCGCCATTGTGATTTTTATCCAGGAGAAAACTAAGGAAAATCATTACTCACAATTAATCTATTCTGTTGGTACTCTGAACTATATTGCATGTTACTTTTAATATTGTGCTGCAACACTGGGGCTACAGCCATACTCAAAATTATTTATGATTTGTGATCATGCATACAATGCCCAGACGTTGTTTGGGTTGGAACCACTGACTATATGTCTCTTTGCAATTGGAGAACAAATTCATTCTGAATTATATCTGCATTCTGTTAGCATTCCTGTTTCTAGTGCCTGAATTTACAACAGAAAAAATAAGCAATGTTCTTCTCTGAAACATTAATGTTTGCATTCATTCCAGAATCTTTCACCATCCCTCTCCCACAAACTTGCATTCACATTGTTCCATTTCCAATTCTCACACCTTGCATCAGAGGCATCTCATTCATTTTAGCATTTCTAGATTGAACATAACACACACCGACACCCATCATTAGATTTTAGGCACTCCTCTCAAATTGATTTGTCTGGAAAGTCATCAACTTCTCCTTAATTTCTATCTGCTTTGTATGAAATCAATCACTACCTTACTTCACAGTCTTCAAAACTACAATTATACTCCTTGTTTGTTAACACAATTCACTTTGCTGTATGTGAATATGAAGCTCCAAGTGGAAATACAATAGCAATCCATTACAATAGCAAGAATTTATCCATTAGCACCATATTCATCTGGATCTTCGACTCTGCTGTGCTTCTTGAAAATCTGTATAAGTCTCTCATAATATGAATGCACTTTCAGCTCTTGTGAAGTGTTCAAAATTTTACACCACATTTTAGACTAATTAATATCTCTCTCAGGCACAGTTTTCATTAAATGCTCAATCATCTACTTGCATGTTTACAACCTCAACAGAAGGAGCATCATTAGGCAGAACCCTACTTGGTTTTTCAGTCCGCCAAGCAACAGCAACCTTGCATTCAGACCATAAGTCATGTGAAACCACATTCTCAAACAGCAACTTCAAATCAGCCCCTAGTAGTCAACCTATGAACTTCCATGTACCATTTCTTTTCCTTTTTGTGCTTTCTGCCCCTTTCCCTTGTTTTTGTGCCTTTTATTGCTTTTGCCTTCTTTTCTCTTTTTTCACTTGTTCTTGGCTTCTTCAGCCACTCTCTCTGTCTCCCTTTCCCACTGCTGCGGTCCCGCCCTCCTCGCGCCTGATTCACCCACTGCTCTCGCCTCCCAGCTGCTCCCACCTCCCTTTCTTAATGGGGGGCGGTGTGCGGCCGCACCACTGGCACGCCAGAGGCACACCAGAGGCAAGCCCGGCTGCACCCATCCGCGCACTTCCGTGCCTGGAACGCACCCAACGCCAGAGACCCTGGCCCCGTGTCCCCCACGCTGCCCAATGCTGCTACAGTGCCAATGACCTCCTCGCCCTCAACACAGGCCACTTCCAAGCCACCCCAAAGACCACCCACGGACCCTTCACGTGCAGGACCTGCAGCTTCTCCTGCCCCCAAGCCGCCAAACACCTCACCAGAACCAAACGCAACCACCTCAACTGCATCCTCCTCAACACCCACTCCGTCCACAAGAACGCTGTAGAAATTTGGGACCTACTCTCCTCATCATCCCCGGACGTCATCTTCCTCACCGAAATGTGGATGAACCCCTCCTCGGAACCCGACATCGCCATAGCCATCCCTGAAGACTATAAGATCATCTGCAGAGACCGCTCCAACAGACCTGTAGGCGGGATCGCAGTTGTCCACAAGACCACCATCATAATCTCGACCAACACTGATGACACCCTTGATGCCTCCGAACACATCAACGCCAACTCCACCCTCAGAGGAACCCTAGTCTACAGGCCCCCCCAGCCACAGTTCAGTGTCTCCATCGCCAACCTAATCAGCACCCACGCCCTTGCCTCTACTGACTACATCCTCCTCGGCGACCTGAATTTTCATCTCGAGAACACCAACGACAGCAATACCACCGCCCTGATCGACAACCTCGCCAACTTCGGTCTCAAACAACTTGTCATGACGCCCACCCACTCTGCCAGCCACACACTCGACCATGTCTTTTCCGCCAGCAGCCACTTCACCTTCAGCCATACCACCGAACTCCATTGGACCGACCACCGCTGCGTCCACTTCACCTTCCAGAAACCCGCCACACACCCCCATTCACAACGAATTCCCTGCCGCAGTTGGAACAAGATCACTAAAGACCAGCTGATCTTCACTGTCGTCCGTGCCCTGCCGCCCATCACCACCGGCCCCAACACAGCCGCCCTCAACCTCAAACAATGGATAGATGACTGTCCCAACACCCTCGCCCCATTCAGTCAACCCCCCAACAATTGCACCAGCACAAAGGTCATCTGGTTCACCACCTACCTTCAGGCCTCCAAGCGGGAATGCCGAAGAATTGAGAAGAGGTGGCGCCATGAACAAACAGAAAACAACACACCACCCTCAAGACAGCCATCCGCAAGCACCACCAACTAATCCGAACCACCAAGAGAGCCTTCTACAAGGATCAAATCGACAACAACACGCACAACAGCAAAGAACTTTTCAGCATCGTCAAGGAACTCGCCAACCCTAGGTCCTGCTCCTTCGACCCCCCCTCCCTCGCAAGACATCTGTGACTCCCTCTCCACCTTCTTCCACCGCAAGATCACGGACATTCACGACAGCTTCAACACCTCGACCCCCACGACCACCACAGCCACCACTAACCCCAACACACCCAGCTGCTCCAACCTCCTGCTCTCCTGGACCCAGATCAACGACGAGGACACCATCAAGACCACGAGCACCATCGACTCCGGATCTCTCTCTGACACCTGTCCCCACCACATATTCAACAGAGCTAGCCCCATCATCGCCCCCCAACTCCGCATGACCATCAACAGCTCCTTCGAGACCGTCACCTTCCCGAAGAGCTGTAAGCATGCCAAAGTCAACGCCCTGCTAAAGAAAACCAAAGCAGACCCCGCAGATCTCAAGAACTACCGACCCATCTCCTTCCTCCCCTTCCCAGCGAAGGTCATAGAGAAGATCGGCAACGGTCAACAGACTCGCTTCCTGGAGAACAACAATACGCTGGATGCCTCCCAATCCGGATTCTGGAAAAATCACAGCACCGAGACTGCCCTCATCGCCGCGACAGACAAAATCAGGACCATGCTTGACAAAGGCGAAACTGCAGCCCTCATCCTCCTGGACCTCTCGGCCGCCTTCGACACCGTCTGTCACCACACCCTCCGTACACGCCTCCATGACGCAGGAATCTGTCATAAAGCCCTGGACTGGATCACATCCTTCCTATCTGGCAGAACCCAGAGAGTCTGCCTCCCTCCCTTCCTCTCTGAAGCAACCAAGACCATCTGCGGCATTCCCTAAGGATCCTCGCTCAGCCGAACCCTTTTTAACATCTACATGACACCATTCACCAACATCGTCAGATCCCACAACCTTAACATCATCTCCTATGCTGACGACACTCAGCTGATCCTCTCACTCACCAAGGACCCCGCCACAGCCAAAATCAACCTCCACGGCGGACTAAAGGCCATTCCCAACTGGATGGAGAGGAGCCGCCTAAAACTGAACTCAGACAAGACAGAGATTCTTGGCTCCAACCACTCCGCATGGGACAACTCCAGGTGGCCAGCCTCACTTGGAACCGCACCAGCACCCACCAACCACGCATGCAACTTAAGTTTCATCCTAGACTCAGAGCTCACCATGACCCAGCAAGTCAACGCCATCTCATCCTCCTGCTTTAACACCCTCTGCATGCTCCGCAAGATCTTCAGATGGGTCCCCACCGAAACAAGAAGGACGATCGCCCATGCCCTCGTCAGCAGCAGACTGGACTATAGCAACGCACTCTACACGGGAACCACGACCAAGCTCCAGAAAAAACTACAGCATATACAGAACACCTCCGCACGCCTCATCCTCGACATCTCACGCCACAACCACATCTCAGCCCACTTAAGAAACCTACACTAGCTCCCCATCAACAAGAGGGTCACCTTTAAACTCCTCATCCACGCTCACAAAGCACTCCTCAAACATCATATTTCGTCAACATTGCATGACAAGAGACTATTCAGGTTACTTGTCTCTTGTAACATTTCTCCAAATTCAATTTTTAAAAGACTAACAATGATTCTTCTTCCACAACTATAAAAATAGTGGACCGATTTGAACTTGAAAAACAACTGGGATATCTCTGCTAGTACAATAAAGTCATTGCAGTATCAGGCAGAGACCTCTGTATTGTGCAAACAGCTACTGATTTAGTTAGTCTGTGTTTGAACCCTTGCACTATCCCCTGCAGGAGCCATAGCTGGTACTAGATCAGTATCAGATCTAGTCCTTGTCTATCAGTATATTCAGGAGTTCAGAAGGTAATTTAAAAAGTATCCTCCTCATCGGAATCTTGATTCTGCTTTTCTTTTTTCCTCATGTTAGTTTTCTTTTTCCCTGTTATTTCTTCAAATATTGCAGGAACAACTGTAACTCCATCCATTGTACCACCTTCCAACATCTTCCCTGATAATCCTACTTAGTCACCAGCCATTGTTTTAAAAAACCTGTCATTTGCTTTGTCTCCTCCTTGGCGATAAGATTCCATTTATTCAACGCCTCACACTATGTTGATCTAAGTAATGCTTTACTGTTATTCATGTTTTGTTTCAGCAAATCTAGCTTTCTAATACTAAACATAACCTATAGAGGAAACTTTCTGTCTTTATCAGAAGTGGTGTATTTATGTCATTCAGACATGTAGATACACATGTAAAACCCAGTCTCTATTGTCATTTTGTATTCAGGCATTCCTTTTGCAGGTAATTTCTGACCCCCAGTGGAAGGTACAACAGAACCTTTAGGCTTTTTCAACAAAGTCCCAATTATTTTGACTAAAATCAATTACAAAATCACATAGCATAAGCTAACAAGCAAGAACCAATCCCAGTGCAGCTCTGTTAAAGGTCAACCTATCACAGTGTAGCTCTGTCAGCAACCAACGAATCAAAGGGCAGCTTTGTGGTGATATCTCATCAATCCAAGTGTGGCTCTCCAGATGACTAACCAATCACCGCACAATTTTCCATGAATTAGTAAAACAATTGGAAAGCTTTGTTCTCAATGATTTTACAAAATATACAAAATTAACCTTGTATTCTCAACCTAAATGTGAAGAAATAAGCAAGTTAAAGTACAAGTCTCAAACCATGAATAACTAGATCAGCATCTTCGCAGAACTGCTTTAGATCACAATTTACACTAGGCAGACCCAGTCCTGCGACAGTCTGCCCAGACTAATGTTCTTACTCCTGTGCACCTAGGCACAAAGGACATTAACATAGATTAGACACTCAGGTTCTCATTCCGAGTTTCGCTGTAACCGATCCGCCACAATGCTGGCGGTCTTGTGACCGCCAGCAGGGTGGCAGTACAGACCGCCAAATAACGTGTAAGGTGGTGAACCCAACGCAAAACAGACAACTCACCACCAGCAGCACAACCGCCGATGAGCAGCATCCGCCGGTGGAAGGCAACTTCAGGTAGGCGGCAGCCAACGTCCCGCCCTCCATACTCTGAGTAACCACTCCACCAGGATATCCGGACCACCATGGAAACCATGGTAGAAACGGAAAGTATTAAAGGACACCCACCCCCAGGCACAGAGACGCTGCAGCAGCCACCATGGCAAATGGACTGCTACTCTTCCCAGCGTTGTATCTAGTCATACACCTTCAGGACACCGACGATGACGAAGACGACAACCATAAGTATACCTAGCACAGTGGGGAGGGAAATGGCAGTGATACACTCCCACACAGTACACACATACCTCACACACACAGTGAAGGCAACACGCATGCACACACTACATACATCAATGCCAAATACCCAATACACACACAAAGCCATGCAGATACGTGGCAAACATACAACACAATTCACACCAACACCACCAACACACCCCATAACCACACAATGACAACTACCCCACAAACACCTCAACACTAGCATAGACTGGCACATTGTGCAACACCACACACACCATGAACTCCATGTAGCAATGACCCACAATCAATAGCTGTGAACACATATCCAAACAATCATACAGGTGACACAACATGCACAACCAACAATCAAGGAAATAGACACATGCAGCGCTAGACACACAGACGCACACAGCACTCCATACAAACACAGAAGCAGCAGACACACATCACAACAGCCCCATGGCCCAAACCATCTACCAAGCACATGCAACAACACAGACACAATCCACAAACTAGACCTCACACACCTTTGCACACAAATGTCACACCACCATGTAGAAGGAAACCAGGACAAGCATCTTATCCTGCCAAACACAGCAATGTGGGCAGTTGTATTAAAACAATAAATAAACTATATAAAAATTGTGCCAATGGCAAGTCCAGTGTCCACTTCAGCAGGACATATTCTCCATTAATATGGGCCCAACTTGACTTCTGATTGAAAATAGGCCTCCATTCATAGGGGCATCAATGGGACAGACAGGCACCTCAGAGGTGCAGGGGTGGTGTAGGAGGCTTGGATGAGGAAGGGGCACGTGTCAGCTTGGGCTTGGGAGGGGTAACCTTGGCGCTGGGAGGGGTGGATTTTTTGCTGGGTGGAGGAGCAGGGGAAACACCAGAAGGGGTACCCAAGGAATGGGAGGTGGAAAGCCTGAGAGGGGCATGGGGAAATGCTCTTTACAGGGAAGATGGGGTGGGAGAGGAGTAGGGAAGAGGTCAAGGGGTCAAGGAAAACTCTCTTAGGTACATGGGGCAGTCACATGATTGAGGTTTGGGATCGGAGGTGGAGGGAATGCTCATCTGACGTGTTTGTGTGCTGTATGTGGATGCTGGTGTGTGCAATGTCTGTATGTATGTGGTGGCTGAATGTACATATGCATTTCTTGGGAGGGGACAGAGATGCAGGGAGAGGGAATGGGTGATGTGTGAATGAATGTTGTGGTGGTGTGTGCAAGTGAGGTGGATGTGCTGCAGGTGGCAGTGACAGTAGTTGTGGTGAGTGTGGATGTGGTGTGTGGGGTGTGTGACTGTGAGTCTGCTGTTGTGGTGATTGAGGGGATGACAGAAATGACAGCAGGACCAGTGTGTGATGATGCGGTGCTGGCAGGTATGTGTGGAGATGTGACTGCATGGGAGGAGGTGGTGGAAGAAGTGTCTGTTGTTGTGTCTGTAGATGTGTGTTGTGTGTGTGCATGCCTGTGTGAACGTTTGTGATGCCCATGTCTGTCTTTGCACACCTTGTCTGTTGTAGTGTGTGCATGCGTATCTGTAGGTTAGACAATGACGGGTGTAGGGAGAGGGCTTATGGATTGGGAACAGGTAGCTTGAGGGGGGACAGAAGATGAAGGGACACTGGCTGCTGTCAACAACGAGGCCAGAGCCTGAAACAATCTCTGTAGGCCAGACAACTCACCGTGAATGCCTTCCAGGAATGTATTTGTCTGCTGCATCTGGGATGCCAGTCCCTAGATGGCATTCACGATCATTGTCTGCCCCACAAAGATGGACCTCAGGAGGTCAATAGCCTCCTCATTGAGGGCAGCAAGGCTGACTGGGGCAGGGCAGAGGTGTCTGCGGCGAAGGAGACACCCACCCTCCTGGGTGAGCTGGCACGGGCAACTGGGTGGGGTGCAACAGGGAGGGTGGTGCTGGTAAGGGGGGCGGTGGACAATGATGGTGTTGGTGTGGTACCAGAAGAGTCCACCACTGCCAGGAAGCCACCATCGGTGGAGGTATCGGAATCAGATGTTGTGGTAGCTCCAGTTTCCTCTGTGGTGCTCCCCTTGACCTCCGTCCCACTGGTCCCCTCGGCTTCACTGCTGGCTGCCTCCTAGGTCCAGTGGGCTGCTGCGTCCCCACTCACCAGATGATGCTAATGCAGGCATAGACAGAGGAGGAGAGAGAAAAGGAGGGTGGCAGAAAGAGAAAGGGAGCTAAATATTAGAACCCACACATTCACTCCACATACAAACAATGCAGATAACAGTCCCTGCCTGCTAAACTATAGACCAATTAGCATTATTCCCAAATAGAGTCATGCAAGCTATGTCCAAACCCATATAAACCCTGCAGACCAAACTCCTGCATGACGACAACTACATGCCCATTAATGCCAAAATGACTACTCCTAGAATCAAGCCCAGGACTATACCCAACCACATGTCCTCCATTACAGGATGATACTAATCTAAGCAGAGAGGGACTCAGGACACTAACTAACTGACAGGAATGTGAGGAGTACATGTGGTACAGAGGATCCACTGATGTAGGAAGTGATGCAACTGCAACCTTCACGTAAAATGCCTGTCATTACCTATAAACAGTGCCATCATGACCACTTCGTACTATTACAGTACATGCAGAGATGGAGGGTGCAGCCATCGATATGATTGCAGACTTGAGAGATCCTAACCTACCGCTGAACATGTGTCACAGTACCCCCACTTCTTATCCTACATGGCTCAACATAGCGACCGTCACACTCTCCTACTTGATGGGTGTGACAACCAGGACTGTATATTCCCTAAATCACATCTGACTACGTTCATTCCAAGTCCAAGGACGGTGACAAAGTACACCATGCAGTAGTCACCTGACAGTCAACACTTACCCCCTTGTGGCTGCTGTGCTGCCTTCAAACGCTCCTACAACTCAGGGTACGCCACCAGCAGTATGCGGGCCATTAGGTGTTCAGGGTCCGATGTATACCCCTCCCATGTTGGGAGGCCATCCCCAGCTGGGCCTCTGCGGTCGTCTGGGCCCAGCATGGCAGGTCCTCCCACCGCTTACTGCAGTGGGTGCTTTCCCGGCAATGGACCCCCAGGGACCGCACTTCCTTGGCGATGGCTCGCCACAACCCTTTCTTCTGGTGGGCGCTGACCTGAATGGGAAACAGTGAGAAAAGGGGGGACATGATGCAAACGATACTAATCCAGCTGTAATCTTTGGCAACACACAACGAATGCTGCTCATGCACACTGGCAATATCCACATATATCATGTGCATGCTACACACCTGATCAGACATGACATGTCAATGTGCACACACATACATCGTCAAACACCACCCAACATGTGGGACAAAGGATGTTGTACTGACCTGTTGTCCTGGAGCTCTGTACAACCATTCAGACAGGAGTAGAACCCCTTGCACAAGTTTCTCCAGTTCCTCTGTTGAGAAGGCGGGGGCCCTTTCCCCTGCAGTGTGTGCCATAGTTGCTCCAAGAGACAGGACACAGCAGCACACAAAGTGGATGTCTGTCTATCCTGAACGCCATGAGTCAAGGGAGCTGTCCCAACACAAAATGGGGGTTATGATAGCAGCGGTCATGACCGTCACCGCCTGCGGTGATTGTCATTGGTCCTAGTCTCCCATTGTCATCAATATTAACAAATGAGGAGTTGCACAGTGGTTCAGAGCACACTCCGCCATAACGACTGCCGCCGGAGGAACGAGGTCACTTCCAGCAGTCCAATGCATGCAGGACACACAGATGCCATTTTAGTCTGTGACATTACTGTCCTGAGTTTACACAGCATAGCTACCTGCATGTCGTTACAAATACATACTTCAGGTCTGACATGGTGAATATAGACACATGTAGTGCATGTCTAGTGACATTTCCACTCTTGTCACAACACTTGTCAGCATACAGTGGAACACAGGGAAGGTGTAGGTGTACATGTCCTATATATGTCCATTCTCACAGGTATTATGTGCCATTGTCTGGTTAGGTACGGAGGGTGGAGTAATGTGTACTACCACAACATGACAGGCAACTTGCATGACTATTACATAATGACTCTCATGTGTCATACTAAATAGTTTACATTGTGAGAGATTCCAACATTGTTGTTTGTGTCCCCACACAGATTTGGCCACAAAGGAGTGATGAGGAATGCACCAATTTACTGGCCACTCATAGATCTAGAAACCATGGAAAGCGCCACATCATCATGACCTATCAACGAAACCGTTTGTGAATCAAGAAACTGGTCACCCAGTTGAAGCCAGACGTCCTGCCGGGTTTGAGGAATCCACATGCCATCCTCCAACAGTCCAGGTGTTGTCAGTCCTGCATTTCCTGCGAGAGGCTCTTTTCAGGTCACAGTGGGACTGGCTGCAGGGTTTTCTCAGCCCAAGTTCTGTAAGGTGTTGCAGGATGTGTGGGATGCCCTACTCAAGCATGTGCACAGGTATATTAGGTTCCCACTACCTCCAGATTTTCCCACTGTAAATGCAGCCTTCTACAACATATCAAATGTTCAACATGTAATTGGGGCCATTGATGGGACTCACATTGCCCTGGTACCTCTGAGGATCAATGAACAGGTCTACAGAAACAAGAAAAGTACATATTCAATCAATGTACAAGTGGTATGCATTGCAGGCTAATACATTACACATGTGAAATCTAAATTCCCTGGATCAGTACATGATTCCTACATCCTGAGGAACAGCAGTGTCCCTGCAATGATGTCACAGCTACAGGGAGAAAGGGCCTGGCTCATAGGTATGTGTACTGCTCTCCATGTCAGAAGTTTATACGCCTCATGACATAGTCAGCACTCTGCCTAGCAATGTCACCTATGGTCATGTTTCCTTTTCCACACAGGTGACTCTCGATACCCCAACCTGCCCTGGCTCCTGACACCTGTGAGACATCCAACTACATTAGGGGAGAACAGGTACAATGAGGCACATGGCGGGATGAGGCGTGTGATTGAATGAACTTTCGGTCTCTTGAAAGCCAGATTGCATTGTCTACAGGTGTCTGGTGGTGCTCTACAGTACAATCCAGGGAAAGTCTGCAAGATCACTGTTGCATGCTGCATGATCCATAATCTGGCCCTCAGAAGGCACATTCCACTGTTGGAGGAGGTGCATATTAATGCTGGAGCAGTGTTTGTGGCCAGTGACTCTGATGCTGAAGGGGAGGCTGACGAGGATGAGGCACATGACAACAGGACAGACATGATTTGTCACTACTTTCCTTGATGTACAGGTATGTCTGCATTACATATTATCTCCAAATGGGAGGTGTATTGCTGTAGCCAATCTGTAGCCAGTATTTGCATGCATCAAGGTATGTGTGGGGACTAGAGCCTTACATATTGGTTAACGACCTTGAAGAGTAGGTGACTCACCAAGAGAGGTAGTGGAAATGCACAGCTGCTAAGTTCATTTGTGGAATGCTGGTCCCATTGCGGTACACCCTTCTAGTTGTACTAAAGGTTTAGGGTCCCCTGTTTGGGGATATGTTAGGGGGACTTATCAGTCTTGTTCTGCTGCCTAGGCATGTCATGCATTGTCATCTGCTGTGTGTCAGAGTACCTGTTCCTGACAACTCAGGGAGTTGTGCAATTGAGGATGTTACTTGTGTTTCATATTTCCTGTCCCACACGTATGTGAATGCCAATGCAGGCCCTTACATATGGTGTAACATAGCTGCTGGGACACTCATCCTGTGTTTGTGTTAATCTGCTATTGATGTATGACTGTGGATTACATTCCTTTCAACATTGTACCTCATTCCATTTATTTATCCCTCTTTAGGTGACATATCTGTTTGCAGTCTGCTTGCTGATTTGCCTGTTGCCATAGTTGACAGTGGATGTTAAAACAATATGGATGTATTTACACACCTGCTGGAGTATACCACTACATCAGTAACTTTGACATTATTGTTGTTTAGTCGTGTATCATTTTGTTGTTCTGTAACAAAGTTGGCAATACAAACAATAAAGAGACATGCACCTTGACTTGTGATAATAGGTGTTTATTTAGTGTAGAATTTCACAGTCCAGAGGAGTGGGGTAGTGCTCTAGGTGATGATCAGAGTGGGTGGTCCAGCTGTTAGGTTCATAGGTCCTGTGACCATTTGCCTTGGAATGATGTGACCTTGGTATTGGACAGCCAACAGGGTGTAACAATGGCACACAAGGGTAACATTTCAGAAGAGGGATCACTTCCTGGTGGGTTGATTGGTCTTGGCCTGAGGTCCTGCAGGATGTCTGGATGGGCGACCTCTTTTATTGGGGATTCCTCAGCTGCCGGGATAGGGGTTCTGGTGTCCTGTGGGTCCTCCTGCTGTGCCTCCATTCCAGTAGCAGGTGCTGATGTTGAGGGCAGTGGCGTTGACTGACTACTGGATGAGGCCTCCTGTTGGGTGGCGAATGTCTGCAGGATGTAGTTGAGTTCCTTGAACTCCCCTAATATGGAGGCCATGGTGAGCATTGTGGGCCTGCCACTGCTGCCTCGCCTCCTGGTGGTATTCCTCCTGCAGCCTTTGTGTGTCCTGCAAGGTGGTGAGCATCTGGCCCAAATGGTCCTGGGTTTTCTGGTAGGCTCCCAGGACCCTGGAGATGGCCTCCTGGCTAGTCATGTCCTGTACCTGCCTCGTTCCTTGTCCCACAATTGGCCTCCCACTGGCCCTTGCCCTCTGTGCCTGTGCCCCTGGTGCAGTGTGCCCCCTCCGACTGACACCAGGACCGTCATTGTCTTGGGTTTGCACCGTTGACTGCTTGTGTTCTCACCAGTGGAAGGTTGCGATGGCCCTATTTAGGATTACAGTTTACATTTGTCTTGCTACTGTCATTGCCATGTACTGATGTGCATTCCTACCACATATTGGTGATGGGGTGTGATATGGTTTAACATGCAATTGCAGAGATGTGATATGGACGTAGCAGTCAGGCAAGGGTAGGGAGTGTTGCATTGTGGTAGTTGTGGTACTTTCTGCTGCGTGAGGCATACATGCACTAGGTGGGGCTGTGAGGGAATGATGTCAGTGGGGAGCTGTGGCATACAAGGGTGGGTATAGGGCCATTAGTGGGTTTGTGCATGGTCGGGTGGTTTGAAGGGGTGATAAGGTGGAGGGAGTACATGCCTTGCACAGGGACATGGTGGCCAGTGAGTACAGTGGACTTACCAGTGTCCAGTCCAGAAGCAATTCCCGTCAGCCCTTACGGATGTATTATGGCCAGGACCATCTCCTCCCATTTCTGGGGGAGGTGGTCGGAGTCCTCCACCAGTCCTCATGATGGCTACTTGGTGCCTGGAAGCCATAGCCCGTACCTTCCCTCTAAGGTCATTCCACCTCTTTCTAATGTCCTCCCTTGTGTGTGGATGGTTCCCCACTGCATTCACCCTATTGACTATCCTCTGCAGTAAGCCTTCCTTCCGGCCTACTGAATTAGTGCTCCAAACAGTTGCGGCTCCATTTTTACAATTTCTACAACCATTACCCTGAGCTCCCCTTCTGTGAATCCGGGTTTTTTTTGTGGTGCCATGGTGGTTGTGTTGTAGGTGGGTGTGTATGGTGTGAAGGGATTCTGGGTGTGCTGTTTGTAGTTTTGAATATGTGTAATCGCATGTGCGTGTGCTCAGTGTTTGTGTGCAGTGGTGTGTTGTGTGATGTGTGCTTAGTATGATGGTGCCTGTGGTATTTATGTGCAGTGCCTTCTTTCAGTGTGCTCTTCTCTCACTCTGTCAGGATTTCTGTTTGCAAAGGCTTCTGGGTATATGTGGTGGTGTGTTTTGTGGTGCTGTGGACAGGTGTGTGTATGTGTTTCAGGTATTGCTATTGGTGTTATCATATCTGGTGCAGTGTTGATGCGGTGGTGGCTATTTTATTCCCGTGGTGGTTTGGACTGCCAATGGATTACCACTGTGTTGGATTCTACGATGCTGATTTGTGACTTGGAGTTTGGCCGGTGGAATTTTCTCAGCGTGGCGGTGGTGGTGGTGGTGCAGCTACCTCCTTCATTCCGTCATTTGGGCTGACGGTGTTGTTTTTTTGGTCTATTGTTAGCGGTGTTGTGTGGGTCACTCGTAATGTAGCGATCTTCACTCCGCCATCGCTGGTTGTGTATCGGCTGCCGTTTGCCCAGCAGTCTTCAGTAATGACCGCCAAACTCGGAATGAGCACCTCAATCTGAAAAGGAAAAAACATTAATTCACACAACTTTATCTGCATGTATGTAGAGCCACATAAAGCACACTGTTTTATTTAGACAGGTAGAGACCACCATATCAAGATCTTGGACTTCAACAAATCCAATAACCAAACCAAGCAAATTGTAGCAAGACCTTTTCAAACTTAAAATCACATATAAAAATAGTACATTATAATAACAGCAATCAAACCACCAATTGAACCCCAAATCATCATTGCATAACCAAACAATCACACATAACATAGTAATACATCTCACAATCAAAACTCAGAAACATTCTCCACACAAACCATAATTAATCTCAGTCTCAAAATCTTTTTGCCCTGTTCATACTTACAATTCAAATCACTCAGGAACAGCACTGTAAGTTAGGTTTCTATAAACAAATTATCTAGGAAACGTGCAAAATCCACTTCCTCTATGGATGGGACAAAAAGAGGGACAGATGCACACAAGGGGACCCCTATAACAAAAAGAGGTACTTTATATGATGCAACCATCCTCTGCTACCATAATTATTGTGGGAGCAAAGGGCACCCCCAAATTGAGACACCATTATATTTTACCTCAATCAGTCTTTCCACTATTTACTAAGTTGGAGACAATGTTAGCCTCACTTTCATGAGGCGATGTGTCTCCATGTTAAGACACTTTCCAAAGCATCATATTAAATCAAAGTGCAATTCACTAACTAATTTTGGCCCACAAAACAATTGAGTTATTGATCAATGAACAGTTAAAGGGGCTTATTACACAGTTCAAAAGTAAGCAGTACAGAGTAATTGCAATGAAGGCTCCCAATTGCAGCCCTGTACATAGTATGTACAAATTAGAAAACTTTATAAGTCTCAATGGGAGCAAAATCAGAAAAGAATTGGACAGCATCCCTTGTATAATAGGAACTTCTTCTGTTTCACCCCCAAAATCAAGGATTTTTATACACACGTCCTGCATATAAAACAAGTGTGTCTGCAGAATTGTTATGGTGTGAGTAAATGTATTATTTGTCAGCAGATCAGAACACAAGAAAACAAGATCTCACACTTCATTAACACCTAAGCATTACCTACTACATGAATAATTATTCAGCACCCTCTTGTCTAATAGCGTCTGAAGATGTTCAAACAGGATAAGATGCATTTACATTGCCACTCTGTGAATTAATAGACCTCAGTGAAGAAACAGAAGTTGCCAGTTACATTCTAGCTAGAGAAAGTTCACTATGAACAGAACTGAAATAACTGTGGAAATAGCCTAATACACTGCAGCTTGACCGCTGTACTGTGGAGTTTTTGGATAGAAGATGGAAGTGGGGAGAACACATAGGGGGTGATTCTAACCCCGGCGGTCTGCGGAGATGCGGCGGTCGGACCGCGAACAGACCGGCGGTCCAAAAAATGGCATTCTGACCGCGGCGGTCACCGCCGCGATCGACCGCCACTTTCCCACTCCGACCGCCACGGCGGTCATGACCGACGGGCTGGAGTTTGCGCACTCCGGCCCGGCGGTCGACCCAAGACCGCCAACCGCATCATGACCCTGCTTACCGCCGCGGTTTTTGGCGGTCGGGAACCGCCATGCGAACCATGGCGGTAGGCACTATCGGGGCCAGGGAATTCCATCCCTGGCACTGATAGGGGTCTCCCCCACCCCCCACTACCCCCCACGAGTCCCCCCCCACCCCCTGCCACCCCCCAGAGATGTTACAAACCCCCTGCCCCCCCCACCCCGACATGCACATACACGCACCCCGACATGCACGCACCCCCAACATGCACATATGCACACCCCCTACACACACACATACACAACGGGGGCACATACCCGCACACATACATGCCAACATGCGCACCCGCCGAACTACACACATTGCCCATAGGCACAGCGGCACCCCCCGCCCGCATGCACGCACTCACACACCCCCTCTACACACCCCCATGCACGCACACATCACACAACACCCCCCCCCTCCCCTCACGGACGATCAACTTACCTTGCGTGGGTCCTCTGGGAGGCGACGGGAGCCTTAGGGACGTGACCGCCAACAGAAGACCGCCAACAGAAGACCGCCACACAGAAATGTGGGTCGTAATTCTGTGGGCGGTGTTCTGCTGGCGTGGCGGTGGAGGTTGACCAGTCTCCACTTTCCCGCCGACCGCCAGTGTGGCTGCTGGCGGTTTTCCGGCGGAACGCTCCCAGCGGTCGGAATACGCGCTGCGGCATACCGCCGCGGTCGGCGGTCTTCACCGCGGCGGTAACTCGGCGGTCTTGCGAAAAGACCGCCAAGGTCAGAATCACCCCCATAGTGAGTGACAGAAATGACTTTCATCTTGGTCAAAATGTGTTTTACTCAAACATGTGGCCTTACTAAAACTCATAGGAAAATACACTTCTACACACGTAGAAAACTCAGTTGAAAGCAATTATATTAATTCGGTGTGTATATATGGATTTGTGTGTGTTAGTGCATTCTTTGCTTGGTTAATAATGCACAAAAGTAGTCCAAATCCATAAAATTCTATTACATCACTGCACTTAACTGGCTTAGAAACAGCAGTCCATCAATGGCTGGTAGATTTGCTCACACTGAGAAAAAGAATAATTTAGCAAGAAGGTATGCGGATCACCATGGATATATATGGGCCCCTGTGTAAAGTATTTCGATCTAGGATGTACTTGACATGCTGTATATGTACCACTTAGACATGTTCTAGAAAAACTGGAAATTGTTTGCCAATTGTTAATTTCATTCGGCACTGTAACAGCATACAGATATTTTTTTCCTGCAACTGCCATGTATTGTTACTAAAAGAAAATTAATAGCAATTACTTATAAAAAAGGTTTGTACATTTGCACTCATCTATGGCTGTTTACCCTTTTTGACTCAGTTTCTAGATTTATCGGAATGGTCGATTTCTGCCGGATTATCCCTAGAACCATCGTCTTGCTTTAGATTTTCTTGTTGAAACCGAATATAATAATGACGTTTCTGGAACTTATATATATGTTAAACCGATGTGCCTTTAATAAAAAAAGGCATTATTTGCAGTCCTGTTCTTTGCAGTCTCGTGTGGATGGTTACTGTTAGGTCAGCTCTCCATTCTTCCAAAGCGTTGTACTTAAAGACACACATTTAATTATAATACAACAGTATTAGAAGCCTGCTGAGGAGATTTGCAATCAATGGCCAGAAAACTCTACTCTGATGAGCGTCCTCTGTTCCCGTTCCAAGTGCTTTAAATTAAGTATACTTATTATGTGATGTGCATTAGAAGGCCATGGGCGCTGCAGTGTTGGGGGAAGTTAAACGATCATACCAATAGTGAGAGAACTGTACATTTCTACATGCTGGCTTACCACCACTGCAAAGGAATGCGGCACTTTGAACTCTTAAATGTTAATGTGGTCTCCCTCGATCTCTAAAATGAAAAGTGAACTGTCTAAGATGAACTGTGCAAACAGCCTTGCAAATAAGCCATTACACTTTGAAAAGGTCCTTCCTTTGGAATAAATCATTAAGAGAATTTTATTCTGAAATTATGAGCAACTTTCTCTTTATTTTCCTTTTCTCCTTTGAGGGCTTAAAGTTCAAGTGTCTGATGCCCTGCATTCTCAATTGGCCTATTGCTATTCAAATGAAAATAGCATGGCTTGGAATGAATGACACAACTACAGACAGTTATCATTAACTTTTAAAGTATTATGGCCCGTATTTATACTCCGTTTGCGCCGAATTTGCGTCGTTTTTTTCGACGCAAATTCGGCGCAAAACTAACGCCATATTTATACTTTGGCGTTAGACGCGTCTAGCGCCAAAGTATTGGCAAATAGCGTCATTTTTTTGCGTGAACGCCTTCCTTGCGTTAATGAGATGCAAGGAAGGCGTTCCCGTCTAAAAACAGACGCACATAGCGGTGCGTGGTATTTATGCTCCAGGGCAAAAATCACTCCCGCGCGGCAGGCGGCGCAAAAAAATGGCGCAAAGCATGAATAGCGTGACATTTTAACGCCTGGGTCAGGGCAGGCGTTAAAATGTGGCAAACACACCTGTACTTAATCAGAACACACAGAACAAACAACAGAGCAGCAGAGCAGCAACAGGGAGACATGGAGGTGCTTTTTCTTCAACGTGCACGTAGACGCAGAGCCCTGCAGCAACAACAGCAGCCACAACAACAACAGCAGGGACCCCAAAGACAGCGCAGAAGGCAGGAGAGGATATTCCGCCCAAGAACAACCCTGCATGGCCTCAGGGAACGAGACATCATCCAGAGGTACCGGTTGAACTGGCAGGCCATTCAGCAGCTGCTGACAAATATTGAACAGCAATTGGCCCCCACTTTAGTGACTCCACGCACTATCCCAACAGAAACAAAGCTGCTTGCCGTACTTCACATGCTGGCAAGTGGCTCCTTTCAGACAACTGGTGCCCTGGTTGGTGGAATCTCACAACCATCTTTCTCCGCATTCCTGCCTAAAGTACTGGATGCCATCATTGGACTGACACCCCGCCACATCTGCTTCCCTAACACACTGCAGAAGCAGCAGGAAACAAAACAGGGGTTCTACGCCATCAGTGGCTTTCCGCACGTCCTTGGTGCAATCGACTGCACACACGTACGCCTTGTGCCACCTGCTGCGAGTGAACACCTCTACCGCAACAGGAAGCACACACATTCCATCAACGTGCAGGCCATAGTCGATCACCAAGGACTGATCAGCAACATCGTGGCTAAATATCCTGGGAGTGTACATGATGCATTCATCTTCCGTCACTGCACCATCAACCAACACTTCCAGGATCGACGGTATGGCAATGGACTACTTGTTGGTAAGGACCAAAATCTACTTATATACTCACTGCACAGAAACCCTCTAGGATAAACAACACATACACCACAATAGCAACACCTAGACAGGAACACACTGAGGTACTCACATCACTAGCCATGTGTCACAAGTCACCATTGAACCTCTCACACATTTGAATTTACTCCACAGCTTAGTGTGAAGACATTCATGACTGTGGTTGCCTAAATGTCACCTTGAAAATTGGAAGTCTCACAATAACCTGTACACTAATACAATGCATAACTTTTAAGGGATGGGATGGCCTTGCTATGTTCATATGGACGTTTCTAATACCCTTTCATGTTTCAACTCTGCATGGAACTATCATCACACCCCCAGTGAGGACACACGGACACCTGTGTCACAAGTCACAATGCAAGGGAGGGCACACTGTACTTGAGAAACCAATACATCCTGCTGACAAACAGTTAGACAACAAACACTTGCTCAGCCAAGGAAAATAAACAATGCCAAAGTTTCCACCAACAACCATAGGTTGTCACATTAGTACACAAAATAGTCACAGACAACACAACACAACTACTGCCATCAAAGATACGTACAACAGTGCCTCCTACATCTAATTGATACCATTCTGTGTTTCTCTTTCAGCTGATCAGGGGTATGGCATCCAGCCTTGGATAATGACACCATATGGGAACCCAAATACTGCTGCTGAGCGGGCATACAATGACGCCCACAAGAGGACACGCAGCATTGTGGAGAGGACCTTTGGGATCCTAAAGTCAAGGTTCCGCTGCCTTGACATCACTGGCGGAAGCCTACTATACTCCCCAGAGATGGAATGCAAAATGATACTCACTTGTGCCATATTACACAATATTTGTGTACAAAGGAACATTCCCCTCCTTGAACCGGACCCAGACATGCCTGAGGATGATGATGAGGAGGATGCTGGCCTGCAACAGGAGGGGGAACAACCTAACACCGCAGCAGGAGTGCGTAGGCGCCAACAGCTTGTGAACAATTTTTTTACTTAAGTCATTATAATCACTTGTATTCCACACTTGTAAATAAACACAGATCACAAACACCACATCATGCTTTGGCCTATTCATTTCTGACCACCTTTAGTTTGAAATAGCTGAAGATGAATGTCGTCTCATTGATCAAGAATGCCATTAAAAATCATCACACCAAAAATAAACATCACAACTGTATGCACAGAGGGTAGGATGTGACATGTTACATTACCATACACAGAGCCCAACAAGAGTACAAATGTGACAATTAGACATGCCGGATCCAAACAACTGAAACAGTCTCTCATCCAGCCCAAAATTGGAGATCATTTGAAAGTCACATCACACGGGTTCAGAGACAGGGTGGGACCATCCATGTGTACGTGAACATGTCATCAATGGCTTCTCTCAAGTGTATGATGTGAGCAATACACAATTGCAACAACATCAGCTGCCACTAACTCAGGAGGAGACCTTGAAGTTACAGTGACAACATACACACAGACAGGTCATACTGGATCCACATTCCCACACACATGTACACATATGTCATACAACCAACCTAATATTTGAAAGTAGACCATCACAGTTGTGTCCCAGTTTGAACCTAGCAGGAAGATTGTAACATGACACTAAACCAGTTTATGCAGAAAGGGACACAGACAAGCAAAACAATCTTCGCATTATCACATCGTGAACGCTGAGAGTCTTGCAAACTTAGGGGGTCATTCCGACCCTGGTGGTAATTACCGCCCTGGCGGAGGTCGGCGGTAGCACCGCCAACAGGCTGGCGGTGCACCGATGGGCATTCTGACCGCGGCGGTTCAGCCGCGGCCAGAAACGGACTTCCCGCTGCCCTTGAGAATCCACCATGGCGGCGGAGCGCGCTCCGCCGCCATGGGGATTCTGACACCCCCTACCGCCATCCTGTTCCTGGCGGGTCTTCCGCCAGGAACAGGATGGCGGTAGGGGGTGCCGCGGGGCCCCTGGGGGCCCCTGCAGTGCCCATGCCAATGGCATGGGCACTGCAGGGGCCCCCGTAAGAGGGACCCACAACGAATTTCAGTGTCTGCTTTGCAGACACAGAAATTCGCCACGGGTGCAACTGCACCCGTCGCACCTTCCCACTCGGCTGGCTCCATTCTGAGCCGGCGTCCTCGTGGGAAGGGTGTTTCCCGCTGGGCTGGCGGGCGGACTTTTGGCGGTTGCCCGCCAGCCCAGTGGGAAAGCCAGAATGACCGCCGCGGTCTTTCGGCGGGAACCGCTTGGCGGGCGGCGACCGCCGCCCGCCGCGGTCAGAATGACCCCCTTAGTCATATGAAAATGGTATGCAACTTAGCTCCAAATCATCAATACTGCAAACGTCAAATGGGCTAATGAGATGAATGAATGGTCAACAGTCATTCATACCATATGGCCTTACATTCGCCCGCTGCTGCAGGTTTGCCAGGATATGATAAAAATACTCCATGGATACAGTAGATATTCTGGATGGTCAAATCCTAGGGTGCTGGGGGACTAACTCCACCTCTACCACCCCCAAAACATACAGGAATCATGTACTTGTGAACTAAACACATGCATAAGGCACATATGTGGCCTCAATGTCACAAGTCCTACACAAATATGAAACACAAAATCATAATGGGACATGGTCAGCCCCCTAAAAACTGAAAGTGACTCTCCCACTCCCTGTTAGGACTACAGATAAAAGCATCCCCATCATAAAGGTGGGGACATTTTGGAGACGGAATACATAATGGTATCAAAAATCTCATTTCAAAATAGCCATCAGCAATTACACCAAATATGTTGTCAAATATGGTCAATACATTAGTTAACGTATCCCAAACATCACAGTGTGAAGGCCGTCTATACATAAAAGTACGGACATTTATCAGATACAAACACAAATGTGTCTCACATCGCACCGTTTTACCATGACAAATCACCTTTCCAAAGCTAAACACATGAAGACATTTGGATCAATTTGCTCCATATTCTACGCATACAGCATGGCCGTCATAATTTGTTCATGTACATGAGTGCACACAATGCAGAGTCAGATACAAATGTATCCAAAAGTGTCTTGATATTTCACCTTCAAATTATGATTTACATCCACAATATTTTTGACTCTGCATCATGTGCACTACTGTACGTGTAATAAAAACCACGCACATGATGTATGCGTGGTCAAAATGACGCTATATGCACAATATATTGCTCATTTCATGTACAGTATTAATTATTAATATTAATAGCATTTTTTTTGACTCCGCATCATGTGCACCACTGTACGTGTAATAAAAGACCACGCACATGATGTATGCGTGGTCAAAATGACGCTATATGCACAATATGTTGGTCATCTCATGTACATTATCAATATTAATATTCATATCATATTTTTTGACTCCGCATCATGTGCACCACTGTACGTGTAATAAAAACCACGCACATGATGTATGCGTGGTCAAAATGACGCTATATGCACAATATGTTGGTCATCTCATGTACATTATCAATTATTAATATTCATATCATACTTTTTTGACTCCGCATCATGTGCACCACTGTACGTGTAATAAAAACCACGCACATGATGTATGCGTGGTCAAAATGACGCTATATGCACAATATGTTGGTCATCTCATGTACATTATAAATTATTAATATTCATATCATACTTTTTTGACTCCGCATCATGTGCACCACTGTACGTGTAATAAAAACCACGCACATGATGTATGCGTGGTCAAAATGACGCTACATGGTCAATATGTTGGTCATCTCATGTACATTATCAATTATTAATATTCATATCATATTTTTTGACTCCGCATCATGTGCACCACTGTACGTGTAAAAAAAACGACGCCCATGATGTATGCGTGGTGTAATTGACGCTACATGCACAATATGTTGGTCATCTCATGTACAATTGGAAATATTAATATTCATAGCATATTTTTACACTCCGCATCATGTACACTGTAATGCGTCCAAAAAATATGACGCACATCTGTGTATGCGTGAAAATATGACGCATTACGCGAAAATAAAAACGGCGGCCATTTTATGCAGGAAGTGATGTAATAGGATATCCTGTTTACCAAATCTGTACTGGGAGTTGACTTTCACTTTCACTTTGCAGTCTCAGAGTTATCTAGACTGTGTGGTTGTGTGAAAGGTGTTGTCCTGTGTTTTACTGCTTTAGTGTCCTGTGTGCCTTGTATTTTGTCTTTGTGTCAATCTTTTATTGTTGTCAAACATTGTCTCAGTCTGTTTAGTGTTGATTGGTCTATACCTGTGATAGTTTGTATTGTCTGTGGGAGTCTGTTGTGGGTAGCATAGTTTGGGGTGTTAGTTGGGCTATTTTTCTCCTTCTTCTTTTTCTTTCACACCTCTACCTTTCCCCATTTCCCACTTTTTCTTTCATTTTTCTTTGGTACTATTTCCCACCTCTCATTATGTCAGGTAGGCCTCGCCTGTCCAGGATGGGTAAGGACGAATTGGGGGGCTTCATATGGCTCGTAAGCCATTTCCTCCCACTGATGCTGGAGGCTGGGGGCCGTGTGATACAGGGGTATCACACGGAGGCGAGGAAAATACGTTGGGAGAAGGTGTGCCATCACCTGGTCCGGGTCTACGGGAGTATGAGGAATGTCCATCAACTCAAGCACCGCTGGGCAGATCTGATCAGCAGGGAACAGGACCTGCTGGACCACCTGGGACTCCGGATTGGTGGCTATGTTGGTGAGTAATAATCAATTACATGGGAATAATAGGAATGTGTGCGTGAACATGTGATGATTGGTAGCCAATCTGCAAAATAAGTAGCTGACTGCGTGTTATACTAGGGAAACCTAGGCCCATGGGCATACACATAAATCCCCATTTTTGCTACACATGTACACCCAATAACAGCAGTAAAATGCAACATCTATTAGTATTTTGCTAAGTAGCCCCCTCTCTGCGTCACAAAATGATGCAAATGCTGCGCTACAAAGGTATACATATGTGTCCAAATGTGTATTTGTTGCCGGGTGTGTATGAAGACCTATGCTACCAGGCCGATGCCTTATCTTTGCAACACATACCAGATGGCTGTAGCTGCATGGAATGTAGTGTTGCATTTGTGTCTGAAAAGCAACACGTGAACTGCTCAATTTGTACTCTACTGGTCATAATGGCCAGTGAGTACGTCATGTAGAAACAACATACCTACATATGTAGACGCCATAGCTAGACCGAAAATTGCAAACACATGATGATGCAACACCTGTGTGTTGCCTTCACGTCACATGAAGTTAGTCATGTTGTCCACACATATGTCACATGTGTGTCTGGTTGCTGTGTGTTGAACCTGTCCCCATAGCCTGTTTGATTGTGAGTGGTCATGCAGTCCTCATGGAACCAGTTGTGAAATGTTTCTCTCTGGGATGCACATGCTGAGATGTATGGATCACATGATTGTTCGGGCCTACTAATGGAGGAGTAACTTGGACGACACATGACTGTCCTGGCCACTGCATGAGTGTAGTAGGGTGTGTCACTGGAGCAGGAGACTCATCCAGTGATAATCTAGTATACAAAGTCAGCCAGGCAGGATGAGCATGTGTGAAAGTGTATCATTACCATGTAATATTCACACACTGTCATTGTAACAGAAATTATTTGTCTGTTCACCCAGTCTGAGTATAATCTTCCTTTCATGCTTTACAGGTGGACCAGCCCCGTACACCATTGGTGAGGTAGCCCATTTTGACGACCCCGATACCTACAGTGAGTGTTGCCTAAGTGCTATTTACATTGTTTGGAAATGAAGCATGATGGATTACTGTGTGTTCAGGACAATTCATGATATGATGTGCTGGCCGTTCATTGGCTTTGTTGTTTTGGTGTGATATCAAATTGGAATAATGTTTCGATAAAGCAATCCCTAGTCATCTCTCAGATTGAGGGGCAGTAGGTCATTCAATTAGTGCGACTATTGGGAATAGCATGACTCATTTTGAACACACTGGTCAATGTTAGACTTGGTCAGGAACTTGCCATTAACTGAGTCAGCATATCAGACTGACAGTCTCCCAGATAGCTTAGGCACATGGCTTCGATGACAAGTGCTTCTTCCTAGTTGAGGATGGACTGTGTACACTGTAGGTCGGATCTTCCGGGGGCATGTACTTCCACAAGGTGACCTCGAAGTGTGTGTGACTTGAGTGCAATGGCCTAGGTGTTCTGTTGAATCATGTGAATGGGTGTTCTACCTCCTCTGTGTGTGTTGTAAAACATGCCTCACTAATAGTATGTTATGTTTGGCTAAGTCATATCATTTTGACATGTGTGGACCTGGGATGTGACAAGGTTGGGCTGACTCCAACGTGTTGCTAGCCCTTCATAGGTGTTGTGTGTGAAGGCACATGCTTGTTGCACTTTCTGTACACTCCTGGTTGTGCATTGATCATGGGATTGTTGTTTGTTCTTCCCACACCACCCACAAAGACTGGGATGTTACTGTGAAACAGGGTACCTAGGACTGTAGCAACCAGTATGTTACACGTACTTAACACCTTTTGTGACTTGAGTTTGTACCTAGGTCCAGATGTAGCAAAATGTCTCCACATTGCAAATAGCATAATTTGATGTTAGTGAGTTGCAAACGTCTGTTTCCTAATCCGAAATGTTATTGGTGGTCATGTACATATTCGCAAAATGCTTTTCTAAAGTAAAAAAATAAAGGAGTTTACCAGCCCTACTTGCAAATCACAGTGTTAGGCAATCCCATTTGCTAATGAGTACGTGGTTGCAAAGTGAGTAGCTGTTATCATCCACTTGAAGTGGCTGCTAACCAACTTGCTGACTGGAAAGGGTCCTCATTGTGAACCTTCACCTTTGTGAGTGGACCAAAATACTCCTGCACAAAACAGCCAGTGGTCTAGGGGAGCAATAATTATTGTGTAAATTACGAACAATCAATTGTTGTGAATTTAAACAAATCGCAGCTCATTTTCCTTTCAGATAAAGGGCCTACACTTGGTGAAAAATAACTTGCTTCATTTAAAAGCAGTCACGTCTATGGAGTTCTGCTGTTCCCAGCAGGCCTCCATCCCCGTGAGTGCCCATAGTTGCTAAGGTGGTGCAAGTTGGAACCCACATCATTGATGTTCATGAGGTGGGATTTAGGGACCCCATAGTGACTCGCAGACGGTGTCAGAGACACCGTTCAGCTTTGCAATTTGCTAGTTGATTTCCCATCAATTCCTACATCTGGCCCATAGTGTCGACATATGATTCATGGCCAGGGGTTCAATCTTAGCACACAACTATTTCGAAATGCCATTGAGTGAGGAGTGTGATTCTTATCACATAGAATGACATATGTAGTGAAGTCAGTATGCGGACGAGCTGGTGCCATAATGTATAATGGCTTAGGTATGAATTGTAGGAGTAGTTTAGGGTGATGTCATCCATCATGTAGAGACATGGATCTGCTATATGTGATATGCCCTTCAGTATGCATGATTCACATGTACTTCCTCTGAGCCTTCCCGTGACATATGTTGTAACAATTGCTGCAACCAATACATTGCTAGTAATGGTCAAATTACCCATTGTGGTATTCAACCCACTGTAAATTCTATGCTCAATATTTGCCTTTTCCCTTCACAGCTGCAAACCTGAGTGCCGCAGCTCGAAACCAGTTTGAGCGCCGTGCAATGAGGTACAGGCACATCCTGCAGGTGCAGTGTGGGTATCGGAGGATGGCCCACAGATACAATTCGGAACGGGCCTCCGGGGCGTGGTATGCCACACCACAGGCTCCACCAACGGTGCCACCTACAACCACCAGGTCTGCCCAAGGGGACCCAGCGACGGACCAGCCATCTTCCTCAAGACCTGGACCCAGCCGTGTGTTGGGAGCAGGGCTGTCCCGTGGCCACTCCACTCCAGCAACAATCTCCACCTCCACCGGCACGCAGACCAGCAGTGACCCTCCAATTGACCCTGCAGCCTTCCAGGCATTGTCTAGGAAACTGGACAGGTTAATTCAAAAGGTTGACAACCTGACGGAGGACATGGCGGAGGTCAAAAAGAAGGTGCGCTCCATCCGGCGCACACTTCAGAGGGCAAATCCTTAGTTATTTTGCCCTCCTGAACTTTTACCCCTCCCCTCTCCCCTCTTTCCTCTTTTCATACTGTTAGTTGGGTTTGGGGGGTTAGTTGTAGGATAAGTATAGGTAATTAGCTTAGTTAGTGTTAGGTAAGAGGGTGGGGGGTCCTTATACTTTCTATCTAATATTTTTGTGTGGGTGGGTGGGTGTTCGGCAATGTTGGGATTCCTGTTTGATAAAAAAAAAAAAAAAATACAAAAAAATATATGTTTGTTTAGGATAGTATAGTATGTGTGTAGGTTAGTAAGTGTTGTCCTGCATGTGTCTTGTCTCATAATGGTGGGTGGGGGGTTGATGTTTAGATCGTTTCGTTACATGTGTAGAGTAAGTTTAGCTTAGGTTAGTTAGGGACAGTTGTGGGTTAGTAGTAGTCAGGTTAGATTAGTGTAGGTTTATCTTTCCCTTAGTTGCCTCTTTTCTTACTTTTTGGAAATAAAAAATTTGTTAACCCTTTACCAGATGCGTTAGGTGCTACCTTTTCATGGCCTTGACATCAGTGTAGCAGAAAGTTTTAGTATGACATTTGTGTCCTATGCTCGCTATCCCCAGGCTATTGAGGTTTAACATGCCAGCTACCCGTGTGCTAACTTGGTAAGTATCCACCGTGTGGGAGAGCCACCATTGGTAGTCTGCATAGATCATCAAGATTTGGGGTTGGTATGTATCCTACTTCACAAAGAGTGCTTCCAGAGTTGATTTTGTAGGTAAATAGATAGGTCGGACAGCATTGTGAAGTTCAGGGAGAGCTTTGTAGATGAGTATTTGTTCACACTCTTGTCTTGTTGCTGTCATTGCTGACCTACATCATGTGTGTACTGCTGGAGCATGACTTTCCTTCATGGTAGTATACGCTGTAAGGGTGATTGATGCAGTGTAATTTGGTTAACATTCCTTTCATTTTACAGCATAATGTATTGTGTTAGTATTGCAAGGTGCCTACATTTCTCATCCACCATTAGTTGTCTAGAATAGCTATGGATGGGGCCTCATTCTGTCCAACACAGCATGATTGTGTGTGCTTAGTCCCTACATCAGTTATTTTCCTCAGTCTAGTAAAGCTATGATGCAATCCTGGCCACTGCACAGATGTTTCAGTAGACATGAAATCAGGACAGTAGTCTAGAGAATCAACATGGTTGCCACACAGCCACTTTGGAGTTATGTACTGCACAGTTGAAGTGTGAAATGACACAGAGACACAATTGGTGTGCAAGTGATATTTATTTTTAGGTGGAGTAGTGCAAAAAGTCCATTAACAATGTTAGGTGAGTCCGTTCTGGTGCATTCTTAAATGGTGATCCTATTTACAGGGTGTGGATGATGCTCCTGACATGCTGGGGTGATGTCACAGACGGTGCAGAGGAACAGGAATTGCCAAATGGTAGGAGAGAAACATTTACAGCCAATGTGGACAAGTTAAACAGTAGATTGCCGAACAGTCATTGAGGGTAGTTGGAGTGAGGCTGGCATGTGTCAAAACGTAGGACCTTGGTCAGAGTGGGGCATGGTGCAGGGACTAGGGCTTCCGGGTACTCTTGCGTGTGAATGTTATCTGTTCCATGTCTTCTTCTTCTGATGTGTGTGTTGCCTGGTGTGTCCTTGTTGTTGTTGGTTTTGAAGGGGCAACACACACCTCAGTGTCAGAAGACATGGAGGCAGACATCCCGGGGGCTGATCCCTGTCCAGTTATGAAGGGCAGTACTGCAGCAAGGAGAGCGTGCTGGTTTTTCAGAATGGCAGCCACATCCCGATGGTAGGCAGCCAGGTCTGCCCTGAGGGGTTCGATGTTGCATTCGTGCACACGCTAACTGGCTTGCTGTTGGAGTTGTTTGGTCAACTGTATGACAGCTGTGCAGATTGCCTTCTGTTTAACTAAAAGTTCCTCCAACAGCGATGTTCTGGCTTGCATTGCAGCTGCCTGATCAGCAGTTGACAGCATGCACGAACGCACCCCCTCAAGGCTGGCTGCCATAGTTTGCATCCCCACCCGCACCTCCTTGGCCAGCTCCCGCTGGACCCCAACGACTGTTCTTTCGAAGCTGGTGCCAGTGTCGTCAGAGTCCTCAGCTGTGTTGGAGCTGGCAGGTCTTACAATTGGGGTGGCGGGTGGTTCTACTGTGGTGGCTGCTTCATCTTGGCTCCTCCTTGTTACTGAAGGGGGGGTTTGGAGGCTTTCGAGGACCATGTCAATGGTCTCTTGTGTGAGGTTGATGTTCTCGTCATCCATGTCATCAGGGAACTCATGGACAGGCATATCGGCAGGAGATCCGTGTTCCTCTGCAAAGAAACAGGGTACAATTAGTGTGTCTGTGTTGAGATCATTTAGCACTAAGATACAAGCCTTTGGATGCCTTTACTTTGTACTCTGATTTTGTCTTGGTATCTGCTGTCTGTCTTTGGGCATTGTTGTAGGCCTATGGCCCACCTGTGTGTCACATATATGATATGGAGCTATCAGACATGCCTGGCAGGACATCTCTAGGTGTTGATTTGTAATTATTTTGGAATATGCATTTTTTTGTCCTACTCCTCTCTCGTTGTTTCACTATTGTTATGGAGGGACATTTGTTTGGGTGGGCTCTCATTATCCTACATGTGATTCTTGGCTTTCTAGGCAGCAGGATAGCTAATGGTGTGGGGGACTAAGTTTGACCCACTTGTAAATAACTCTGTCACCCAGATATTCTATTTAGCTCAGACAGACTAGCAGTGCCTCTGGTCTCCCACAACAGAGGAATGTTTAGAAGTCCAAGCCCATGACATCTTTGGGACTTCTCAGGGAAGTGGTGGTCACTCAGGTCCTACACATTTCTATCTTTTCCGGTATGTTCCCATACACAAATGACACAGACAGTATTTGTTGGATATGAAGTTTCAGTGTACAACTGACTTGTAGGAATTTCGGTGTGAGCCCCAATAACCAAAACAATACACACAGTTAGAACTGAAATAGTCCGCAGGAAAGTAATACATTGGTACACAGCTATCATGGTGCCTAACAGTTTCTACTCTCCCTCTGCTTGTTCTATATATAGCACTGCATGTTAAGTTTGGAGCTTGTCTGTCTGAATCACAGGGGAGACATCATCCCTCATATCAGAGGAATGGGCTGGGATCTGGTTGTGCATCAGCAGCAAGGCAGGCAGCATCTAGATGTGATTTTCTGTTTGTAAACTCCCCCATGCGTGTCTTGGGACGAGGAAGTGAATTTAAAAGACATATGTCATGGTGATGACAAAGTTTCCCTACGCAGGAATGGCAAACCTTAACCCCTACCACATCTATCATCAACGAACCAGACGGTATCCTTGACTGGGGCACAGAGTGAATATGTTCTGGCAAACTCCAGTGCAGAAGTAGGCAAAACAGGGTGATTTGACTAATTGCCAACACCTTAGGACTGACTATTTGCTACATTAACTGATAGGAAGGGCAATGAGATTCATTTAGTGCAAAGTGCTCTGAGGCACTTAGATGTGAGCAAATGAGTATAAGTACATTCAGGGTAAGATGCACAAAGGCCTCCAGCCTGAGGCTATTGCGCAAAGTATACGTTTCACTTGCCACGCTACACTTTGACTGACTGTGGGTGTTGTGACTGCCCTGCCAGCACACTTGCCTCAAAGGCCCTGCACCATACACTTTTTATTCACATTGCATGATCTGTACATGTTAGGTGGCATCACCTATGTATGTCAATGTTAGGATGTGGTATGGATGTAAACATTGTTGATGTTTGTATCTGATGGGGTCTCGTGTGTCTTACTGGATTGGCTTGTTTATCGTATGGATGTCCTATTTTTTGGTTAGACTGTGCAGATGTGTTTCATTGACCAGTTGCCTGTGTCCCCTCGTCAATGTTGTTGTCTGAGCAGTATGACATTTGTGATGTAGCATTGTTAGGCAGGCACGTGAGGGACCCTGATGTATGCAGCATGTGTGTGTCGTTAGTGCTGTGTGGCTCCTATTGCTGTTTACTTAGGCTTATGTATGTGTCAGTTATGGACATTCGGCATTTAAGTGTACTGGTAGCTTTGTCTTATTTCTAGGAGTAGTTGCAGATGTCATCCTCACCCCCTAATTTAGGAATGTATGTTCCAGGGTGGGGTTCCTGCCATTTGGTACTATAGCTGCCCAGAGATGAGAGGTGTTATTGTCAACTGTGGTGGCAGTTAAGTTGCAGTTGTTGTATTTGCTACTGCATTACAGGTAGGGACCTAGTTGATGGGGAATAGTTTGTGCAAAACAAGTGCCTGGATGTGGATTCAGGGTAGTGTCCTTCCCACCTGTCACTGGTTTCCCTTGGCTCTCTTGTTGTAATTACAGGATGTCCCCATGGGACTGTAGTGGTGGCAGTATTTTGTCGTGGCCCGGCTATGGTCAGTACTGGGCATTCCCCCCTGCCGTGCCCCTTTCCCCATGCCACTTCATATATGTGCTAAGTTACATGCATTGTGTAGTAGGTATGCCCCCCCTGCTTACAGTCCCCATTATTGCATTGTAATTCCCCATGCGACTTACTCTGCATGTGCGTAGTGTCGTGGTAGTCTGCGCTGTCCAGTCCTTGTATCCCTGTGACGATCTCCTCTGGGATGACGGCTGTGACCATCTCCTCCATGTGGTCCAGAGCCTCCTGTTGTGCTGGACTCCCCCCTCCAGTCTGCATTGCTGCCTTCCTGTTCCTGGCCATTTTCTCTTTGGTCCTACGTTTACAGTCATGCCAGCGTTTCTTACACTCGGTGACTGTCCGGCGTTCTTCAGCCACACTGTTTATCTTGTCCACAATTTCTTTCCAGATGGCCTCTCTCCTACTGAGTGGCAATTTTGAGGATATGAAAAGTTGGTGCTGGTGTTCCGTCACCTCTTTCACCAGGATTTCCTGCTCCTCTGCACTGAAGCGACACTTTCTTTTTTTCTTTAACATGTCCTGGTTCCTGTGTGCTTCCTCCTGGCTGGGTCCTGGTCTGCTCTCATCCTCCTGGGGTCTGTTGGGGCATCTGGGATCCATTTTGGGTCTCCTCTCCTGTCAGTGCAGTTTTCGCGCAAAAATGTCACGCAATAGCGTGAAAAAAAACGGCGTATTCACGATAGCGCTGTCGTAAATCGACCCACAGTGATTTGCGTCACTTTTACGTGGGTTTGCCTTACGACAGACCGACGCTGTTTGCGTCACAAAATAATGACTCCCACCTGTTGGTTGCGCCGCCGTACGTCAAAGTATAAATTTGACGCCCGAATGGCGCATCCAAATGGCGTTAGACGGCGCAAATTTTTTTGACGCAAAACTGCGATGGCGCAGTTTTGCGTCAAAAAGTATAAATATGGGCCTATATGTTGTAGGTATAAAACTGTCTTTCTGAAACAGAACTGAAAAGTATTCCTTATTAGCTAAAACACTCAAAACCCATCATTAAATGCACTGACCAGCATTTTCATTGAACATTTGGCTGTCGTATTATGGCACAGAATTGAAAAAAAGTTTTTCTTTCTGCCTTCAAAAAACAATGTTTGGAAGGAGGGAAAATACAAAAATATGCTTTACATTTTAAGGCAATGTGCTTTTTTAGAAAGTGAACGTGATGGGACGTTTTCTGATTCCGATAACATACTGTAAATAGTTTTGACATCTTTTTCACTCCCTATGCTTTTTTGTGGCACTGCTGGGTTTCGAAAGTGAGTCTTGCCATAGCTATTGTGTTTGTTTTGAGTGGGGTCTGTGTTGTTACATTATTTAGCAATAATTGTAACAGTTGTGCTTGCATCTAAAAGAAAACGTGGCTGAATAAGTACAGGAAGAATTAGTAAAGCATTGCGAGAAGCTGAGATTAATTGAACTGCAGAATATTGTTTTCGAATTTTATTGACTTCATGTTCCACCATATTACCCATGAACGTCCCACTCATCATGACTCAGAATGGATGGTCCAACCAAAGACCTTTACAGAAGGCTTTATCTTGACATTTTCTTTTATGATATGCAGGGCTTATGATGTTTTTTAATTGAAAATCTCTTGAAATGTTCTAGGGTTCTAAGGCCGCCTGCTGACCTATTCTGAGACCCTAATATTTTATTATTCTCCTTCAATATAGCACCTGACAAGTGCTCCGACACTTCGTCGGTCACCAGGCTGTACCTGGAGTGTCTCAGATTGCTGACAGTGGTGGTCATTACAACCCTGGCGGTCGGTGTTAAAGCGGCGGTAAAACCGCCAACAGGCCGGCGGTAAAATTTTGGAAGAAGGGGGGGGGGTCCACAGCCGGATGAGTGCACCATGCCAGATCCACGAGGGGGCTCCATGCCCATTGATGTATCCTGGGGAGTGCAAAGCCACAGTCTCTCAAGTCTCTCCAGTGGGTGGTTTGCCCACTGTTCAATCCTGGGGAGTGCAATGCCACAGTCTCTCAAGTCTCTACAGTGGGTGGTTTGCCCACTGTTCAATCCTGGGGAGTGCAAAGCCACAGTCTCTCAAGTCTCTACAGTGGGTGTTTTGCCCACTGTTCAATCCAGGGGAGTGCAAAGCCACAGTCTCTCAAGTCTCACAAGTGGGTAGTTTGCCCACTGTTCAATCCTGGGGAGTGCAAAGCCACAGTCTCTCAAGTCTCTACAGTGGGTGGTTTGCCCACTGTACCATCCTGGGGAGTGCAAAGCCACAGTCTCTGAAGTCTCGTAAGTGGGTGGTTTGCCCACTGTTCAATCCTGGGGAGTGCAAAGCCACAGTCTCTCAAGTCTCTACAGTGGGTGGTTTGCCCACTGTACCATCCTGGGTAGTCCAAAGCCACAGTCTCTCAAGTCGATAACAGTCTCCACTGGTTCTGGAGGGGGACTGGTGCCCAGAGTGCTTCATCCTGTGCAGGACAGACGGAGTGGATGCAGGTCTCCACTGGTTCTGGAGGAGGACTGGTGCCCAGAGTGCTTCATCCTGTGTAGGACAGACGGAGTGGATGCAGGTCTCCACTGGTTCTGGAGGGGGACTGGTGCCCAGAGTGCTTCATCCTGTGCAGGACAGACGGAGTGGATGCATGTCTCCACTGGTTCTGGAGGGGGACTGGTGCCCAAAGTGCTTCATCCCGTGCAGGACAGACGGAGTGGATGCAGGTCTCCACTGGTTCTGGAGGGGGACTGGTGCCCAGAGTGCTTCATCCTGTGCAGGACAGACGGAGTGGATGCATGTCTCCACTGGTTCTGGAGGGGGACTGGTGCCCAGAGTGCTTCATCCTGTGCAGGACAGACGGAGTGGATGCAGGTCTCCACTGGTTCTGGAGGGGGACTGGTGCCCAGACTGCAGCACTCACCCCGTGACGGTCCAAGTTGCGTCACTGCCCCTGCCGCTAATGGGCTAGCGGTGCTCGCCTTGGCGGTCTTTGCCCTGTTCAGCGGTGCTTGAGTTGGCAGTTTCTGACCTGTTCAGCGGTGCTTGCCCTGTTCAACGGTGCCTTCCATGGCGGTCTTTGCCCTGTTCAGCGGTGCTTGAGTTGGCAGTTTCTGACCTGTTCAGCGGTGCTTGCCCTGTTCAGCGGTGCCTTCCATGGCGGTCTTTGCCCTGTTCAGCGGTGCTTGAGTTGGCAGTTTCTGACCTGTTCAGCGGTGCTTGCCCTGTTCAGCTGTGCATTCCATGGCGGTCTTTGCCCTGTTCAGCGGTGCTTGAGTTGGCAGTTTCTGACCTGTTCAGCGGTGCTTGCCCTGTTCAGCGGTGCATTCCATGGCGGTCATTGCCTTGTTCAGCGGTCCCTGGCCTGTTCAGCAGTGCTTGCCAAGGTGGTCCTTCATTGCCCAGCAGGCCTGTGGCTGGTGGTCCTTCATGGGTCAGCTGGGCTGTGGCTTGCGGGGCCCTCCTGGCCAGTGACGATGGGGTTGGCCTCCTGGGCAGTGACTCTGGCGGTGGCCTCCTGGCCAGTGACGATGGGGCTGGCCTCCTGGGCAGTGACTCTGGCGGTGGCCTCCTGGCCAGTGACGATTGGGCTGGCCTCCTGGGCAGCGGGGATGATGGCGGTCTTCTCCGCCGTGCTGCCCCTCCCAGACTTTGGAGATTTCTTCTGGCCCTTCCCCACCTTGGGAGGAGTCACAGCTGAGTCGACACTAGCCCCGGGACCCTTGTGAGCGGCTTTGCTGGCTGGAGTCTTCCCCCTCTCCCGCCGGGCACTGTCCAACTTCTGGTGCTTCACAGGGGGGGGACTGGCTGTGCTGTGGCTCCGTGCCACACTGGCTGGCCTGGTGGCCGGTGCACTTCACATACCTGTAACAGGCACCACTGGTCCCGGAGATTTTTTGGCTGAGGTGCTAGTACGGGACCTATGAGTTGGAGGGGGTGGGGGGGTGGGAAAGAGTTCAAGGTTGGCCAGGAAAAGTTTCTTAGGAAAACTGGGACGGGTAGCTGGAGGGGGTTTGGGAGTGGAGGAAGAGGCAGTGGTTGTAGGAGGTGTACTGTTAGAAATGGGGTTTTTGGTTGGCAGTCAGGTTACCCCCTGTCCAAGCAAAAGCCCTCACTCTAGTCAGGGTAAGTCACACACAATCCAAGATTATCCTGTGCCCACCCTCTGGTAGCTTGGCACGAGCAGTCAGGCTTAACTTAGAAGGCAATGTGTAAAGTATTTGTGCAATAACTCATACAATACCACCATATAGCACCACAAAAATACACCACACAGTGTTTAGAAAAATATATAATATTCATCAGGATAATTCTAGGTCAAAAAAGAATAAAGTTGCAATGGAAAATTGTAGAAATATCACGGAAAAGTGATATAAAGGGGGTGATTCTAACCCTGGCGGTCGGTGTTAAAGCGGCGGCCAACCCGCCAACAGGCTGGCGGTAAAAAATATGGGATTCTGACCCTGGCGGGAACCGCCAACACAGACAGCCACTTTAACACTCCGACCGCCACGGCGGGACAAACAAACAGCGCGGCGGTCACCGCCAACAGACAGGCGGCAGACAATGTACCGCCCACACTATTCCAACTCACCAATCCGCCACCTTTTCCGGGGCGGGAGCACCGCCGATAAAAACACGGCGGAAACAGACTACGGACGGGAAAACGCTCACCACTACGCACTCCAGGAGGAAGGAGGACAGCATGGAACCCGAATTAAACATCCTACCTGCTCTCGTCTACCTTCTCATCTACCACGAGTACGAAGTCCGGCGCAGACGACAACGGTGAGTACTGCACCTACGACACACGGGAGGGGGAGGACGAAAGGTTACGGGCACACACATATGCGACCCACCCCCCCCCCCAACTATGTACTCACCAATGCAGCGCACCAAGTCACAGTGACACCACCCAAACACCCCTGAAAAATGCTAGGACATAATCAGATTTTGAATAAATATTTATGTACCAAAAAGCTCCAGAAAATTAGCGTACAACCATGAAAGATATCCACAACAAAACTAATGACACACACATCAGTGTATAACTGAAGTACCAAGTCCTGCACAACCTACGATTTCAGCATGTCCGTGGTCCAAAGTCTTGAGAAACAAGGGCAAAGCCCACACAGGAGACCTGAGTCCTTTGGAGAGAACACTGCAGGGGCATCAGATGTAAAAACTACAGGCACCTCAGGGGGAAGGGAAGGGGGGGACACCACAGCCACATGAGTCCACGACGCCAGATCCACGAGGAGCCACCATGCCCACGGGACCATCCTGGGGAGTGCAAAGCCACAGTCTCTCAATGTCTCTACAGTGGGTGGGCTGCCCACTGGACCATCCTGGGGAGTGCAAAGCCACAGTCTCTCAATGTCTCTACAGTGGGTGGGCTGCCCACTGGACCATCCTGGGGAGTGCAAAGCCACAGTCTCTCAATGTCTCTACAGTGGGTGGGCTGCCCACTGGACCATCCTGGGGAGTGCAAAGCCACAGTCTCTCAATGTCTCTACAGTGGGTGGGCTGCCCACTGGACCATCCTGGGGAGTGCAAAGCCACAGTCTCTCAAGTCTCTGCAGTGGGTGGATTGCCCACTGGACCATCCTGGGGAGTGCAAAGCCACAGTCTCTCAATGTCTCTACAGTGGGTGGGCTGCCCACTGGACCATCCTGGGGAGTGCAAAGCCACAGTCTCTCAAGTCTCTGCAGTGGGTGGATTGCCCACTGGACCATCCTGGGGAGTGCAAAGCCACAGTCTCTCAATGTCTCTACAGTGGGTGGATTGCCCACTGGACCATCCTGGGGAGTGCAAAGCCACAGTCCATCAGGTGGATGACAGTCTCCACTGGTCAAGGAGGAGGCATGGTGGGCACAGTGAACCATAAACGGTGCTTGCGACGGCGGGGCCCAGCGGAGCGGTGCTTGAGACGGCGGGGCCCAGCGGAGCGGTGCTTGAGACGGCGGGGCCCAGCGGAGCGGTGCTTGAGAGGAAGGGCCCAGCGGAGCGGTGCTTGAGAAGAAGGGCCTAGCGGAGCGGTGCTTGAGACGGCGGGGCCCAGCGGAGCGGTGCTTGAGACAGCGGGGCCCAGCGGAGCGGTGCTTGAGAGGAAGGGCCCAGCGGAGCGGTGCTTGAGAAGAAGGGCCCAGCGGAGCGGTGCTTGAGACGGCGGTGCCCAGCGGAGCGGTGCTTGAGAGGAAGGGCCCAGCGGAGCGGTGCTTGAGAAGAAGGGCCCAGCGGAGCGGTGCTTGAGACGGCGGGGCCCAGCGGAGCGGTGCTTGAGACGCCGGGGCCCAGCGGAGCGGTGCTTGAGAGGAAGGGCCCAGCGGAGCGGTGCTTGAGAAGAAGGGCCCAGCGGAGCGGTGCTTGAGACGGCGGTGCCCAGCGGAGCGGTGCTTGAGAGGAAGGGCCCAGCGGAGCGGTGCTTGAGAAGAAGGGCTCAGCGGAGAGGTGCTTGAGACGGCGGGGCCCAGCGGAGCGGTGCTTGAGACGGCGGGGCCCAGCGGAGCGGTGCTTGAGAGGAAGGGCCCAGCGGAGCGGTGCTTGAGAAGAAGGGCTCAGCGGAGCGGTGCTTGAGACGGCGGGGCCCAGCGGAGCGGTGCTTGAGACGGCGGGGCCCAGGGGAGCGGTGCTTGAGAGGAAGGGCCCAGCGGAGCGGTGCTTGAGAAGAAGGGCCCAGCGGAGCGGTGCTTGAGACGGCGGTGCCCAGCGGAGCGGTGCTTGAGAGGAAGGGCCCAGCGGAGCGGTGCTTGAGAAGAAGGGCCCAGCGGAGCGGTGCTTGAGACGGCGGGGCCCAGCGGAGCGGTGCTTGAGACGGCGGGGCCCAGCGGAGCGGTGCTTGAGAGGAAGGGCCCAGCGGAGCGGTGCTTGAGAAGAAGGGCCCAGCGGAGCGGTGCTTGAGACGGCGGGGCCCAGCGGAGCGGTGCTTGAGAGGAAGGGCCCAGCGGAGCGGTGCTTGAGACGGTGGGGCCCTGTTCAGTGGTGCTCTTCTCCACGGCGGGCCCTGTTCAGCGGTGCTCTTCTCCACGGCGGGGCCCTGTTCAGCGGTGCTCTTCTGCACCGCGGGCCCTGTTCAGCGGTGCTCTTCTCCACGGCGGGCCCTGTTCAGCGGTGCCTATCTCCACGGCGGGGCCCTGTTCAGCGGTGCTCTTCTGCACCGCGGGCCCTGTTCAGCGGTGCCTATCTCCACGGCGGGGCCCTGTTCAGCGGTGCTCTTCTGCACCGCGGGCCCTGTTCAGCGGTGCTCTTCTCCACGGCGGGGCCCTGTTCAGCGGTGCTCTTCTGCACCGCGGGCCCTGTTCAGCGGTGCTCTTATCCACGGCGGGGCCCTGTTCAGCGGTGCTCTTCTCCACGGCGGGCCCTGTTCAGCGGTGCTCTTCTGCACGCGGGCCCTGTTCAGCGGTGCTCTTCTCCACGGCGGGCCCTGTTCAGCGGTGCTCTTCTCCACGGCGGGGCCCTGTTCAGCGGTGCTCATCCAGCAGGTCAAGGGAGCCAGACCTGGCCTCGACTCCCTGCTCAGTCGCCCTCGGACCGTGACGTATCTGGACCCTTCGGGGACGGACTCCTGGCCTCCTTAGTGTCCTCCTTCCCATCTGGGATGTGGCATGTGGGGTCCACCTTCTCCGCGCTCCTGCTGCCCTTCCGCTCCTTTGATGGGGCTCTCGGGCCCTTGCCTCCCCCAGATGGTGTGGGTGGTGAAGTGGCCGCACATTGCTCCTTGGGGGCAGCCCTGTCGGTCCTCGCACGGCGGTCCTTGTTTTTGCGGGTCCTCTTGCCGGGGGGGGGGGGCTGGACGTGTCCTTGCTGCTGATCGATGTGTCACTGCTGGCAAAGGGTGGGCTCCAGAACCCAGGCACAACAGTGACACCCGAAGCTGGCTGGTGGTGGCTGCGGTGCTCTTGGGACTCTTTGAAGATGGATGGGGGAGGTCATCGGGGGGAAAGAGGTTAAGGTTAGCCAGGAAAAGTTTTTTTGGGCCAAGGTAAAAGGTAGGAGAAGTGGAGATGGAAGTGGAGGTAGAGGAGGTGGTTGTAGGAGAGTCAGGTGTGCTGTCATTGGGTGAAGGTGCTGGTGCTGTAGGCTGTCGTGAGGTGGATGGCTGTTGGGTGGGTGGCTGCCTGCGTTTGTGTGTCTTGGAAGAGGGGGTGACAGACACAGTGGGAGAGGACACAGTGGACGTGTACATGGCAGTGGGGGTGGTGACTGCACGAGTGTGGACTGTACTGGAGGGTGAGGTGGTGATGGAAGCACTGGCTGATGTTGGGGTGCATGCAGGTGTGAGTGTAGACGTCACAGGGAGGGAGGAGGGAGACGAGGAGGAGGGGGACACAGGGGTGGCAGTGGCTGTTTGCATGTCTGCATCTGGGTGTTGCTCGGGTGAGTGTTTGCGGGATCTGTGGTGCTTGTGTTTGGATGAGCTGCTCTTGGGTGTTGAGGTGTGTGCAGGCTGGTCTGATGGTGTGGATGGGATAGGCTGAGGAACAGGAGACAGAGACAGGCTGGAGGCAGTCAGAAGAGGGAGGCTGGAAACAGGGACAATGGCTGCCGTCAGTGCTGAGGCCAGAGCAGTGAACGCTCGTTGATGGGCAGCCTGACCCGAATGAATGCCCTCCAGGTACGCATTGCTCTGTTGCACCTCCCTTTGCACACCCTGGATGGCATTCAGAAGGGTCGTCTGCCCAACAATGAGCGTCCTTACCAGGTCAATGAGCTCCGCACTGAGGGCAGCAGGGGCAACAGGGGCAGGGGCTGAGGTGCCTGGGGCGAAGGAGACGCGCGCCTTCCTGGGCGAAGCGGCACGGAGCGAAGACTGAGGGGCTGCTGGGAGGGCGGGGCTGGTGCGCTGGGTGGCGGCTGTACCTGTAGAGGCAGGGGCACGGATGTTGCCGCCACCCCTAGGGAGCTCCCATCCGAGGACGTGTCGCTTTCGCTGCTCTCACCAGCGGTCCCCGTCGTGGTGCTCCCCTCGCCCTCCGGATCACTGGTGCCCTCGGTGTCTGTTCCTGGGCCCACCGGGGCCTTGTGTCCTGCAGCTCCCTCGTGCTCCGATGCCATATCTCCTCCGCCTGATGATGCTAATGCACACATGCACAAGAAGATGAAGAGAAAGGGTGGGGGGAGAAAAAAGAAGACCAGGTTGAGTGCATGCAATGTCAACACCGTTGGCGGAGAGGACAGACACAGGTGCCTAATGCACTAAGCCGCGCATTCGGGGTACACTACTCAGTACTACTGACTAAGACAACAGGCCAAGAGACGTCAAACGCGCACATGGGAGATGCTGGACCTTCAATGGCTGTACTTGTCACCCTACCGAGGTGGGGGCCGGGGGCACAGGGCCATGCCTAAGGGAGAGGACTACACTACAGAAAGCGCCCTGGCCTAATGTCACCCACAGCCCTCCTCCCCCACCCAGACGCCTCCACTGCGCAGAAAGATAGGAGAATGTGCTGATACTCACCCCCTTGTGTCTGCTGTGATGTCTTAAAGCGCCCATCCAATTCAGGGTAGGCCACCGCCAGGATCCGGGACATCAGGGGGGTCATGGTGCGACTGGCACCCCTCCTAGGTTGGGAGGCCATCCCCAGCAGTCTTTCTGCGGTCTTCTTTGTTCCGCGGCGGATGTCCTCCCACCTCTTGCGGCAGTGGGTGCCCCGTCTGTTGTGGACCCCCAAGGTCCGGACTTCCTTGGCGATGGCACGCCAAATGTGGGATCTTCTGATGGGCGCTGACCTATTAGACATGTACAGGGTGGAAAGGAGGAAATCATCAATGACCTGCATGTTAGATGTAATTGGCCCCCCCCCACCCACTTTGCCATATGGCACATGCTCTCATCTGTCGGCCGTTGCATTCCTCATTCGCCCCCCACCCCACCAACTTACATCCACCCCAATCCACACAGGCATAGCCCATTCCATGTGCACCCGGTGTACTCACTTGTTGGTCTGGAGGACCGTAGAGTAGCGCATACTGGGGGAGGACCCCATCCACGAGCTTCTCCAACTCTTCAGACGTGAAGGCAGGGGCCCTTTCCCCAGTCGCAGCAGCCATTGTATCTTCCAGACCGAGGTCACAGCAGCACTTGCAGTATAGGTCCTCTCCTGTGGATGATCAGGTCTCGAGTGATTAAGCAGATAGAAAATGGCGGTCACGTCCGCGGCGGTGCGTACCGCGGCGGTGCGTACCGCGACCGCCGGCGCACTTTGTTATTGGCTCCTGAAACCCATAGGCTTCAATGTTAACCAATGTGGCTTTGCGCCGCGGTCTGCGACCGCCTACCGCCACGGTGTGCCCCGCCAGCGCATTGACCTTACATCCCATTGTCCCACTTCACAGGTCAGGCAGCCGCCATTTCAAGGGCCCACATGGCTTAATTTTGACTGCGACACACAGGCCTAGGCCTTGCATTGCCACACATACACGCCTTTCAACCCATTGCCATTCTTTAACTGTGCAAGCTGTCTGTACGTACCTGTGGTTTGGCTGACTCTGTGCTCCATGTTGTCCTTCCTAGGCACCGTCCGCTGGGACTTGCGATGAGAAGGAGGAATCCTCGCGTGTACCGACCGCTGGTGGACCTGTCGACAATGGAAGAACGCCATATAATACTTCGATACAGACTTGACCGTGCCACTATCCATGAACTGTGTGCCCAGCTGGAGCCAGCCCTGATGTCCCCCATCCGCCAACCCACAGGGATTCCCCCTCTGGTGCAGGTTTTGTCAGTCCTCCATTTTTTGGCCAGTGGGTCATTCCAGACCACAGTGGCCATGTCATCTGGAATGTCTCAGCCTATGTTTTCTAAGATTTTGAGCAGAGTGTTGTCTGCCCTGATGAAACTCATGCGGAGCTACATCATTTTCCCCGAGGAGGGTGACTTGCCTACAGTGAAGGGTGATTTCTATGCCCTTGGACATATCCCCAACATCATTGGTGCCATTGATGGGACCCATGTGGCTTTGGTACCCCCAAAAGACGATGAGCAGGTGTACCGAATCAGAAAAAATTATCATTCGATGAATGTCCAGGTGGTCTGTTTGGCTGACCAGTACATCTCCCATGTAAATGCCAAGTTCCCAGGGTCAGTGCATGACGCGTATGTGATGCGAAATAGCAGCATCCCCTATGTGATGGAGCAGCTACAGAGACAACGTGTGTGGCTAATAGGTGACTCTGGTTACCCCAACCTGCCGTGGCTACTGACCCCAGTAAGGAATCCCCGGACAAGGGCAGAGGAACGCTACAATGAGGCCCATGGGCGTACTAGGAGGGTGATTGAGCGAACCTTTGGACTCCTGAAGGCCAGGTTTAGGTGCCTGCATATGACTGGTGGATCCCTAATGTACTCACCAAAGAAGGTGTGCCATATCATCGTGGCCTGCTGTATGCTTCACAACCTGGCTTTGCGACGCCAGGTGCCTTTCCTGCAGGAGGATGGTCCAGATGGTGGTGTTGTAGAAGCCGTGGAGCCTGTGGAGAGTGAAGAGGAGGAAGACTCTGGGGACGACACAGACAATAGGGATAGAGTGATACAACAGTATTTCCAGTGACACCCAGGTAAGACTCACCCACGCCATTTCCCAATTGCTTCTAGCCTCCTGCATCTGTACTTTGTGTAGTTCCCCACAGATGTTTTTCAGTAATTTTTGCCTTTCCCTTCCCTTCTCAGTGCTGTCTGACTCAGTACCTGACTTCTGCTTGGTTCGCCCATGAAATACAGCGTATTGACATTGGTATGTTGTCATGACTAATTGACAGAACAGAAATGGAACAGTAATATGTAATACATTTGTTAATAATACAGCATGACTCAAAACAGATTAGTGTTCAAAATGTGATTTATTTACAGTGCTAGATATCGGTACATGTGATTCTAAGGGTGATGGGTGGGGGTGGAGGAATATCCATGGCAGAGTCCAGTTCTCAGTCTCACAGGTGCATTGTTCTTTTGCCTGTGGAAGGATGGAGCATAGGCAGTTCATGGTTGGACAGGGTGGCAATGTGGGACAGTGGGAAGAGTTCAGGGGGTATGTCCTGCTGGCGGGGGTCTTGACATCCTACTCTGTCTTTTTCTTTGGTCTCAGGCTCCTCTTACGGGGTGGTTGTTCTTCAGCAGGAGGTGGGGTTCTGGGGGGCTGTTGAGGTGTTGGGACCTCCTGTCCACTAGCGCCGGCGGAGGTGGTAGGCTGTTCCTGGTCCGGCCTAGTGACAGGGGCCCTGTGTGGTGCACCATGGTCCCGCAACGCGTCCTCTATCCTGTGGAGGGCCAGGACGATGGTCCCCATTGCGGTCCCGATGATTCTCAGCTCCTCCCTGAACCCCATGTAGCGTTCTTCCTGCTGTGCCTGGATCTCAGTGAACCTGGCCAGTACCGTCGCCATCGTTTCTTGGGAGTGGTGGTATGCCCCCATGATGGTGGTGAGGGCCTCTTGGAGAGTGGGTTCCCTGGGCCTCTCCTCCCCCCCCTGTCGCACAGCAGCCCTCCGAGCTGCCCGGTTTCCCCCGGCCTCTGTCCCCTGGCCGGTGTGCCCGCTCCCACTGCCCCCAGGTCCCTGTTGTTGTTGGGGTGTTGGGTTAGCCTGGGTGCCCTGTAGTGGCGGACACACCGCTGATTGAGCTGTCCTAGAGACAGAGGCATGGGCCCGCTGGGTGGGAGCTGTGCTGGTGTCGGCAGAGGGGGTCGGGTCTGGTGTGGCCTGTGGCTGCCTGAGGGGAACCGACTGCCCAGAGGTCCCCGATGGTCCGGGCTGGTCATCAGGTTCACTGTCGACAGAGCTGCTATCCTCAGTGTGGGCGTGTTCCGGTGGTGGGATGGACACTTCTGGACCCTCCTGGCTGGTGTGTTGTCGTTCGGGTCCTGCATGGGGTAAGAGAGTTTGGTTATTGTTTCTGTGTGTGCAATAGCGTGCGTGTTATGGGTGCCCTTGTTCCCCAGTGCAGGCATTCCCTTGAGGGAGGTGTTGTGAGGGTATTTAGTGGGGGGGAGGGGTTAGTGCAGTGGTCATGCATAGGTGATGGGTGCCCATGATTTGTGTTGGCATGCAGGAGTTGGTGTTGGGATGGGTGGGTTGTGCTGGTGAGACATTGTCAGGGAGGATATGTGCTGGGGGGTTGGGGGTGAGGGTGGGGGTGTGGGTTGGCATGCTGGTGGGGTGGGGGGGATATAGTAGTTAAGATGGGACTTACCAGAGTCCATTCCTCCGGCTACTCCTGCGAGGCCCTGAGGATGCAGGATGGTCAAGACCTCTTGCTCCCACGATGTAAATTCGGGAGGGGTGGGTGGGGGTCCGCCACCAGTCTTCTGGACCGCGATGTTGTGCCTGGAGACCATCGATCGGACCTTCCCCCGTAGGTCGTTCCATCTTTTGCGGATGTCCTCCCTATTCCTGGGATGCTGTCCCACCGCGTTGACCCTGTCCACGATCCGCTGCCATAGCTCCGCCTTCCTGGCTATACTGGTGTGCTGCACCTGCGAGCCGAAGAGCTGGGGTTCCACTCTTAGGATTTCCTCCACCATGACCCGGAGTTCTTGGTCCGAAAAGTGTGGGTGCCTTTGGGGTGCCATGGGGTGGTGTGGGTGAGGTGTGGGGTGGTGTATGTGATGAGGAGTGTGTTGGTGAGTGGTGCTTTGTGCTACTATGTGGTGTGTGTGATGGTGTAGTGTGCCTCAGTCTGTCTTGCTATGGATTGTCTGCTGTGTCTCTCTTTCCTTCTCTCAGTAATTATGGTCGCAGGGGTTTGTGGGTGATGTGGGTGTGTGTTTTATAGTTGGTTGATTGTGTGGGAGTGGTGTGTGTATGTGTATCAGGTGTGTGTATTTCAAATTGTCCAATGTGGCTGTGTTTTGGTGATGTGTGTGTATTCTGACCGCGGCGGTGTGTACCGCCAATGGAATACCGCGTTTGAATGACCGCCGTGTGGATTCGCGGGTCGTAATGGCATGGGCGTATTTCTGTTGGCGTGACGGTGGAGGTTTGGTCATCTCCAGTTTATCGCTGCCCGCCGATGTGGCGGGCTGCAGTGGAGGACGGATTTTTGGAGGTTTGGCCATTGTGGGTCAGAATGACCGTGGCTGTTGACCGCGGCCGCGGCGGTGTTATGGCGGTCTTATGACCGGCGGTAAGGGCATTTTACCGCCGAGGTCAGAATCACCCCCAAAGTGTCTTAAAGTCTTTAGAATATAAACAAAGTCTCTTTCAAGCACAAGTACCTGGTTGGGAGTGGAAAAATCTCCTCAGAGGGCCACAAGAGAAGAGGTTCGTGGAAAAAGGGTGTGTGCGTCGATTTCTCCACACCACACACGGACTTGCGTCGTTATTTTCCACGCGGGGAAGTCGGGCGTTGTTTTCCGGCGCGCGGACAGTCTCTTTCTGTGGATCGCGGGGATTACCAGATGTCCCGGGTCTGTGCGTGGATTTTCCTGCTTGTTCTCCGGCTGCGCGTCGGTCTGCGGGGCTGCGCGTCGAAATTACGATCTCACGGCAGGCGTCGTGTCGATTTCTCCTCTAGACTTCGATCTGCGGGGCTGCGCGTTGAAATTACGATCTCACGGCAGGCGTCGCGTCGATTTCTCCTCTAGAGGTCGGGCGGCGTTGTCCTTGCGAGGCTGTGCGTCGGATCTTCGATCGTCCCAAGAGCGTTGCGTCGATCAGCGTCGGAGTGCGGCGTTTTTCTCGCCGCGAAACAAGCTGTGCGTCGAAATTTTCGGCGCACGGAGTGTCCAAGTAAAAGAGAGAAGTCTGTTTGGTCCTGAGACTTCAGGGAACAGGAGGCAAGCTCTATCCAAGCCCTTGGAGAGCACTTTCACAGCCAGACAAGAGTTCAGCAAGGCAGCAGGGCAACAGCAAGACAGCAGTCCTTTGTAGAAAGCAGGCAGGTGAGTCCTTTGAGCAGCCAGGCAGTTCTTCTTGGCAGGATGTAGTTTCTGGTTCAGGTTTCTTCTCCAGCAAGTGTCTGATGAGGTAGGGCAGAGGCCCTGTTTTATACCCAAATGTGCCTTTGAAGTGGGGGAGACTTCAAAGAGTGGCTAAGAAGTGCACCAGGTCCCCTTTCAGTTCAATCCTGTCTGCCAGGGTCCCAGTAGGGGGTGTGGCAGTCCTTTGTGTGAGAGCAGGCCCTCCACCCTCCCAGCCCAGGAAGACCCATTCAAAATGCAGATGTATGCAAGTGAGGCTGAGTACCCTGTGTTTGGGGTGTGTCTGAGTGAATGCACAAGGAGCTGTCAACCAAGCCCAGCCAGACGTGGATTGTAATGCACAGAAGGATTTAAGTGCAAAGAAATGCTCACTTTCTAAAAGTGGCATTTCTAGAATAGTAATATTAAATCCGACTTCACCAGTCAGCAGGATTTTGTATTACCATTCTGGCCATACTAAATATGACCCTCCTGCTCCTTTCAGATCAGCAGCTGCCACTTCAACAGTGTATGAGGGCAGCCCCAATGTTAGCCTATGAAGGGAGCAGGCCTCACAGTAGTGTAAAAACGAATTTAGGAGTTTTACACTACCAGGACATATAACTACACAGGTACATGTCCTGCCTTTTACCCACACAGCACCCTGCTTTAGGGGTTACCTAGGGCACACATTAAGGGTGACTTATATGTAGAAAAAAGGGGAGTTCTAGGCTTGGCAAGTACTTTTAAATGCCAAGTCGAGGTGGCAGTGAAACTGCACACACAGGCCTTGCAATGGCAGGCCTGAGACAAGGAAAAAGGGGCTACTTAAGTGGGTGGCACAACCAGTGCTGCAGGCCCACGAGTGGTATTTAACTTACCAGCCCTATGCACATGAAGTGCACTTTACTAGGGACTTATAAGTAAATTAATAGTCTAATCAGGTATGATTCAAGGTTACCATGTTTTAAGGGAGAGAGCATATGCACTTTAGCACTGGTTAGCAGTGGTAAAGTGCGCAGAGTCTAAAAACCAGCAAAAACAGTGTCCAAAAAGTGGAGGGAGGCAGGCAAAAAGTTAGGGGTGACTACCCCAAGGCTGTCAGGTCTAACATGTACGTTTGGTGACTTTGGGTGAAGGTGCATGCGCTGGAAGCTGTCGTGAGGAGGATGGCTGTTGGGTGGGTGTGTGCCTGCGTTTGTGTATCTTCGGAGGGGGCATCACAGACACACTGGGAGAGGACACAGGTGACGTGTAAATGGTAGTGGTGGTGCTGACTGCACGTGAGCGGGGTATGGTGGTGCATGTGCTGGTGCGGGACGTATTGGCTGTAGAGGTAGTGCATGCAGGTGAGAGTGTAGACGAGATTGGGAGGGAGGAGGGAGACGACGAAGAGGGGGACACAGTGGAGGCAGTGGATGTTGGTGTGTCTGCATGTGCGTGATGCTTGCGTGAGTGCCTGTGGGATGTGTGGTTCTTATGTTTGCCTGAGCTTCCCTTGTGTGGTGAGGTGTGTGCAGGCTGGTCTGATGGTGTGCTTGGGATAGACTGGGGTACAGGGGATTGGGTCTGGGTGGAGGAAGTTGAAGGGGGGAGGCTAGACACAGGGACAATGGCTGCCATCAGTGCTGAGGCCAGATTTTGCAGGGTTCGATGAAGGGCAGCCTGACCAGAATGAATGTCCTCCAGGAATGCATTTGTGTGTTGCAATTCCCTTTCTACACCCTGGATGGCATTCAAAATGGTAGACTGCCCAACAGTGAGTGACCTGAGGAGGTCAATGGCCTCCTCACTGAGGGCAGCTGAGGTAACAGGGGCAGGGGCTGAGGTGCCTGGGGCGAAGGTTGAGTGGCTGCTGGGAGGGCGGTGCTGGTAGGGGGGGTGGCAGCTGTACCTGTAGAAGTGGGGGGAACAGATTTTGCCACCACCACAAGGGAGCTCCCATCGGAGGACGAGTCTGTGTCGTTGGTTGCTGATCCTGTCCCCGCCGTGAAGCTCCCCTCGCCCTCCGTCCCACTGGTGTATTCAGAGTCCGTGGTGTGGGCCTCCATGGCCATGTGGGATGCAGCTCCCTCGTGCTCCGGTGCCACTGTACCTCCGCCTGATGATGCTGATGCACACAAGAACAGGGAGACCACAAAAAGGGGGGGGGGCGACAGAAGAAAGACAGGTTGAGTGCATGGCTTACCGCTACCGTTGGCGGACAATACAGACACAGCAGCCCCCTGCACTACGTTGCGCTGTTGGGCTCTACAGATGCAATTCCTGGGATATGTCCAACATGGCTATGGTCGACATCTGCACACATAGATGACACAGGGGCATGTATACCTGTACTTGGCACTCTACAGAGGTGGGGTGGGGTGCCAAATGGCCTGCATTACGGAGGGGCCTAGCCTACGGAACTCGCCCTGGCCTAGGGAAACCCACAGCCCTCCCCCCCCACACAGACACCTTCACTGCGCTCAAAGTCCGCTGAATAATGTTGTACTCACCCCCTTGTGTCTGCTGTGATGCCCTCAAGCGCCCATCCAACTCAGGGTAGGCCACCGCCAGGATCCGGAACATCAGAGGGGTCATGGTTCGACGGGCACCCCTCCCACGTTGGGAGGCCATCCCCAGCTGAGCCTCCGCCGTCTTCTTGCTCCAGCGGCGAATGTCCTCCCATCTTTTCCGGCAGTGGGTGCTCCGTCTGTGGTGGACCCCCAGGGTCTGAACGTTCTTGGCGATGGCACGCCAAATATCCTTCTTCTGGTGGGCGCTGACCTACATGACATGTACAGGGGAAGAAGAGAAGTCATTACCAACTGCACCGTCAAAGTGAGTGGCCCACATCCCTACCCTTGCCATGTGGCACATGCATTCACAGTCCTTCATTCACACAGAACTGTGCCCCCTTCATTCTTACAACCAGCCCTCTCCACACAGGCATAGCCCATACAACGTGCTCCCTGTGTACTTACCTGTTGGTCTGGAGGACCGTAGAGTAGCGTGTACTGGGGGAGGACCCCGTCCACGAGCTTCTCCAACTCCTCTGCAGTGAAGGCAGGGGCCCTTTCCCCAGACGCACAAGCCATTGTCTCTTGCAGCCCGAGGTTACAGCAGCACTTGCAGTGTAGGTCCTCTCCTGTCGAAGATCAGGTATCGAGTGATTGAACAGATAGAAAATGGCGGTCACGTCCTCGGCGGTGCGTACCATCACCGCCGGCGCACTTCGTCATTGGATCCTTGGACCCATAGGTTCCAATGTTAACCAATGCAGAATTGTGCCGCGGTCTACGACCGCCTACCGCGACGGTGTACAACGCCAGCGCAGTTACCTCACATCCCATTGTCCCACTTTAGAGGTCAGGCAGCCGCCATTTCAGGGGCCCACATGGCCTAATTACCAACTGCGTCACACAGACCTAGGCCTTGTCGTGCAACACAAATACAGACCAGATTTTGTGTATGAATGGTGTTCTGTGTAGACTGTGGGTACACACCTCTGAGTTGTTTGACTCTGTGGTCGCTGTTGTTATTCCTAGGCACCGTCCGCTGGGACATGTGAGGAGATGGCGGAATCCTCCGGTGTACAGACCGCTGGTGGACCTGTCGACAATGGAGGACATTTGATCATCACCTACAGGATTGACCGTGCCACAATCCAGGAACCGTGTGCCCAGTTGGAGCCAGACCTGATGTCTGTAATCCGCCATCCCACAGGGATCCCCCCTCAAGTGCAGGTGCTATCAGTGCTCCATTTCCTTGCAAGTGGGTCTTTTCAAACAACAGTGGCCATAGCATCAGGGATGTCCCAGCCTATGTTTTCTAACGTGTTGTCCAGAGTGTTGTCTGCCCTTCTGAAACACATGCGGAGCTACATCGTTTTCCCTCAGGTGGAGGATTTGCCTACAGTTAAAGGTGACTTCTATGCCCTTGGACATATCCCTAACATCATAGGTGCCATTGATGGGACCCATGTAGCTCTGGTCCCCCCCCACAGGAGTGAACAGGTGTACAGGAACCGGAAGAGTTATCATTCCATGAATGTATAGATGGTATGCTTGGCAGACCAGTACATCTCCCAGGTAAATGCTATGTTCCCTGGCTCTGTGCATGACGCCTACATCCTGTGGAATAGCAGCATCCCTTATGTGATGGGTCAACTCCAGAGGCACCGGGTGTGGCTATTAGGGGACTCTGGTTACCCCAACCTGTCATGGCTACTGACCCCAGTGAGGAATCCCAGGACCAGGGCAGAGGAACGCTACAATGAGGCCCATGGGCGGACTAGGAGGGTGATCGAACGCACCTTCGGCCTCCTGAAGGCCAGCTTCAGGTGCCTCCATATGACAGGTGGTTCCCTATTCTACTCACCAAGGAAGGTGTGCCAGATCATCGTGGCCTGCTGTATGCTTCACAACTTGGCTTTGCGACGACAGGTGCCCTTACTGCAGGAGGATGATCCACATGACGGTGTTGTAGCAGCTGTGGAGCCTGTGGACAGTGATGAGGAGGAAGCAGAGGAAGAAGACATTGACAACAGGGACTCGGTTATCCAGCAATATTTCCAGTGACACACAGGTGAGAACAAATTCCTGCCTACTACAAATACTTTCACACTTCTACCTCTATCCTGTCTGTCGATTTCACCCAGTATATGGTAACTGAGTTGTACATTTCCCTTACGGTTTCACAGGTGTGGTTTCCAACGTGTGTCATCTGCTTAGATTCCTCATGGACTTGAGATGTGTGACATAGGTATGTTGACATTACATTTGAAAATGCATTTTGTCACTGTCATTGCTAATACAGATTGTTTTGTGTATCAAGGGTGTTTATTGAAGTGCTCAATATTGGAGGGGGGTTGTAAAATGGTGAGGGGTGATGGTGGAGGAATGTCCATGGTAGAGTCCAGTCTATTGGTCTCACAGGTGCATTGCCCATATGGGCATAGGAAGTGGAGCTGGGGCAGTTCCAAGATGGACAGGGTTACAAAGTGGGACAGTAGGATGACAATCAGGGTGGTCTAATTTCTTGGTGGGGGTCTTGGCATCGTGCTCTGTCTTGTTCCTGTATCTCAGGGACCGTTTGCGGGGTGGTTCTCCGTCTGCAGGGGGTGGGGTGCTGGTGTGGTGGATCTGTGGCTGGGCGTCCTGTCCACTAGCGCCGGCGGAGGTGGTGGGCAGTTCATCGTCCATGCTAGTGTCAGGGGCCCCTTGCAGTGCCACAGTGTCCCTCCTGGTGTTAAGTATCTCCTTCAGCACCCTTAGGATGGTGCCCAGGGCAGAGCTGATGGTTCTGAGTTCCTCCCTGAACCCCAAATACTGTTCCTCCTGCAGCCGCTGGGTCTCCTGAAACTTGGCCAGTGCCGTTGCCATCGTCTCCTGGGAGTGGTGGTAGGCTCCCATGATGGAGGGGAGGGCCTCGTGGAGAGTGGGTTCCCTAGGCCTGTCCGCCCCCTGTCGCACAGCAGCCCTCCCAGTTCCCCTGTGTTCCTGGGCCTCCGTCCCCTGGACCGTGTGCCCACTACCACTGCCCCCAGGTCCCTGTTGTTGTTGGGGTGGTGGGTTATCCTGGATTCCCTGTAGTGGTGGACACACAGCTGATTGACGTGTCCTGGGGACGGAGGTATGGGCCCGCTGGGTGGGTGCTGTGCTGGTGTTACCAGAGGGTGGAAGGTCTGTGGTGGCCTGTGACTGGGTGTGGGGAACCGACTGTCCCGAGGCCCACGATGGTCCGGGCTGGTCATCTGGATCCAGTTGGACAAAGCTGCTGTCATCACTGTGGGCCTCTTCTGTGGGTGGGGTGGAGATGTCTGGACCCTCCTGTCTGGTGACGTTGGGTAGTGGTCCTGCAGGGGTATAAAAGCATGATTATTGCATCTGTGTGTGTCATGGTGGGCAATGGGTGGGTGAGCGTGTACCCCAGTGCTAGCATTCCTGTGTGGGGGCTTGTGTGATGATGGTTGAGGGGGGTGTTATGGGTATGTGCAGTGGGCATGCTTTAGTGATGGGTGTCCATGCTTTGTTGAGTCATGCAGGGCTTTGTGTTGGGATGGGTGGTTTGTGTTATTAGTGCATTTGAGAGGATTTGGAGTAATAGGGGAGGGGCGAGGGTGGGGGTCTGTGATAGCATGGAGGTAGGGTGGGGGATATGATAGTTAAGATTTGACTTACCAGAGTCCATTCCTCCACCGACTCCTGCGAGGCCCTCAGGATGCAGAATAGTCAAGACCTGCTCCTCCCATGTTGTTAGTTGTGGGGGAGGAGGTGGGGGTCCGCCGCCAGTCCGCTGTACTGCGATGTTGTGTCTTGAGACCACGGAACGCACCTTCCCACCTGTGATCCAAATAGCTGTGGCTCTACCCAT